>NW_028301612.1:10709278-11063917 GCF_987345545.1 Pholcus phalangioides
ATTAATGAAAAAGTTCATTCCAGCACTAATGTAAAATGAAAATTGATGGAATTAATTCCAGAATTGATGAAAGAAAAACATTTAGAATTTAGAGATGATAATTCAGAATTTTAATGGAAGAAATAATTCAGAATTTTAATGGAAGAAATAATTCAGAATTTTAATGAAAGAAATAATTCTAGGATTGATCAAATTCAGAATTAATGAAAGAAAGAATTCTAGGATTGATCATTTTTGTCGCACCACGGTCATTTCCTGCACACGAGGGCTAATTAGACCGGGACCTATAATTTATTGCCGATTCCGAACGGCAGGCTTGTTTTTTTATACTCGTCGAGAGGTTGGTGCGCTAACCCCTCGATGGGGGACTCCCTGCGGTAGCAATTTTTTGCTGCGGTCAAGCCGCCGTTTTTTTTGTTGTACCCCTGTGTCAGGAAAGTTTTCTGACAAGAACGAACCGGGTATCGAACTCGCGACACCTCTAAACATCCTTTGGTACTTCAGGCGAGTATCTTATCGACCGGGCTACCGCTCCCTAGGATTGATCAAACTCAGAATTAATGAAAGGAATAGTTCCAAATTTGATGAAAATTCAAAAAAAAGTTCTAGAATTGAGAGAGAGAGAGGGAAATTCAAAATGGATGATACAAGTACAGACGTGTCAACTTTTGAAATCCAGAAATCCGGAGATTCTCCCGAGGGGCCTCTCCCCCCAGCACTCACAGACTCGATCAAAAAAAAAAAAATTTCGAATTTTTTTTTTTTTAAATCAGTTAAGAAAAAGTTACATCCCCCCCCCCCCATCCCAAGGCAGGTTCTGCATTGCCCTTGAGCAGAATATAATTTCATGTCGGTCTTTCCATGCAGAATAGAGAAATCACATCCACATACTGTTTATAAAATATGTTTCCTTTCGTGAATGCTATCAGTGATTCTATATTGGGTATATGAACTCTTAAAAGCTTTATATTTTAGCTTTATTATAGCTTAAAGTTTTATATTTTCTTTCTGAACACGTTTAATCGGAAGAAAATTAAAAAAACTCAAATTACAAAGCTGAAGACGAAAAAACGTGTTTACCGCACGGCTGTTAATGGAATACAATAACGGTTATACAGGAATTTCGGCAACCAAGGTCATGCCCCTGTAAAAAATAATTGCCGATAAACGCTACGAAAACGAAGTCGCGTCTTTGCCAGAGTTGCTTAAATACGGTCACAGAGACTGTTTTTAAGACTGCTCGATGGAAATTACCACGGCTATCCTCTATGGGTGTTTTCCCTAACGACGACGGTAATCATTGACGCCACGGCAACGTGAAAGCTCGCGTAAAATCTAATTTTCTGCCAAAATCCGGAGAAATTTTAACAAATCCGGAAAGCGGGAGGAAGGATGAAAAATCCGGAGTCTCCCGCCTAAATCGGGAGAGTTGGCAGGTCTGCAAGTAATTCCAGAATTTATGAAAATTCATAATTAATGAAAGGAAAAACTCAAGAATTGATGAAAAAGTAATTAATTAAATTAAAATATTAAAAGTAAATTAAAATATTAAAAGTAAATTAAAATATTAAAAGTAAATTAAAATATTAAAAGTAAATTAAAATATTAAAAGTAAATTAAAATATTAAAAGTAAATTAAAATATTAAAAGTAAATTAAAATCTATCGCGTAAAAAGTAATTTAAGAATTGGTCAAAGCCTTCAATATTTCCGGTCCCCCGTTTGATTCGGGGCTCTGGCAGGGCCACAACCAGAAACGAAATTTTCCGTCGCCCGGGGCCAGTGCCCATTTTGGCATCCTCGCCATTTTTAATTGAAAAACAGTAAATTCACCGTCTTCCTAATTTAGTGACTTGAGCACTTTTTTTCACTTTCCCTAGTTGCGGTCCTCGGAAAATTTACCGACAACATTTCACCGCTAGAAAAATCTATCGCTGGAAGGAATGTATCCAAAATAAATACAAGCGTATATTTCAACACTAAATTCTTTTAACCAAGAAGGGTAAAAAAATCATAAAAAATGTGCAAAAGATGGATAAGTAAAGAAATTATAGAAAAAGTAAACATCAGTAAGAAGCACTCATACATATTATCCTACGAGACAGAATACAAAAATTATGACAGATATTAAAAAAAAAAAATTGTTAAAAATTCAAGGCAAAAATAAATTAAAGAGATGCTTCATACATGTGAAAAAACAAAAGACGGCAATGGAAATGCATCAATGAGAACATATGGAATCAAATTGTTAAACAAAACACCCTACCAGATTTTCAAGATCCTAAAGATATGGAGGAACGTTTTAATAATTTAATAATAATAAGAAATTACAAACTGCTCTTGCACAATAAAAGAGAGTACAGTATATTCAATAATTCCATTAACTCTATGTTTTACTAAGAAACTTGTATTGAAATGTTAAAAGGAGTAATAACACAGAATTAAAAGATGACAAAGCAAGTGGATACGATGAATGTTGAATGAACCCCTGAAATCATCTCCAGTTTCCACTTTGGTATCATTAAAAACATTGTTGACTCATCCATAACCAATGGATTTCTTTTATGATGAACTAGCTGTTACCCGCGGCTTCGCTCGCGTGGATTTTGCAATCTCAAAATTACTCAGCAAAGATTCTAACTATAACACTTGAACACCTCATGACTCCCATGAGTGATGAACTTTCAGAAATCCCGTCTTAGTGCGTATTTACATTATAAAATATAGTATTAAATAAATTTCATATTTATGGCTTCAGTGATTTCGGCTCAGTGTGATATAAGTGCTCCATATAACCTTTGAACCCCCCCCCCCCCAAGGGGGTTGAATTTTGATATTTTGACAATCAGTTTTCTTAGACTTCTAACGAGCATTCGATTATGATTTAGATATTCTAACAAAAAAAAACTTTTCTCAGCAGGCATACGATATAATGTACTAAATTGGTTCAAAACATATTACTACAACGGGAAACAAGCTGCCACAATAAATGGTGAAATCAGCACATTAAAAAATGGAGGAAAGGGAAAGGAGTCCCACGAGGATCGGTCCTTGGGCCATTATTATTTCTAGTTTATATTAATGATTTATGTAAAATGAAGTTAAACGGTAAAATAATCTCATTCGCAGATGACACAAGCCTATACGTTGAAGATTCAAAAAATGATAGATCTTGAAAAAAAATTGAAAGACACATTTCATGCATTTATTCATTAATAAGGTACGGAATTCGAGCCAGGGGTAGTCTATATGATATAAACATACAAGGATTAATTAACACTTACAACAAAGTAAAGTCAAAAATAAAAAGTACCAACTCTAACAACAATAGAGCAGAGTGTCACACTCTTAACATTAGACAAATATATATATATAGGATGATAAAATTTGTAACAGTAACTCATTGGCGCACGCAAAGGGGGGAGGGGGGTTAGGGTTCTAAACCACCCCCCCCCCCCCCCCGAGCCTAGATTATAGTGTTATTTTGCAGGAAAAAAGCAAACCCCATGTGTGTAAAATTAACCATGTGTTAATTGTGTGAAAAATATATAATTAAAAATTATTAATTACATCTTTATTTACGAATTATATTTAATAAAAAAATTAATCAATTCCATGAAACCCCCTCTAACCATAAATTAACTAATTTTTCAAAAAGTAACGACGGTTGCCACTTGATTAAAAGGTAATAGATTATTCTTATAGACCTGTTGGAAGGACACCCTAGTCCATAGTTTGCCAAACTTTTTTGTTCCATCGCCCCCTTCTTCAAAAAAATTTTCTATCTCATCGCCCCCTATCTCACTTATTGACTCCGTAACTAGCTCACTGACTCAATCAATCACTCACTCCCTCGCTAACTGACTCGCGTCGAACTGTTGTCGGTGAATTTTCCGGCGATGAATTGTTGTCGGTGAATATCTTCAGCTGGAGCCGAGGCACATAACTTCAGCTGCGAATGAGCCGAGGTAAGTATCTTCGTCTACGAATGAGCCGAGGTAAGCATCTTCGTCTACGAATGAGCCGAGGCAGACATCTTCAAGCATGAATAAAACGAGTGCAGACATCTTCAAGCATGAATAAAACGAGTGCAGACATCTTCAAGCATGAATAAAACGAGTGCAGACATCTTCAAGCATGAATAAAACGAGTGCAGACCTCTTCAGGTAGAATGAAACCGGGGCAGATATCTTCAGCTGCGAATGAGCTGAGGCAGGCATCTTTAGCTACGAATGAGCCGATGCAGATATCTTCAGCCGCGAATGGAACGGAGGCAAACATTTTTAATTGCAAATTAAGCGGATAAAATATCTTTAGCAGCGAATGCGGGGATGGGATCATAGACTTAAGATATAAAGTATTATTACTCTGTGGATGGGATCCAGGGCGATGCATCCGAGAAGTAACTTATTGTGTAGGTGCATTTTCTGATCATCCCGTATTTTACGGGATAGCCAGACAAATTTCTCCCTTAGTATTTGGCTCTTGGGAGGGGCGATCGCATTCCCCCCTCCAGCCCCCGGGATCCGTGCCTGGCCCTGACTGTGCATGGTGGGAATGAACAATAAATTGATGACGTCGACGGGAATAAGACAGACATGGCTCCTTCCATTTGACGAATGGGTATCGAATAAAAATAAAGAACGGAAACGTCTTTTAAGCACTTTTCCCACTAGAATCCCAAGATTAACAACACTTGAGGTTTTAAAACATCTCTTCGCAACTGATGGTTTCCCCCTCTTCCAAAGTGCGTGTGTGTGTGTTCACTGGCTAACATTTTCCAGATGTCACAGAAAATGAGAGACTCTGCTTTCATCAATTCAAGATAATTAATGACTGCCTCCGTGTCAGACAAGACGATAAAGTGCTCCTTCCTACGAATTTTCGTGAGAAATCCCTACCACTCACACGAATTCTCTTCGCACACTCCGGTTAACTCTTTATTATTGGAATTGATCGAGAAATTGGAATTTTTTCTGGAGATATGTGCGCAAATGTCATACACTGTAGCCCATGACTCGAACCTATGACCCGCGAGCCATAGGTTCGAGTCATCTGATATGGCCAGTGACCTGAAACATAATTTTTTAAAAATGAACTGAGAGGCGCATTTGCCAGATCACTGAAGTGGCCCGTAGTGCAGTTCCACATCTCTCCAGAGGGTCCGTGCGACACCTTTTCTGATCACTTGAGTGACCCGCGGTACAGTTCCAGCGAAATTGAGATCCGAGGAACAGTTCCACATCACTTAGGTAGCTCAGATATTAATTGCAAGCCAGACGGCATATTTACAGATACCTTGTGAACTCGCCCCCCCCCCCCCGGCATATTCACAGATCATTTGAGTGATCCCGCCACTGTTTGCATCAAGTTAATTATTTAATGAATGAAAATTATATTGATTAACTTAAGGGGCCGTTCAAGTATTACGTCAGCAGATTTGTAGCTATTTTTGACCCCCTCCTCAGCAAATTTTCTTCAGCACTCCCCCAACCTCCTACGTACGCGGGGGCCATGATAAAACAAAAAAAAAAATTTTTTTTTTGATGCAAAAAATAAAAACAAATTTAATTTCAGAAGAAAATACCTTTATATGTCATTATAATGAATTTCTGTTAACTTCAATGCTATTTGAAAAGGCTAAGACCACAAAATTTTTCTTTAAGAAATTCGTTGCGACCCACCCTCTAAGGCCGAACACTAAGCCACAAATGCCAAACTTGTGACCCTCGAGGATATCTGATTTGGTCCGCCACTTCAAACCTAATTTTCGTAAAAATGAACTAAGCGGCACATTTACAGATCACTTAAGTGATTCGCGACACATCTACATATCACTTGAGTGACCCATGGCACAGTTCCAGAACACTTAAGTTGTTAGTGACACATTTAGAGATCTATGTGGAATATGGCACAGTTCTGGCACTAAGCGGCCCGCAGTGCAGTTCTACATCACTCAAGTTACCGGCGGGACATTCCCAGATTATTTAAGTGATCAACGGCATAGATTATGCTGTCTTAAGGCATGGGCCCACATAGGCACAGCCTGGGGGCCTCACAAAAATTAGATCTGGTTGAAATTTTCGAGAATTTGCCTTGTAGGGCCTCAGAAAAATCACTTGGCCCGGGGGCCCATGATGCTCTTAAGACGGCCCTGGGCATAGTTACAGATCATTTGAGTGACGCGCGACAGTTTCAAAGTATTTTAAGCGGCTCGCTACACATTTCCAGCTCACTTGAAGGATCAGTAGAACATTGGAGATCGCTAGAATGGTCCTACAGAAGACTTATCAATTAGTTAAGGTGCCCACAAACTAGCGAAAGGTTCTCGTTTTTGGTACACCCAGTAAGATGCCACCAAGAATATCTCATATTTTTATAGAGTGGTCGATGACGTAAGCATTATTTATTCAAACCCCCCTCCCGTCGTCAGAAGTCAGCAAACCCGACCCCCCCCCCCCCCACCGATGGTGACGTAATACTTGAATGACCCCTAATTAGCGTTAGGAGAGAAAAAAAAAACATCATCGTCAATTAATTTATCAAATTGGGATCCATTAAAACAGAGCTTTCATTTGGTAAAAGTCCTAAATGAAAACATTTGCAATCGTTTTTCGGAATTTTACCAATTCCCCTTGGTAAAAATTGTTTTACGTTATAGCGTAAGCAGCCAAGGCGCCTATGCTTGGCGAGAATTTTGAGCTCACTTGGCGGGAAACTCACCATAGTCACACTTTCGCGACATGGAGAGTCTCAAGGTGACGTCTTCAAAAACTTTTGAACAAATTACCACCGATTCTCATTTGAATGATCAAATGAGCACGGAAATTTTTAAAAATCCGGCGGAATTATTACGGGTCACTCAAAAAAAGAAAATGTAAACATTTAATAATTGAATTACGCCGCTAATTTTTTTGTTTTTACGTGTTTCTAAAAAAGTGCGATGGATTTACTTAAATTTTTAAACCAGTATTTTTTTTAGGACAGCTGGGAGGGACCCCTTTCCTTGATATGCGACTAGCACAAGTGTGACTGTCGGGAGTTTCTCGACTTATCGTAACAGTCGAATCACGTTTTTACGAATTCCCTTATAGCGAAATTCTCGTTTCAACGAATACTTTTCTAATCTCCCGGATAAGTTTACATAGGGACATTTTTAAATACCTGAAATTTCTTTATAACGAAATTTCGTTAAAACGAAGTGATTTCTACAGTGTCTTGGAGTTCGTTATAACGGGATAAGTGTATGCAGGTTGGTCAGAAAGTGCCTTTGCTGGTTTAAAGGGCCGTGTGGGAGGCTGTAATGAATATGAAATCAGTTTCTTTTTACTGCGTACACTAGAGATAAATGGCATTCCGCCACTGTAATACGCAGTGGTTATGGTTACAAAATTTAAAAAAAAAGATTTTTCTCATTGTGCTTGTTTCGACTCGGTAATAAAATTTGGGTTTTGCAACCTTAACCACGGCGTATCATAATGGCAAAGCCTCATAGATACTCGCTTACAGTACCAAAAGATGTTCACAGGTGTCATGAGTTCGATACCCGATTCATCCTTGTCAGAATATTTCCTGACGCGAAAATACAACAGAAATTTCGATATGATTCACTCCTTAACCAATGGGGTTAGCGCACTAAAACGTCGGCGAAATACATGGAAAGAAAATAATTTTGAACGCTGCCTTTCGGATTCGGTAATGAGATGTAGGTCCCGATCTAATCAGCCCTCGTATGTAGAAAATGACCGTGGTACGATAAAAATGATCTGTCTCTTAGATGAAGACCAGATAACTCCTTCAGACGCAGTATTCACAAACAGGGAAGTTTTTTTTTTTACTGTAGATGAAATAACGTCAGGGAGTACAGCCCTGACTTTGATGATAAAACACCAACAATTCTTGAAATCAGGGCTGAACTCCCCAATGTTAAAAAATTCTACAGCGAGAAAAATCGACCCCCCCCCCCACCCCGTTTGTGCGTAAAAGGGTCTGAAAAGGGTTATGGAGGCCCGATCTTCTGTTGGGCATCTTTTCATACTTCAATGAAAAGCCAAATTGAAAATACATATTTTGTGCATACAATAGTCATAATATTGAAAAAATTTAATAATTTAGGGAGCCCTTTTCACTCAGGACCCCCCCCCCCCTAGTGCGCACAGCAGAAGCCAGTAACTGTATCATCCTCTTGCCGTGTGAGAAACGATAATATGATCCATTGCTAATGCAGGAAGGCTTCTTACGCAAGCAGGGATTTCAAAGTAAAGCCCTTGCTCCATTGACTTTACATCAATTAAACAAAATAACTTGCACTTTAACTTTGGAAAGAATCACTGGCTGGCAGTTACGGAATGAATCATTTAAGTATGTGTTACTCTTATGGAGAATTTTGCTTTTATATACAAGTGTCTTGAAGGACGAACACATTTATGGAGTGAATTATGCTTGCAAATCAAGTACCACTGCATTAGAGAGAAAAATACTTTCATAAAGCAAATGCTAGAATGTCCTACAATTTATGGCCTGATAGAACTGAAAATTTGTTCATAACAAGAAAACCACTATAAACATAATTTTTCCTGAAACTATAAGCTCTCATTATGAGGTTTGTTGAAAAGTATCTGACAATAATTTTTTGTGCCTAAAACAATGAAGCTAGGGAGGGGTGGTTTGGTGCATGTATGTAGGCAATTATAGTGAGCACGCTAGAATTTTTTCTTGCTGGCAGACCGTCGATGAGTTGAAAAGTGTAAGTCAGCGCTGTGTAGCATTTTGGGTTTTTGACAAAATGGCAGAAAAACAAGAACAATTCTACTGCATTAATTGTGATGGAACTGCCAATCGCAATGCAGAACCTCTTGGTACTGTTTGTGCTGTGTGGTGCACACTTTAGTCCTGTGCGAAGTTTAAATAGAGTTCGTTCTACTCGATCGGTGACACAAACTTTGCTAAGATTCCCCTGAAGCCCAAATTGTCAGTAAAAATAGAATTAATGGATCCAATGTTGATGCTCACCTCATTTTCAAGTTCTCTGATCATGATTTGAAGACCTTGCATCACCAGAGTCCTCACTTGGTCAATGACAATCTCATTTATGGATGTTGACTGCATTCTCCATCAATGTGCTGTCATCTTTGAAGCGGTACTCTCCTTTATTTGCATGGTACCCATTGTTTTATCTCCGGAAGTCTGTTGAATCTTGCAGATTGTTTCCACTCATTAATCGCCAAGCTTCACACAAAATTTAATGCAGTAGTGTTGTTCAAGTTTTTTCCTGCGATTTTGTCAAAAACTGAAAATGCAATGCTGCTTTTTACACTTACACTTACACTCACTCATTGGCGGTCTACCAGAGAATTGCAGCTTCTGCACGCAAGAAAAAAAATTTAAGAATGTGCACTAGGATCACCTGCACACATGCACCAAACTATGCCTCCCTATTTTCATTGGTTTACAGATGAAAAACTATGGTTGGATACTTTTGAACAAACCTTGTATATCAGACTTTTACTGTATGTAAAGTTTACTGTTTTCAAGTATAAAGTGAATGAAAACAAAAAATACCTTAAAAATGACTGCAGGGCTAAAACAAAACGTCCTAACTCTTAGAATGTTGGTGCCAAGGATATATTTTATTGTTTATAATATTGCTATTTGAAAAGAAAAACATACATAACACATTTTAGAGATTTAAAAAACCCAGGAACACATAATTATAAATAGCACATACTCAATGACTCTTCAGGTGAGCTCAGCCTACTCCGAATGAGAGCAGTAAATTCTCTCTACAAGTAAAAGATAGAAAACAAATGTTCAGAAAGGAAAACAAAGACAAATTCATAAATTAATGGAATGGACCGAAGAGCAGCAGCTTTCTATGGTGTGCACCGATCAACAAATCTTGGATATAAACAGGCATCTCGGATATGATATCTGTTGAGTAACCATGTGATGAAACGCTCTAAACCAAGGCCATAACCACCATGAGGACAGCTACCATACTTTCTCTGAAATCAAAAAAAGGAAAACCATCTAGCAAAAACTAATAAAAAAAAAATTTCATTGAAAAACATTTAAAATATAACTAAGTTTAATGTTTCAAATCATCTATCTTTAGAAAAGATCACAAGATCTTTTCTTGGCTGCTGCCTGGCAGTTGAGTGCGTTAGTAAGCTAGCCTCTGACTATGCAGATCTGGGTTTGAATCCTAGTTCGGGCATGGATGTCTACTAACTATAACAAATTCCCTGGACAGATCATGTTATTTAATTAAATAGGCTGATCTAGAAATATTATTATTCACTCATCAAGGAATTGCTTCTGGGTTTTTCAGACTATTTATAGAAACAGAGCAGAATGTTGGTGGTATTTCTAGTATTCAAAATATTGCAAATAAACTCTGATTTTAATCTTTCCAGAGCAATCTTTTTACTCTCATGAATATAATAGACTATTAACAGATTGTGATTTGATTGCTTCTAGGATCACTATGTTACTAATCAATTAAAACAAGTTTAATTATATTAAATAATACAAAAAAAAACAGCCTTCTGATTTCTGAAGATATGTTTCTCAAAATAATAAATATTTAAAGTGGCATTCAGATTTTCTCAAAACCCAACTACCATAATTTAATGCATATAATTTGTGAACTGCATGTCAAAACCTTTCAATTTCTTTGTATACATCAGTGCTTCCCAAAGTGAACATATCATCTACTGGGGGAGAAAGAAAAGGAGGGATGGTCCAGGGGGCCAGTAGAAGCTACGGAAATAACATAGGATACTATGGGTTGGCTTGAGTTGAGGGCGAAAAAGGAAAAAAAATTTCTGAAAAAGAGGGATAAAAAAAAATTGGGAAGCTGGGTACAGCTATATACTAGCTATATCAAAGACTACTGCATACTGTCTGTAGTTTGTTTTACTCATGAGAAATTGGAATAAAACTAAATGTTGTGAAATAATTCACAAAAATTTTTTCATTGACAACAGATGGCAAATGGGAAAAAAACTGCTTTTTTTGCAAAAAAAAAAACCTGACCAACCAACAACCTCTTACATCTTTTAAGATTTCATTACTGGTGATAAAGGTAATAACTATTATACGTCCCAAAACAATATCAATAATTTAAAAAAAGTGTAGAAAACACTATTATGGATTTTTTACAGAGAACATTTCCAGTCAGTTAAAGATCCGCTGCAGAGCAATACAAAACATTGTTCTCTGGGCTGGGCACTAGAAGTATCTTAGACAGTTCTATCTAAGAGGTCTTGGTAAGGTGTGGCCACAACAGGACTCTAAGAAGGCATCTTTTCCCTTTCAGGAAACTAATGAACTTATGTTGAAAATTCAATTTGATTTTTTTAAACAGCTTTATAAACCAGATTCCACAATCATGAACCCCCAGGCGCAAAATATATATTACTTTATTCCATTAGGGTCATTGTTCCTAAATATGCTTCACAGTATTGTTTTGCACCTTGGTAAGACACTAGGTGGAAGAGTGATAATACGTCACACCAAATAGATCTATTAATTGAATAATGTGCCAATTTATTAACACATGCAATTTTTCCACTACATTATAATTTTTTGGGAATACAAATCATTGTGTGAACTTAATCAATCTAGCTGCCTGCAACTGGAAGGTAGGCTTATGCAATATGATTTGAAGCACAGTGGAAAACATTTGAATAAACAAAAAACACTGCAATTCAAAAAAAAAGTTTGAGAACTAGAGTGATTTTTATGACCATGTTTTAGAAAATGGAAAGATAACATCTGAAAGAGAGAAATGTGAGATTTTCCAAGAGAAGATTGAGTGGTCTTTTGTTGCCAATAAAAGGAGATGTAGAACAGTTGGAAGTTACGATTAGCTGAGCTTTGCATGACCATAGACGAACTCCCTTTTCAGAACAGTTCGCTCTGTACAATTGGAGAAGTTGACACAAAAAGTTTTTCTCCCTCAAAAGTAGAGGAGGTTGATAATCATCGATTTAGAACCAATACTATAGGAAGCTGGAGACAGCTATGTCTGCTGAGTCAGAGAGAATGTTGACACTTCAAATTCGTGAATGGGAGAATGGGGGAGGTGATAGTACTTTCAAGGGGATATTTTGATGAGAGCCCTGCTTTTGGGTGGTCGGTCAGCCAAAGACAGATGCAGGAAGGTCGTAATCACAAATCAACGTCAAGATTGCTTGACAAGATATGCCAACCAACTTTCAAGATGGGCCAAAAACCTCAATATAAATTCAATCGAAATAAAAATCTGGTGATCCCAGTGAAATTTTTGATTTTAATTTTTGTTGTATTAGTTTTCTGTAAGTTGTAAGAAATTTGATCATCTTAAAGAAAGTCATTTTACAGGTATGTCATTCCTTTCTGTAAATCTTGAATAAGAGTGAAACAAAACCTATCAAATTTTCCTGCTTACAATCCACAGGTGCGAACTTCACCAGTTTGAGAAAAAAAAAGGCATCATATATTCCACAGCAGTATATAACCCGCATGAGACAATTTCATTTATCAACATAAAATCTCTCTGGGGGGGGGGGGGGTGTTTTTTAACATGGTTTCATGAAGAAAATGTCAATTTTTGTACTGCATCTATCCCATCTATAAATATTTGAAAAATATGTTTCTGTAAATAAATTTTTAATGTAATTATAACTAATCAAACCACTCTCAGAAAAAAAAAAAAGCTGTCAATAAGACGCGGTGGTATCCACACTGAAGCTGCTTGAAAGTTAAAACTCTTCATGCAGGTTTGGTCTACACTAAAAGACTCATTTCCGACGTTTTGTTCTCATTTAAAACTAATTTTTTAAACGTATAATTTGACGATTACACGCAGCAGAATAGTGTAAGTTAATTGGGATTTCCATGTAAATAAAGTAGTACCTAACATATCCAAAACAAAGGCGTTGGCAAATCCATTTCAAATAAGAGAAATTTCAGATATGTATCTTCATATATTTAAAATCAGGTTTTTGAAGCTGATGAAATATATAATTAAATGCATGTTACAGTAAATGTGTTGAATCTGTAAAGCATATTAGTAAGGCACCAATTGATGGCACCCAGTAAGTTTGATAAATTTTGCAAAATTTATCACTTTTACCGGTGATTATGTATAATCCTTTTAGACCCTGTATGCACAAACATTAGGGTTGTTTGTTTTTGCTTTCAATATTATTTTTTTAACCACAGGGGTATTCAGCCCAAACTTCAAGAATTGTGAGTTATTGTTGAAATTAAAACCGAAAAGTCAGAGGTTAAAAAAATAATCTACAGAGAGATAAACAACCCCTCCCCAAGGCTGTAGCGTGCTTTCTCGGGGCAGACTTTTCTTGGAGTCTCCTTGAAATGGTTATGCTCAAAAAAATGAAAAGTTATAAGAGCTCCCTTTCAGTTCAGGGGCTTGAGACAAATACCATTATTTTTTGTTTTTTCAAGATATAAATTACTATAGAAGGGCCCCGCAAAGTCTGGCTTGCGGGCCCACCAAAGATCCCAATCTAGGGCCCCCCGCCCAAGTTCTCTCAGCCTAGTTATGGGCCTGCCCCTTCTGTTTCTTAGTACTGGGGCTGAAAGGCATAATTTCAAATAAAGTTCATAAGTTTTGTAAATATGAAAGAACTTGTACTGAAATATCACTTTAATTTAACCACTTTTATTATCAGTTTAGTCTGTTTATGCATACATTACATGTATTTTACCATAAAAATTCAATTAAAATAAGTGTGAAGAAGATAGATCCTTTGTAGTGAGTATTCTGCATAAATGTGGGATGTTTTTTTTTAACTTTTTAAATAAAATATCTTATTAAATCAACCAAGTTTATTTTTATGCTTGTTTACAAGTTAAATAACAGTAATAACAGTAATCCCATTCTAGAAAGAAAGCTTTCAGACTTCTCCGTTCTTTTATATCCAACCAGGAGGGGGGAACAAGAGCTTGATAATATGGGAGAATGAATGACAGAAGACTATATGACTAGCAGAAATCGCCTCCTCTAACACATCACTCTGGATTCCCGCCTTGGGGGGGGGGGGGGGTTCACTGACTACTGTTTTTGCACAGGGCGCCATTAGGTCTAAGACCAGCCCTGCATTGCATCTACCAGCTGGGAACCAAATAAACAATGGATTGTATCAGTTTACGAAGAAGTGGAGCCCAGGGTAAAATTTTGATGACTAAATTGTCCGGTTTTCACCACGTTACTAATGGCAGACAGAAATTGAGTTTTTTGGGTCATACTGGTGCGGCTTATACAGCAGAATATTGTCCCTGGTGTGGGCCGTGACACTGCAGCTGACAATTTTGTTGGCCAACCCTGCTCTAAGTCATGACCTCTCTTGCTTGACATTTCTCTCTACCCCATCCATATATCAGTGCACAGAAAAACTTTTTTTTGTGATCCTACTAGTTCAGTCATAAAAATTGATGAATTTAAATTTTTATAGACTGTCTGAATTTATACTGTGATTCTTAATCGTGAAATTTCATACAGGACCAAGACTAAGTCTGAGAAATATGTAGTTTTTTGGCTAAAAAATACAATCAATAAAACAAAATATTACTTCAAGGCCACCAGCATTTATTTAAAAAAAATTATGTTTTAAATTATTAAGCAATGGTTTGAACCATTATAGAACTTATTCAATTAACTAAAACTAATTATGTTCACTGAAAGTTTGAATTGATACACTTTTTTCTGTTCATTTTTCTAAATGGTAAAGCAGGGGTTCTTAACCTTTTTCAACCATGACCCCAAATCTACAAAAAAAGTCAGCTTCCCAACCCATGGGACTATGCTTTTTGAAATTAGTGATATCAGTGATGCAATAAGGGCATAACAGGATTGTATAAGTGGACCCATATGAATCATCTAGGAAGCTCTTCAAATTAAGTTTCAGTTATGACCTGTGACTCTAGAATCTCTGGCGGCAGGTCAGGGATTGGTTGCACAGGAGCTTCCAAGAAAGGTCATACAAATCTTCTTTCAGCCAAGGATTCTCGGGTCACGACTCAAACTTGATTCACAGCGGCTTCTGAGATGGGTTGTATGAATTCACTTATAGCAAAGGATTTTTGAGCTATGCGTCATGACCCAAACTTTTCCTGTCAGCCATTCAGCACAGTTCAAAATGTACAATGAGAATGACAAATAAGAAATAGCACTGGTCCAGCTGATGAGTCATGTGGTCACGTGCCCGCATGACTCATCAGCAGTAAAGGCCACCACCACCTAAAAAAAGAAGCACATTTTGACTAACACCCTCTATGCATGAGAAGCTTTTTCCCGGCATCACCTGTAATTAGTCGTAAATTTTCAAATTCAGACTGTCCCAGGGCAATGTCTGATCCATATAAGGGACTGCCGTTTCAACACATTGACACGGGATTTCACCTCTGAGAATGAGGAGGAGGATTCTGTAAAAGAATGAAGAAGTCCAGTTCTACAAAACGTTTGTTTTCATGACCCCACCACAAAATCTTACATAATCAATGCAAAAAAAGACCCACCAACAACATGAGAAAGCTATAATCTCTCAAAGGATGGGACAATTACCAAGAAGTGACTGATCACGAAGTTGACCTGATTGTGTATATCTCATATGGGTAATTTCCAATTTCAAGGGAATTTTTTTTTAAAAAAGCGTGCTTTTTAAAAAATGACCCCTTAAGCTGAGTGAGTGCCATTAACAGGATATTTACATTAGCACAGCATAGAGAAATTAGAGTATCCAAGAAGTAGTTAAATAAGCAGAGTGACACATTAAACGGGTGATCAAAAGCTAACAAGGTTCAACTGTATTACCTTAGTTATTTTAAACAAAATTCAAATACACTGACACATTTTTTTCCCTTCACCAGTCACTTACCTGGTCGGTGTACCAGAAATAGTTCTTGGGATCTATACCCGCTCGTTTATACCCCTCCATCAACTCATCATATTTCCATATCCTCATGGAACCTCCAATTATTTCACCAACACCGGGCATCAGAACGTCAACCTGTAAAGTATCAGATTTCAAAAGCTATGTATAAAGAAATTTTATGTGAATCGATGCTGTGAGACAGAAATGAATTTAACATTGCGATAAAAATAAGAAAAGAAAGGTAAGATATGAAATAGAACCATGCAATACAAAAACATTTTATAAATTTGTATATGCCATTGCCAAAGCATGAGGTGCAGCCAATCTGTGAAATGGGTGAGAACTTTGTGAATTGGCTAAGAGTTTTGGTTAAAGTCTGATTTGCAAAAATAATTTGGGCTCTCAGCCAATTTGTAAAGTGGCTGGAGATCCCCGGTCAAAGTTCAATGTGCTGATGTAAAATGATCCGATAGACTCCAAATTTATTTTATAATCGCTGATGGATGTATAGTAGCTATATTGGATTGGTTTAATGTGAAGAGAGAGAAAAAAAAGAGAAACTCGAGAGAGAAAAAATGTTTTCTTAAATAATATAGACATAGTTTTTTCTACAAATTTCAAAAAAAAAAAAAAAAAAAAAAAAAGATTACCGAATCGTGACTGAGATATTATGGGTTGTCATAAGCTTAAGACATAATTATCATGGAAAAATAAACCAAGTGGCAATAACCCCAAATTACGCCTTTTATTTTTTTACTTTGGTGAGGAATCAACGGCCACTTTTCGAAATGGCTGGTCAAAGCCCGAATTCAGACATTGGCTGGGTTATTTACAATGAAATGGGCCAATTTGAGAAGTGACTGATTTCAGGCTTTGGCAGTAACATATATACAGCCAACACTCACTCTTACGAACTCGAACAGACTTGAATAATTTGTTTGTAAAATCAAAAGTTTGCATGTTGTTTGAGACTGGAGGACTAAATCGTAGAATTGCGAGATGACTATATATGATATGCTACTCTACATGTGATAAATCCAGTTATAATGCGTAGTTGCTGGCCATTTTGGTAAGTTTGATAAATTTCCTTAAATTTTATCATTTGTACTGGTGATTATGCAAACTTACTAATACAATTGGTGATTATGCATAACTGATTTATCACATTTGCTGAAATATATATAATTGATATGTATAATATGAACATTGATAGAGAAACAATGTACATACTGATTCGGTGAGATTTTGGTCTTCTGGACATTTACTCATATAAAATGATTTTATTCCAGCAGGAAATCTGCACAACATGATTGGCTAAAAAGAAAAAAAAAAACCAAATAAAGAAATATATTATATTTATATATTCTAATTGCTGATACCAATGCTTTTAACAAAGGGCCATATGGCCTTCTTGTGACCCTAGAATTTTCTAAAGAGGCCATGTTAGATAATCAAGTGAAATAAGAATGACAGCAGGTGGTTAAAAAAAGGGGGGGTGGGGGGTTATCAGAAAGTTCTGAAAAAAGTAGATGCATAAAAATGAAGTATTTAAGTGTCATTCCTAATCAGAGGTCCGCAGACTCTTTTGGTGTCTATGGAGGGGTTTAGAGAGGTTCATGTGAGATTAGATGGTAAAAACAATTAACTCATTGTTATTACATAGATATATAATGAATATCATTTTGTAAGGGGGAGAGGTCTGTGTCTTTCATTTTATAAGCACAGGGATGGGGTCAGTGGAACATAAAAGGTTAAGAACACCCTGATTTAAGCGAAATATACTGAGAAAAAGTGAGACCTTTGCTAGAATACAGTAGAACTATACAGAAAACTGTCATGAAAGTTTTGTTTTGCCAGACCCCTAGCTTAGGGTGCACAGTGTTATGCAGCTTCTTTAGATTAGTTGTTAACGTTTACTATAACTTATTTAGAAATTTAACTAGGGTTGGCCGTGAAGAGAGGGGAGGGGTATTATTCCATACACCCAGGCTCGTTATAGCTGCAAAACTTACCACAACAAAAAATAACACAATCTCGACTAACCATTGACACCAGGAGTCCAAGTAATGAGAGATTTAAATAATGAAAATTTTAATGTACAATGAGCAGAACAATAACACTTGGTATGAACTTAGGGGCCCCCTATGGAATTATACAGACAAAAAATTTAACACATTTTACCGTTTCTCTACAACTCGCATGACGGAGTAGCTGTCAAGATGGGGGAGGGTAATGACATTACTTGGGCGAAACATATGCTTTGTCAGAGGATTAGAGTTCATTTACTTACGGTCCAGGTTAAGAGCATGATCGACGACGGAAGATCTAGTTGACCGTCAGAATTCATCGGGGTTCATCATCATGGATGCGGCCTATCGGAGGAAGACAGCTCTAGTCGCGATGAGGTGGAAGCTGCGTAACCGAGGAAGACAGTGAGGTATTCATTATGAAAGCGGATCAGCGTGGTGTTTTTGATATCAGAGAAGTAGCATTCTGTAGGCGGCTGACATTGACCAGCGTCATACGAAGAAGTCGTAGCACACCATGGAAAGTCCTGAGGGTCTTTTATTTAGGCAAGCTCAGGAAGTGGAATCCCCTTGCCTTGATAGACAACGAGAGTTCAAGGGGGGGGGGGGAGAGTCGGGGCGAGAGACCCACGGAGACAGAGAAGAGTGTGTCCGAACAGCATCATTTCATCGACAAAAAGCCGCGTTTTTCTCCACTTTTCTCCAGATCTTGAACTTTGTCTGCCTTCCGATTGGACGCGGAGGGGTCACGGGATGACCACGTCATGCTCCTCTCGATGAAAACCCGCGAAAATGGTGACTCACCCCGGGGGGGAAGAAGAGGAGGAGGGACTAGGGAAGGGAGAGCAAGCAAAGTTTCATGTCGAAACACGATCATGATAAATATCTGGAATTTGATGAAAATTGAATCTCTGCTGAAATTATGAGTTGAGAGTTCTGAGATCTTGAATTCGATTTCTTGATTTTATTCCCCGTCGAACGAGACCAATCGCTGCGTCGACGAACAGGGTTAAGTTTGACAAAAGAGGGATTTAACAATTTTAAAATATATAAAAGATAATACAATTTTCAGCCTCACTGAAACACATAATAATTAATAAGAGTAAAATTAGTGACTGTGTAGTGTTTGTTTTTACGTGTGGGCCACATATGAACAGGGAGTATTTACGTGTGTGTGTGTGTATGAAGAATAATATTCACAAAAAATAATACCATTACACCTTCCATTTTTCCCATTCTCCATAACAACAGACATTATCAACCAATATGAGTTACCTTATTAACCAATGAGAATTTGTGCCAGGGCTTAGAGGCCAGTTCATCAGGTTAGCATGAGTGCTTGTAGGCTAATAACATTTTCTTATGCTGAAAATTTATAAAACTAAAAAGGGTCTCGCTCCTGAATGGGGGGGGGGGGGGGGAAGAGAAGAAAATATGGTCTGAAGGAAACTATAGGCAAAAAAGATGTTATTAAGATACACTGACATAGACAAAAATAAACAAGAAAAGAAAACAGACTTCATTTATCTTATCGGTCATCTTGCGTTCGGGCATCTCTGGTATATCTTCTCCAAATTCATAAAAGGAGCCATCTTCTTTTCTTATGTCATTTTCTTTCAGATATACTATAGCTTCTGCATAGTTCATCCTTCGGAAAGGTCTCTTAGGAACTTGGAAGTTCTATGGAGAAAATTTTCTTCATATTAAACATCAACGGATTCACATAAATACAGTGAATAGGGGACACACACACTCATACAGTTGATATATAGACCTACGTACAATTGAATCACGTGATTGGAGCAACTAAACTAATAACCAGAATAATATTTTGTGGCACAAATAGCAGTAAGAAAATGCAATAAACACTTTTGGCAGCTTGTATCCCCTCTGATTCATTTCAAAAGTGAGAGTGGATCTACAGTTATGTAGCAATTGCTTTCCACCAATATTCAAAGGGGTGCTGGTCATCTCTTTCATCAGTGGCTTGTGGAGCTGTACATTGAAATTGGTCCATTTGTTCATTTATGATACACTCCCACTACAGATGTAACAGAGAATTTTACAAAATTTTCAGTTTACTACCCTATAACCATACACTTTCCTAAGTCTGATAAATCATATCCCTCTCTCATCGCAACTGCAGTTGATATGTTTAGTAAATAAACAATATACAAAGAGTTTGACTTTGACACACTCCCTACTTCATTAGCCATAAGGAAATGTCAGAAGTGTTTCTAATGATGTGGACTTAACTGTACCGTATTTCTTGACCTATCTGCACAGACAAAAAATAACATTGGATTTAAATTTTTGTGACTGAAAGAGCTGCACCTGCGTATCCAGGCTTTTTATATGATGAAATTTAATTTTCACGTCATCACTGATTTCTCGTGTTTTATGAACACTATATATATTTGTTAGACAATATTCATTAGACTTAGACAACACAAAATGTGTAAAGTCTCACAATTTACATTAGATAACATAAAACTCAAAATTAGAGTTGTGCCTAAACTTTTGTGGCGTACTGTAGGTATCTTTTTAGTTGATATTTGAATGGCTTATATATATTTTAATTTTCAGTCCAATTTTTTTAAAGTAGTTTTTTTTCAAAAGCAAAAACCAAAGCCACACACCAGTCTATACATATTTTTATAAAAACATAAGCAGCATGGCAGATAGGCCAGGATGTGCAGTATGATAGGAACATCCTCATGAGTGGGATTCATGTGAAATCCAGATCATGGAGCTTTTTTATGAGACATACAAAAAGCATGAGTTGAAATTACGAATCACAGAATTTGTATGTAAGCACACTCCCACAAAACAGAAGATAATCGTAAATACATACTGGGTTAAATTGCCTGACAAGTGGTCCAACTTCAGACTTAAAAATCCTATCGACGACATCACATATAAGATCTTCGAGGCTATCCAGAAGGTCATCAAAAGTTATGAAGGGGCGTTCTGCTTCTATGTGAGTAAATCTACAGATAGATTGCAGTAAAATTTTGTGAGATTAATATAAAAATATACAAGAATATATTCTTTAGATTTACTCCCTCCTAACCAGATCATGGCCTGTTGCTGTCTCAATGAAGAGATTTTAGCAGGTAATACTAGAAGACTTGGGTCATGCTGTGAGCTGTGCATGCATGTGTTGTGAACCTAATGTGAAGTCTGCTTCTGAGTAATGTGTGTTATGTACAGCACTGCTATTATGGGCGGAGATACGGGGTGGGGGCAGTGTCCCCAGTATCAAAGGTGAAGTCGACTGATCTAATGCATATATGTATAGATGAATTGACATCATCATTGTGCCCCCCCCCAGCAATAATGAACGTTCCCCAAAGACTTCCAAGTCTATCTCCACCTATGGCTGCCATCTGCCGTCTATTTTTCTAACTATGAGTGAAATGTAATGATTGAATAATTGTATCATTGAAGGACTAATGCTTTCTGTGGTGTGACTTTTCAACTGGGAGATTGGCTCGCATTTGCGCCTTAGAATTGGGAACCACAGAAAATAAAATTCACAGACCATCACTGTGGCAATGGTAGGATTCGAACCCTTGTCTTTGCAACGTGAGTCTGTCACTATGACTACTTGACCATCACACACAGCGGCTTTTTATTCACCATTATTTCCCATAAAAAAGGGCAGCAAGTTAACCAGATTTGAATACCCATGGTCTTGGTTTCATCAATTCATAATTTTTGAGCTAAAAGCATTGCAATCTTTCATCAACGCTGTTGTAGCAGCATTGCATCATGGGAAATCATAGGCTCAGAGTAAAAAATAGTGATTGCTTAAGAGAATATGGAAGTTATGTGAGGTGGATTGACTTCATGGCCTTCCAAGATCACAGAATATCACATTGCTTGATTTTTTTTTTTTGCGGGAGTATGTCAAGGACATTGTCTACAAGACCCTGTTGTCTACTATTGATTGTGCTCACTTGATGAAATGAAATGCAGATTCAAACTGTTGCACCATAAATGATGAAAAGAATTGGGGGGGAAATGGGATTTTCCTTCCGATGTGTTATGCAATGTCCACAAAAGGCAGTTATATGATAGCTATTTAACTTTATATAATTATTATGAGTAGCATTTTATGAATCCATAAATAATTGTTGCAGTGTTTTTCCTTGAAAAATATGAGGTAACGAAACCTGATAATAGTTTATGCGCACATATTAAGTAACAGTAAGTCAAGCATGCAACATTTAATATTTTTATGTCAATGTTTGTTTTTAGATGAAAATCCTATTCAGGTTTCATGCCAGGAAATTTTGGAAAAGTGACATAACATTTTGCCACCTGAGCACAGAATTAGTATATGTTTGTATGCTGCTTCAATCTATAAGCAGGAAATGATCACCGATTGAACAAAATGTTGTTAGTATAACTATCTATTGCATGTATGGAAAAGTATTTACTCTGCAACATGCCGTCGTGTCCTAGAAACTTCAGCTCTATAAGATTGTGCAATGCAGAAAACATCTCCTAATGAAGGTATCACAGTCTCAAGATATAACTGAGATGACTGGGTTAAATAAGCCTGTGGAAAAATAAGAAAACAAATTTTATACAGAAATACTTTGATATATGCACAATGATTATACACATATTTATGACAGGGCCGGAACTAGAGGGGGCGGGGAGAGGACAACTGCCCCAGACAAATAAATTTAGGGGGGGGGGCAATTTCAGGTGGAAATACAATGAAAACCATCATAAAATTGTCAAATTTTAAAGTTGTGGGGGCCCCAAAATCATATTTGCCCAGGCGGCAAAAATCCTAGTTATGGCTCCGTACATGATACACATGATTTTTAGACATACTCTCTTCTCAATGAGACATATACCTTTGTTTCAAAGAAGACTACATATAATCCCCTCCCCCCCAAAAAAAAGTTATATTTGCACAGAGCTAAAGCTTATGAGAAACTGGCCCTGTGAGTAAGGCTTAATTATCTGAACCTTGATTAACCGAGTTTTCTCTAGGTACTTTGCAGAAATTTATTTAGAAAATTAGGTGAAAAAATTCCCTGCACATCATGACAAACTTGTTCACAGAATGCTGCATCATGTAACAAGACCTTTCAGACTAATATCTCCCAAAATGGGCAATGTTGCAATTGGGGGGCAGCAGTGATGGAACGAACTAGATGGCGGATACCAGCTACAGATATGACAAAGAATCTTATGGTTATGGGATGGCTTAGTCAAGCGCCACCAGACAAACATCTTAAAACTGTTTATACTCACGAGCACCATGGTGCTCCCCTGAAGCATTTAAAAAAACTCAATAACAAAAGACATTGAAAGGCTATTTTTCAAAACAATATAAGTAACTTGTAGAGGTGGGACGAATATTTGGCTGCTATTTGGTATTCAGCCCTTCTGCCGAATATTTGGTTCAACTGAATAATGCTTAGGTACTTGACCAAATATCTGTATAAATCTAAGCCCAACGAACTAATTAAAAAAATATATATGAATTAAAATTTTTGCATAAATTAAAAATTTACCGATTATATTTTACCATGTGGTGTATATCATTTTCTGTGAAACAGTTTGTCAGAGTGAATTTCTAGGATAAGTGTATATATATAACATGAATCTTAAAATAGAATCCTACTAAAATTTTGTGAACGTGAGCATGAATTAAGCTAGTTAACTAACTATTCTTCTTAAGGGAATTAAAAAAAAAATTGATATTCAGCCACCGAATATTCAAAACTATAAATACATTGTGATCGTGACTGCTACTAATATGCCTGACAAGTATGTCTATACAGGCATACCTCTCAGTCATACCTAAACATGTGTAGCAGCATTAACAGCATTTCGTGTAACTTTATACAACTGCATATTGTTGTATCGAAAAGAGTTTGAGATAAGATTACAAGCAATTCCAAATAAGATTTGGAAAAATATCTTTGTGGGGAAATTTACCATTATACTGAGTATTGTTGCAACAAAGTTTAACTGTGGTTTCATTTTTGACACTTATGTTTTTAAAATAAAAACATCCAATTTTTGTTTATATACAAATGTTTATTATTATTAATCATCTAATGCACAAATTTTGATTTTGCTTAAAAAATCTGGTCTGGATATTTTAAGGCTGAACATCATGAATTCAGTTTTGTTTTTCTGTTCTCAACTCACTTGCTATCACACATTTGCTTTTAATCACTTGTAAATAATGTTTTGATTAGCATTGAAAATATGATGCAAGAAAACTTTTCAGGGGAAAAAACAAAATTTTATCAAATAATTTACCTCCTCTCCAAAGTAGTCTAATTTGAATAATGTGGAGCCGCCTTCTACTTGAGCCTGAACCATCGTTGGTGGTGTTACTTCGACATACTTCCTGCTGAAGAAATACTCACGGAATGCGTGCACCACTCTCGAGCGCATTGTCATAATTTTTGAAAGCTGGGAAAAAACAGAAACGTTGAGTGAAATTCCATAATCTTAAATCCCCAGGTGATATCCATTTGAAAATTATGTTTCTTAGAAAAATATACTAGATATATTTCGAATACATCACATCTCTCTCTCGTTATCACCAATTACCATCTTTCATTTACAAAAAGTAATAAGTACATTCTTTTCCAAAAGTTTGTTACAAAAAGATTCCTTTCCCAATTTGTTTCGAAAAGTCACGCCTTCGCTGTGAGCACATAAAAAATCCAGCTTAGAAGATTTGCTGCAGGATGTAATAGACCATGGTCGTTATAAAAGTTTGTGAAGTTTAGATAGTTGAAACCATATTTTAGAGCAGATACAAAGAAATCTATTCACATCACATCTTCTAATTACTTTTTCTTCAAAATTGTGCAATTTCATTTCTGACATTATTTATGCCATATGATTTTACTGGGCTCAATATGCTACCAAATATGGCATAAAATAAGTATGCTACCAAATATGACATAAAATAAGTATGCTACCAAACATGACATAAAATAAGTATACTACCAAATATGACATAAATAAATGTAAGTAAATAACTTACCCCCACGTTGAAGTTTTTATTTATCACTTAAGGGCATGTATATTTAATTATTTTGTAATTTTGCATGGGCTGTAACAGTTCCAATTGGATGAGGGAGTTATCCTGTACTTTGTTTCTTTACTTTAACATTGTTCCTGTTTCTTCTTTGAGACAATTTCAGGTTTTTTATTCACGTGGAAGTTGTGGTATGGACCCATGCGCATCCCCCCATGAAGCAGCAGGGAGCCCCTAAGCTGTGATCTCTGGTGGCCCCTCAGGCCAGACTTTCTCATAGAGCATTCCATAGTACATTTTTAATGACTGTCATAATGATGATAACTGAATCAAAAGTGAGTAGTGTGGTTTGGAACCAGGTTTCGAAAACTTACCATTCATGTTATAGTGATAATCCTGACTTTTCCGACTAAAATAAGAATAGGTCACCTTTGACAAAATCAATATCTGTGCTTCCTACCCTCAAGGCTGTCTCAAGACCATCATGGGACCCCGGGCCAAGTGATTTTTGCAAAGCCCTACCTATTAAATTCTCAAAACTTTCAACCAGATCTCATTATGTGAGGCCCCTGTGCCGTGCCTGGGTGAGACCATACATTAAGACGACACTGCCTATCCTTCCCAACAAGCTGATAAGACAGAACTGCAATGTTTTGGAAATGAGTATATCCACCAGCATATAAGGGAGTCCCCCTATGTCCAATGCATGTGGAAGCACTATGATGAGAAAAAATCTTGATTACAGCAACAAATCCCTGTTGCTCATAGGAGTCTTGGAGCAGCTACAAATCAATGATTTTTTGGCCCTGTCAAACAACACACACAGTTCATTTATATGCTATCAAATCATAAATAATAAAACTATTTTTGAGAGAACTCTTGAAAAAGCTTATACAAGTGTATATTGAATTTGTTTGCGACCAGCAATAAAAAAAAATACTTTGGTTAAAAGAAAGATGGTTAGGTTTGAGTGAGAATGACCTATCAACACCCTCTCAGAAGACATAGCAGCAAAAAATGCTTTGACCCAACTTCTGACAAATGTTTTTGTTTTCATCCTCCAGATAACTTGGAAATAACACTGAATAAATAAATAAATAAATAAAAATGAAAAGGTATTTTATGATATGAGGTGAAAACAATCAAAGGATTACATTTGTGGTGGTTTTGTATTGCAGGAGAGATGAAATGCTCTTTATGCAATCCCTTTGAGTGTTGCACACATGATTTTGTTTACATCAGGAATCAAGTTAGAATGATCAAAGATTATAAGTGAATTGGCAAACACTGAGTGATAAACCTTTTGTCAAATTATTTGACTGACATTTATTCCTTGTCAGTGGTATTATTTCCATATTATGAGAGGCAGAAAAACTCACAATTTTGTGATTTTTCTTGCATTTACTTCTAATTCTCCCTCTTTTTCTTGTATATATTTCTTTAAGTTTCCTTCTCAAATCATTTGTTAAATCCAAGCTACAAAGAAAATCTGCTTGCTATAAGTGACAGAATTGTCATACAATTAGCACTATTCCAAACCAAATGCATTAACTTGCATGTTGAATTCAGATTCTAGCTAAAAGGTGGTTCATTATAAGAGCAGGTCCGACTGTACATTCCATATACATCACATGCCTGTTGCTATTACTATTTTTTGTTCATAAAAAAGCAACTTCTAACAGTGATGTATGTAATAACACTAGAATAAGACAACATATCATCATATGATGTTGCATTAATGCAAGATGACTATAAAGAAAACAAAAAACTTACAGTTTCTCCTCTTAGCATCAAATGGCGGTTGTCAAGTTGAACGTCAACATGTGATTCCTAAAAGATATAAGCAGTAAATTTATGATGCAAACAAAAAGTTCCTACCCCTTGAAACACATGACACCTTTTACTTAACTTCTAGATGTCAGATGATGTACACTACTTGGGGATTGCTAAAGAGAAGCAAGATTTTCTAGTATACTTCCTGGTGAACAGTTTGAAGAAGGGATGAAACAAATACTTTGCAGAAGACCTCTGTATCCTTATATATAAGAGGAGATATATATAATTAGGGAACAAGATGCACAATTTAAAATTAAAATGGTTCAGACTTATCAGATTTAACTAGGATTTTTGCAGTGGGGGCAGGGGATATACATGATTTTTCCACTCCCTCCACTCTAAAATTTGATAATTTGATAACAGTGTTTTCATATTTATTATTCCCTTATAATTTGTCGCCCACTAGAATTTGCTGCCTGAGGCAGTTGTCCTTTCTCCAGTTCTGGCCCTGGTCCAAATATGAATATTGAGACCCATTACTCCACAGATAGGATATACGATGAGATACAGAAGAATCTCAGAATATACCCAAAAATGAAATACAAATACAATGCCACAACAGGCAAAATGCCCAAAGAGGAGGCTGGGAAAAAGATATATATGTCATATATTTCAAAAATACAGCAACCCAATTGAAAATGCAATTACCAAAAATTATAAACAATATATACACATGATAAAATATTATACAATGCCCATAAAGAATACTTATGGTTGTCTTATGCTAAGTATGGATAGCTTCTCGATTTACCCCAACACGTTTAACATATTTCTTTTTGAACGTGTCAATTGTGTTACAATTTACTACCTTCGGGGGTAAGCTATTCCATTTATTAACAACCCTATTCGAGAAAAATTCCCTGCGACACCATAACCTTGCATTGTCCCTCACCAATCGATACTGGTGTCCCCTTGTAAAAGCAGTCGATTGGCGGTGTACTAAAAGTTCATGGTCCATCCTATCCATCCCATTGAAAATTTTGAACACTTCGATCATATCTCCTCGACACCTGCGTTCATCCAATGTAAACATATTCAAAAAATGAAGTCTCTCTTCATAACTCAAGCCCTGTGTGCCAATCAGGACACGCGTAGCTCTTCTCTGCACCGCACCCCTTCAACCAAGTCTACGTCCCTCTGTAGGTATGGTAAATACCCATTTCTCTGCAGACACTGGTACAAAGATGTGCAGTAATTTTCACAAGTTCCATAAGAGTGTGCAAATTATATGGGTGCGAGAAAGGCCATTGGATTTTCCATGTAATACAGTAGCATGCGCATACCGAGACTGTCAAATATGGAAAAATTTCAATTCAGAGAGAAAACTGTGGTCATAATTGAGCCGAAGCTGGACCATTTTTAAAAAAATTGTAATCAAACAGTTCTTTCAACATTTAAACTGCTTTAGAAATTATTTATCTTCACATTACATATTTCTTTTATTTGTTAAAATGATTTCTCACCTCGTTTAGAACATTATCGATACCACCAGCTGGAGCTTCAGAAACTAGTTCCCAAAAATCGCACTGCAGCTCATGTCCACCTGGAGCCTTTGAAGTAAAAAAAAAAAAAAAATTATTTACATAAAAACATTTTAATATAAATAATGAGTATGAGTAAAACTCAGGAAGAAAAATGTTTAAAATTTTTTAGCATCCCTAATAATGTATTCAAACAAACTGGCATACTTCAAGTATACAATTTCAAGTATATATACATTTTTTAAAATGTTATTACAAATTCAGGATGACATGCAAAAAAATCATAATTTCATTCTCAAACTAGTTATCCAGTCTGGGCAGGAAGTATATAAACTGAAGAGCCAAAAAAACTGGTACAGGCATGCGTATGCAAATAAAGAGATATGGAACCAATCAGAGTACGGCGCTGCAGTCGGCACCGCCTATATAACACAACAAGTGTCTGGCATAGTTGTTAGATCGGTTACTGCTGCTACAATGGCAGGTTATCGAGATTTAAGTGAGTTTGAAAGTGGTGTTATAGTCGGCACACGAGAGATGGGACATAGCATCTCCGAGGTAGCGATGAAATTTGGATTTTCACGTACGACTATTTCACAAGTGTACCGTGAATATCGGGAATCCGGTAAAAAATTAAATCTACGACATCGCTGCGGCCAGAAAAAGATCATGCAAGAACGGGACCAACGTCGACTGACGAGAATCATTAAACGTGACAGACGTGTAACCCTTCCGCAAAGTGCTACAGATTTCAATGCTGGGCCATCAACAAGTATCAGAGTGCAAACCATTCAACGAAACATCATCGATATGGGCTTCCGGAGCCGAAGGCCCACTCGTGTACCCTTGATGACTGCACGACACAAAGCTTTACGCCTCGCCTGGGCCCGACAACACCGACATTGGACTGTTGAGGACTGGAAACACGTTGCCTGGTATGACGAGTCTCGGTTCCAATTGCTTCGAGCTGATGGACGTGTACGGGTATGGAGACAACCTCATGAATCCATGGACCCTACATGTCAACAGGGGACTGTTCAAGCTGGTGGAGGCTCTGTGATGGTATGGGGCGTGTGCATATGGGACCCCTGATACATCTAGATATGACTCTGACAGGTGACAGGTACGTAAGCATCCTATCTGATCACCTGCACCCATTCATGTCCATTCCGAAGGACTTGGACAATTTCAGCAGGACAATGCGACACGTCCAGAATTGCTACAAAGTGGCTCCAGGAACACTCTTCTGACTTTAGACACTTCCGTAGGCCACCAAAATCCCCAGACATGAACATTATTGAACATATCTGGGATGCCTTGCAACATGCTGTTCAAAAGAGATCTCCACCCCCTCTTACTCCTACGGATTTATGGACAGCCCTGCAGGATTCATGGTGTCAATTACCTCAACCATTACTTCAGACATTAGTCGAGTCCATGACATGTCGTGTTGCGGCACTTCTGCGTGCTCGCAGGGGTCCTACACGATATCAGGTAGGTGTACCAGTTTTTTTGGCTCTTCAATGTGTGTTTAAATGTCCCTCTGACGATGGGACATTTAAAAATTAATCATCATAAAAATGAATAATAATTACAGTAAATTTCAGCACTTTCAAAACAAAAAAAAAACTAACTTACATTTTTGCCATCTGGGACTTCACAAATCAGCCCATAAATACAAATTGTTGACTCAGTTGAAAGAACCAAAGCTTCGTAAGTTTGACACTAGACCAAAGAAATAAAAATAATGATATACATTTGGAATACCAGAATAATGCTCAAATTGAATCATCATTTGTAATTAACAACAAACATCATAGTAGCATTCTGTGAGTTTCTTTGTGGACAACTTTTAGTACTAATTCTTTTTTTCCATGGAAATTGAAACCATGTACTGCTGCATACATCCATAAAATTTTTTTTTGTTTTTCAAAATTATCAAACTTTTAATTGTTTTGTCCAACATATAACTATATGTTATATTCCCAGGAGGACCCTGAACACCTCATATTATTTTATGATAATTCAGTAGTTAGGATACACTACAAAGACATGTAATCAAATCACAAAAATATCACATCAAGTAGATTTCAAACTCACGAGTAGGTCATTGAGAACACATTGAAGGTAACCAGTTCCATCTCTAAGAGTAATAAACATCAATGCTTTACCTAAGAAAAATCATATATATATATTGATTGATTTCTACCCACAAATTATACACAGTTATGTTAACATACTGTTTGAATACATACAACTTTTATATGGATACCAAGTGGATACAGCACAAGTACAGCTTATGAGAATCACAGATAATGTTATCATTCCTGTATCGTTATCAATTTCACAAGTTTTTTGTACATTTTAAAGCTAGGGTGGAACCAGGCATTACCCAATAAGTTATCATCAGGGCACGGATGTTGATGGCATTTGTATTTTCATAAATTTTTCATTTTTCCACACATTTTCACTATAAAGGCATTTTTATAAGTTTAGAGCACTTTTTGGCATTGTAAGAATATGCTTTTACTTTAAAAAAATTTTTTCAGAATAAAAAAAGTTAAAAAATTATAAATATTAAGCATTTGATAATTAAGAAAAACTAGGCAAATTATTATTATTTTTTCTAACTTAATTAAAAACATGCATTTCCTTTATCATTTCATTTGTATCTTTCTTTATAGATAACAGGCAAAGTTTAGTAATTCAAAGCTAATTTATTAAAAATTCCAAGAGTTGTCCACTTCACGAAACATTAAATGAATTCAAGGAATTCTGGTCCTATTGAGTGAGAATATCTTCTTTCATTATTCAAAAAGGTTGATTGGGAACATGAAAAATACTTTAACTAGAGGGAAAATTTTCAAATTCATGTTAAATGTGATTTTGATCCATATGATGCTGTGCATTAAGATTTCACAAGCTGTGTTTGGACAAGGGAATACTAAAGGACAGATGCTGTGCAGCATTTTGGTATCTACCATTCAGGCATTACAGAAAGAAGGTATGCATGTATTTGGCAAATTAATGTTATTGATAAAGTCAGTCTTCAGGGCATGCTAAATGTGTGGTAGGCCAATTTGCTGCTATGAAATTAAAAAAAAATAATGAAAAAACGACAGTGAATTTAGGAAAAATTCTGGATGTTTTGACTGGAATGTCTATATGTCTGAAATTTGAAATCAAAGAGGAATTATAACTTTAGACCAGATCCCCCTTCCCCCCCCCCCAATAGCATTTCTTGATATTGAGAGAAATTTATCTTAGTGTAAACTTTACTTACAAAAATTTTTATATTTTGTCTTTTAGATTGAATGAATGAATATGAATTCCTCAATGAATTCATAAATTAGAAATTGTTTATTTGAAAAATTCCACTGCCAGTTTTAGATGAAATATAATGTTGAGAATAAATTTACATGTGATTTTCAATACTATTGTTGTATTAAAAAACTTTTTTTTTTTTCACTTTGGAACACAATTGGTTTTTGAAGAAATTTGTTTTTTTTCCCCTAATAGCATTTATTTTTTTAGTTTTTAAGGCATTTTTTGAGTTCTTAGGCTATTTTTTAGGATTTTTTATATGGATAATATCCAGGCGTTGGTTATCATTATCAACCTGCAAGACTATGTAGGAGGACTCAGATGGCATACCTCCTTCCTTGTTTACAAACATTTCCATACTTGATTTACAATGCTTTATTTGGGCTGTAGTAGTTGCTATAATCCATGTACACATGAAGTGCTGCTTTTGCAATAGCCAGGGTTCGCAGGTTTTTGATGAATGACAGTTTTTGTATGGTTTAAACTGTCATGTCAAAAACCTGTCAAAAAAAAAAAAAAACTGTCGAAAACCTCAAATATTGCTTTTCAATTTTTAAAATTCCCATTGGAAATGGGCATGCATGTCAATTGCATGTAATGTTCAAAAAATGACTATGCTCTACAAAGAATAAATACGTAACATGATTATTAAATAATTTTTTCTATTCTGTACAGAATTATTTTGAAAATATATGTTTCTTTTTTTAGTAAAATATACAATTTAGAGCATAGCATAAATGCTGAAGGAAAAACTATGGAATGATTTGATATTCTTAAATTCAAGCTGTTTGACTTTATATATGTGCGTATAGATATAAACATCTGCTATATTCTTATTATAACAGATGGGTGTTTAAAAAGTTTTTTTATGCCATATATGTATGATGTTGATTTGTTATTAAATTGTTTAGATAATCAGATACTTTAAACAATACACTTATAGTGCATAACATTAGAATATATCTAGCAATCAAAACACAGAATTGTAGTTGGACTAAAATGTCCTTCAATTTGACAGCGCCGACTTGTATACGATGTGTAAGAAACTCCTATAACTTATTGTTATTGTAAAAGTAAGAATGACTTAGTGTGACTATGATATGGTATATTTACTAGCACTTGCTGAAAATAAGAAACCTACTTCATTCAAAAAAGACATGGCATTTTGAAGGGTGTTTAGTGACTTCTGCTGTGCCACCGCTTAACCCTTTCAGACCTGGTGCCACAAATGTGTGGGTTGCTTTTTCTTACTGTAAAATTTATTCTTGTAACCTTGAACCTTGATATGTGGTAGCGAGGTGCAAACTGAAATAAGATGCACAGTGCATACCCCCCCCCCCCCCACCCAAAATCATATTTTTGTCAATATTTCTTTTGACCTCCGAGATTTAAGCCCAGACTTGGAAGATTTTGTAAGTTTTGAGTTAAAAATATGATAAATACGATTTTTGGGAGATTTCGTCAGAGTGCAGCACCTGAAGTTGAACTTTTAGGGGTTTTTAAGATGGCTTCAAGAAGAAAGTGCCTCCTGAAAAGTGTGATTTATTACATAAAATTTAGCAATAAAATTCTAAATGTGTGAAAATGAATGAATGCCCCCTGCTGCCAGAAAAAAAAATTGAATGAAATGAATTATTTCATCACAAAAAAAAAAAGTGAAAATTTGAAGAAAAAAAAACTTTAAAAAATAAAGATTTGCTGACATTTATGTTTTTAATGCATTTTTTGAATATCAAAAATGTAAAAACATTTTGAAAATTCCGAAAAAAATAAATGCTTGGGTCCGAAAGGGTTAAAACAAAAATACTGTTTTAGAACAATATGAAAAAAAAGGCATAATTGAACATTTTGCAACCAGTTATGTGGAAAAGAAAAATCGGAGTGTTCCAGTTTCTACACATTTTGTTCGAAAAAAAGGGAGATATGGTCATATAATTATATTCACATTTGAGTTTCTTTCTGATATAATTGTTATTGTTACCATGCACTGTATTAGGTATGTTTATATTTTTTTCCAGAAATAAAATGTTTAATTGCGAGAACTAATATAAATTTGTAATCATTTATTAATGCAGTTTGGTTTTACAATAACACAGACATAGAATTATGAAAAAATCTCATTTCATCAAAGTTTGATTAATACAAGATAATAGGATTCATAAATTCATAGAAAAGTGTTAGATATAGGGTTTTCCAGTAAAGACTGTACAAAATTCTGGAAGGAAAATGTTGCTCAAAGAAGAATTGGTGGATTCTTATAGCAATGCAGGGTCGAAAACACCAGTCATGTACCAGTGTGAAGAGAACACGAGAAATGAAAAAGCAGCACAGCACATAAGTGAAAAAAAGTTTTAATCAACGAAAGATACTTTTCTGAATATGAGCTTCCAGATGAGCTTTGGAAAGATACGTTTTTTCTCTTTACCAGGGACCAAACCGCAGTCTTATTGCAGTCTGGGTAAGCTCACTATGCGTATCTCTTTGTTGCATTGGATAGTGTGTGTGCCCAAACTACACGAGGGCCTGTGTTTGATTCAAATTGATGTAGACAAATTCCAAAACTCATTTCGGCGCTAATATTCATGAAAGTATCTTTGAGTGGGCCAGCCAGAAAAATACATCTCTTTTATTTACTTCGTATGACAGGTACATATGCAAAATGTACAAAGGTTACAAGTGTTCAAAGTTGTGGCTACCAATATTAAGGTTCTTAAAATTGAAAAAAAAAAAAGTTTGTGTGAAGTGAAACATGAAGCTAATTGGAAGTGTACTGCATTATGGTATATTTTTCTAAGGCAAACAAAATAGTTTATTTCACACAGACTCATGTGAAAAATATTGTCATGCAATTTGACAATTTGGCAGCAGATTACTGACAAATAGTAAGGCATCACTGTATCAACATATATAAAAGAAAACGGGTATAAATTAACTTACCTTGTCTGCGCAAACGGTGTACCCATCCGTAAATTTTCACTCTTTTGGTTCTGTATTCGACTGCCTGATCAATTTTTATCTAAGAATCGAAAGGAAAAAATTTCAATATAATAATTGATTTAAATAATTTTTTATGTATAAGTTTTGCTACTAAATATGAGGGGCATTCAAAATGTTTTTAGGTATAAAAGTTTCATTATCAGCAACACAAAGATTCATGATTCAGATTTTTCAAAACACTCTCCATAAACCTCTACACATTACCTTATTCAGTCAAATCACTGAGTACTGACTTTTCAATGTGTTTGTTTATATCACTTTCTAATTGCTCAGCTGCCACATCTGAACTCCAAAATCTTGCATCAACCAGCTCTTGTGAGATTTTAGTTAAATTGTGAGACACACATAAAGTACATTATTTATGTTCCCCCCCCCCCCCCCATCAGCATTAATACCAGAGGAAATTGATCTAATGTAGCCCTATATGAATTGATATCGTGTTCCCCCTTCCCAGCATTCACGTCTATCTCCGCTCATGCCCTAGCAAATATTTATGTAGAGTGAAAGTCCTATATAACAATACCCTTCTATGATGATAATTATTCATATAATGATATTACTCTCCAGCAACTTTTTTTTTTGCATCTACACAAATCTGTTACTACTCTGTGCACAGAATTTTGGCCTTTGTGTGAAGTGACAAAACAAAATTCTACCATACAGAAAATGCAATGATATGCACACCTTGCACAAAAGAATAATTTAACGGGTATTCGATCTTTGGCAACTAACTTTTATTTGCATCACACAATGTATTTTTGAGATTTTTCATAATTTTTCTACCCCGTGACAACAGGCCACCCCTTCCCAAGCTGACAATAGAGCCGTAACTAGAAGTCAGGAGCATTTCTTCTGATGGGAAGGTCCACTGCAAAGTCTATGATTATATAACAGCACTTTTTTATTTATTTTAAAATTTGTCTTTCCGTCAGGGCCTTTGCCATCCCACTCCCAGCCCTGACTGACAACACCAACTCTGCCAACTACATACCAATACAAGGATTTCTGTTTTTTAAAGAATTTTCAAAGTTTTTACCAAATTTCTGCCCACTCTGTATTAAAAAAAGTCCCGTTGCTTTTATTCAGATTTGTAATTTATTTATTTCATCAAGATTATAACAAAATCTAAGATACCTGGAAAGGTTTTGCTAAACTTCCGTCTTGAGTGATCATAATTTTCTTGGCTTCTTCCAAATTTTTTTCCCTTCTCTGTGCATCCTCTGTTTCTTTGGCCGCTTTCTCTGCATTCTTGTGTTGCTCCCGAACCCAGATTTTTTTGTTCTTCTTGATCTGAGCTTGGGACACCAATACCCACTGCTAAATAACACAAGGAACAACACTTAAAAATGCAATATGTGCATAGTATGGTTTTTTTTTGTTTTTTTTTTGCATTTCTATGTAGAAACAGAATTAAACTTCAAGTTAAGGAAGTTCAACAAAACATTCTTTTAATATGAGTCAAATGAGCCTATCAGAGCAAAATATAAAATGAAAAATGACTTTATGTGCCCGAGTGGCGCCGTGGAAAGATGCTGCACCATAAAAAAAGAATAAGTGTGCCATATGCTTTGACAAACATGGTACATTGTAAAAAAAAGCCATAGCTATAAAATGCTGCTGATGGTTGAATGTGTCAGTGACTAAAAGTATCATTTTGAAAGTAGAGGTAACATTATATTTCAATCTTATAGAATATATTCGCCGAAACAAAAGAACAACAAAGACGATTCTTACCTCTCCTTCCTTCTTTGATTCAACATAAATTGGTGGGAAAGGTTCACTGCCAGCATGTCTCATGGCCTGATTGAATAAAAATAAAAACTCATGAAATTATTTTTACTAATAAAGTTTGTAATATTCATACAGTGATTGACAATTCAATCACTGCATTGTATAAATTAAAGATTTATCATTCTAATATAATTGAAGTTCTTCAAAAATGGCATAAATATAATGGATAGGTTTTAAAACTTGGTATATATTTTATGATAGAATAGAGTTATAATAGAAGGAATTAAAAGGGTGAAACCATTGATCTACTAATATATTTTATCGCTACTTAGTTTTTGAAACATTCTGTGCAAACAATTTCTCTTGATGTAGAGGAAACTTGAGACAAGGAGATTTGTATTTTCTATATTTCTGATAGGATTTCAGTGTTACATCGCCTCTAGGTTTTGAATAGGATCAATGAGTGTGAACTTGCTTTATTTTTTTTCACAGCTGGAAGCACCTGAAAATGTTCTTTCCAAAGGTTTAGAACCAAGTTTGTCGATTTCGATTTGAAAAAATTCATGATTCCAGTGATGAGAGATCAGTATCTGTAGGCGATGAGTTTATCTTAAAATATTTAGAAATCCTTGATGTCCTATTCATGAGGAAGGTCTCACAATATTTCATACACTTTCATTTGCAATCGATAGATGGGATATTATTCAGGGTTCATACAAAATTTCCTAAATAAAAATTAAGGAGTTTTTAAGGAGTTTCAAGCAGTTTTTAAGGAGTCATGGCAAACTTCATAACTTACAAGTTTTACAGCAAAAAAAAGTGGGGCACATATGCAAATTTATTTTTAATTTGCCAAACGAATTTTCCCTCTTTTCAAAAATATAGACGTAGAAGTGGTTCAGAAATTACAACTTTTCATTTGTTACCCAGCATCATAAGAATTCATAAAATAATCAATCCACCTACATACTTTTCTGTTGTCACCAGTGTTCTAAAACCTTCAAGTTTCTGTCAAAAATATAACTCGTAACAGCATCACATAAATTATAAAAATTCTAAGTGATATTCATTCCCCCTCCCCAATCATTCAAAATAAAAAACCACGGCTGACAGATTTGTGGGGAATCGGTCAAAGCTGACCACAGGATGAAGGTCGTCAAGGAGGCACAGTTAGTTGGTTTTCAAACGCGCTGATGAATGGCCGCGCTTGTTGTCGAGGGAAGAAAGTTTTTACATCAATTTACTTTGCCATATACATTTTAAATAAAATATATTTTTTATAAAAAGATGTCGTCACTCCTTCGTGCCATTCATTACCTACAGATTTTTCTTACAAAATTATTTATATTTGCAGCAACTCTTTATTCACCGCTCAAAGTGGACCAACACATACATAAATTCTTTAAAATTAAGTTTTTCAATTTTCCTTCTTGTTTTTCAGTTATACTCAGAAAGAAATTTTTGCCAAATGGGAGCAAATTTCAGGACATTCCACACGATGTTTGGCGATTTAGCACTCGTTATTTGGCAAAATTTACAAATTAACTCTTAATTTGGTGGACTATATATAGCTCTTCTATTCATGAAATGAATTTTTTTTCCCATGAAACATCGGGATTTGACGCAATGACGATCGACCATAGTAATTTCTGCTGCTCTCTTGCAGTGGCGACTTTTTTCTCATCTTTTTTTGAAAATATATTGAGGGCGAGTGTAACCACCTCCCTCCCGTTTTTCTAAGTACAGTCAAACCTCGTTAGTGCCTCACCCGGTTAACACGTCACTGCGCTTACAGGGTCACTTTTTGGAAGTCCCAATTGTCCTCAGGCAGGAACTGACACAGCTATGACTTACTCCGTTTAATGAGTCACTCCGCTTACTAAGTCATATTTTTGCTCTCCCAAGAGTGACTCATTAACGCGGTTTGACTGTATATTTGTTCATATCTCTGTTGCTAAGAAAGATAATGAAAAAAGCTTCAGTGCATAATAACAACATTGATAATTCAGGAAAAGTCAAGAAATTTAAACATTTTTGGTTCATTCTTACTTGTGATATGGGAGAATAAAAGAACATGGGGGTCACACAGACTCCATCTGTCTTTTTAGCATCAAAATAGAATAACCATAATTTGAGAATTCAATTTATAGTAACTGCAGGATTCAGTTATTCTTTCAAGATCCCCAAAGCTCAAAACCCCCCAGGTGGTGGCATAGTTGCCAACCTTGGGGAATGATATTTGGGGATATTTTTTGTGTACATACAAATTCCATGCAAAATCTTTACCCAGACAAATATAAAAGAGAATTTCATAAACAAAAATAGGGATTTACTATAATGAAAGTAAAATCATACAGACTTTCCTTGCACCATCAAGTGAAGTTATAATACAAGAATTATGAGATCTAAAACAGTATTAAAATACTGAAAAATCGAATGCAAAATAATTGTTGTCCAACCGTGGAAAAAGATTAACCAAATTGACCAAACATACTTGGAAAAAAAATTAGATTACAACTCATATGTATTGGCTGCTCATCAGGGTTCAAGCTACGGTTGCATTTCTCGCAAAATGCAAAAGTGGTAGCCACTTTCGCAAAAATGCGTACAGGAGGTATGGAACGAGTAGACATCCAACCATCAATTAATACATTAGCATTATAGCATTTTGTTAAAGCTTTTCTCCCCATTTTTGCTTTTTTGCGAAAGGAATTTTTTATTTAGCTTAAACTCTGCTGCTTGTGTTCATAAAAAAAATAAAACGTTGAGCTATCCCTGACCAAATAGCCCACACAGATTAGTCAGTAATTATTGCTGAACATCAGGTTAAAAATTATGTCATTACTATGCCGAAATAAAAAATCTCACCAATAAAAAAATTGCCACCAGTACAAAAAAAAATGGAAAAGGCCTATTAAAAACGGGACATGCGGTCATCTAATCAGGATTGGCTCCAAAACCCCAACCCTCCATCTAATATATGAGTTACCCCGTCGATTAGATGGTTGAGAGATTGAATCAAAGTTTTGGTATATTTTATCTTTTCACTCCCCAAAATATAACATTTTATCATGATTTGTCTCAATTGCAAAAATTTATATTATGCATGTGAATAAAACAATAAACGGAAAAAAATATTGTAGATGTATCCAAAAAAATCTCAATTAGAACAGAAAATGTGACAAACCTATAAAAAAAATGAGACAGTGTGATCTTTTGAACATTTTAGGTATACAGTCGAATCCCGTTTTAACGAATACCATTATAGTGAATATCTCATTTTAATGAACACTCCAGATAAGTTTACATAGGCAGAGACCCGAAATTCCTTTATAATGAAATTTCATTATAACAAAGTGATTTTCCCAGTCTCTTAGAGTTCGTTATAACGGGATTCGACTGTATTTACATTGTTGTTTCATCCTGTTTATTCCTTCATTCAAAATGGTAATGTAATAATTTTTCTAAGATTTCTTATATTTCTTTTATGTTATGCATGTAACATCATTTGGGGGGTGGGGGAATAAAGGCAACAAACATTTTCTTGGTAAATTTATTGAGAATTATTTTCCAGAAATAGGGACTTTTTATAATTGCAATAAAAGTTTGGGATAAACAAGAATTTTTCTGGAACACAAGAAATAGAGTAAAAATCTAGGAGACTTGGCAGTTATGAGATAGTTACACAACAATTTAACTTTGGTGACATATACGAGTATGTAAGTTATTCGAGAAACCTGTCTATTCAAGCCACCTATATAAATTTTGGGTGATTTTATCAACTAAATTTAATACATATAATGCTGATTCTAGTTCAAGAAGGAAGGGAAGAAATATTTTCATTTTGCATACGAAAACATATAACACAAAGATTTCATTACCTGTAAAAGGGTTTTGAAAGGGTTGTTTTCTGTTCCATCTCCTTTCTCGTCACAGCCATTATCAGATAAGTACAGCTCACCTTTTGGGGGGGGAAAAAAGCATAATAAGCTCTGATTCACGTATTCATTTGTTAGTGAAATCAGTTAATTAAATTAAATTTGCAGATACTGCTTATACTAAATAATGTTCCCAAAACAAGAAAGGAAATTTAAAAACATTTTTGACACTAAAAGATACACTACGGTTTCTTTTCATGGAATAGGCTATAGGCTACTGTGTTTTCTTTCATGTGAAATTGTAGTTATTTGAGTGTAACTATTTAGCAGTAACTATTTAGGTGTTTCAAAATCATTTGAAGACCTCATTGGTCTACACTTCAAAACTGAAAACAAAACAATACTATTAAAAACTCACTTATTTTTATTGAGTTCATATCTTTTTCAATTTCCATGTCTCAAGGCTGTATCATCAATTATGAGGGAATCCCACGAAAACAGCGCAAGTTTCTGTAATTACCAAATACACCAGTTACATAATCCAAGAACTATCTCAACATACTGTTAAGTTATATAAATAGAAAAACAATCAATTAATGTGTTAATAAGTTGGACGCAGCATTTAAATTTACCAAGTCACGCATTCACATTTTTGGAGCTTAAGTTTTTGCTCGTTATATGCTGTATTGTACATACGGTTTTTTAATTTGTCATTTGAAATTTGTTCTTTGGATCACACATGGATTCTTTCAAGTTGTACACACTTCTATTTTAATTAATGTACAATAGCCATTTTTATTGAATCTAGAGTTTTTTTGCCCTGACCATTGTATTATTTAAAAGAGAGTCCAGGCATTTATTATTTTTGATTTCGTACTTGATGTAGGATATTATATTTCTAATCTCAATCCCTTACTTAGTCTAAGAATTGTTTGTTTTCGATCCTTTTTAACTAATGTGTGCTAAATGTGTGTGTTAGCATAGTGCTAATGTGTTTATTTTTTTTGCAAAAAAAAAAAAAAAAAAAAGCCTGAAAGTATGACTGTTTCGGAACAGATACAGTATGGTCCGACATGACTTTGGCGACTTTTTTCTGGCGATAAGTCGCAAAAACCATCATAATGGAAATCTTGGTTGCCGTATTTTTCACCACCTTTCCAGTTTTTGCCGGGTGATACCAGGTAGCGATAGCTTTGTCGAACTGAATTTTTCTTTTGTTCACTGCATTTAAAAAAAAATGTAAAACAGTCGTTGTTCCATTTCCAGCACGTCTCTTGGAATATTATTCCTTCCTTGTCATGTAGCTCAAGTTGTTTAGATATTGTTTTTTTTCTACTGTGGTCAGGTTGTATCATACTGTTTTATTAATTCGTTATATTTATTACATATTCATCCATTGTCATGCCTTCTGTCTTATCGGTTCATAATTCTGAACCCAGAGAATTTATGCCCAGAATTCCTTATATCCCGATCCGTTTATTATTAAGGGTCCGTTAAAAAGGGTCTGGGCTTTATTTTTTAATACATAGAACATTTATTTATTCAACGACTGTTTTTATTGACACAACCCAGAGAAACTTTCATGCCCGGAATTCCTTATGCCCTGATCCGTTTATGATTAAAAAAAGGGTACAGGTTTTATTTTTTTTATACTGATATTTTTGATATTATGCTTGGTGGTTTCTATTATTATGTTTCACACGCTGATGATTTTATTTTCGGCATCCACAGTGTCTGACGGCCTTGGCGACTTTTAATAGGGGCATCAGACATTTCTGCTGCCGAAAACAAAAGTCACCAAGTGGCGGACCATACAGCAGCTGTTCCGCACTGAGTGGTTCCAGGAGTATGTGAGCATATATACACCTAAGAATCTGAGTCTGTATATAGTGTTGTGTGTGAATTTTTAGCACTCCAACCTATATTTCAAATTATAAGTGGAGTGCAATGCTCGAATATTTATAGTGTTGTAGGCTTGTTGCTTTCTGCAGTGAGACTTTTAAAAAGGAGGGGATCGGTTCAAAGTTGGGAACCACAGAAAACCAACTTCAGCCGACCACCACTGTAGTGCCGGTTGAGTTTCAACCCGGGTCTTTGATGCAAAACCGACACTATCACCCCTTGACCACCACAGTGGCTCTTGCACATGCTGTAGGGTCACTCTTTTGGTAATTCACTTTCTTACACATGCTATAGATCACTCTTTTAGTTATTCACATTAATGCACACACCATAGAGTGCTCTTGGTCATTCATATTCTTCTTTCCACCACTGTAGCGCCGGTGGAGTTCGAACCTCGCGTCCGCCACTCAACCACAACAGCCTCGAGGGACATACCTGCCTCAGGTGAGTAACAAATGATAAATCATGAAAAAATTCGTAATTAAAAAGATAATTGTGAAACAATAATTGAAAATTCAACCCAGTGATCAGCCTAGATATTTTACTTGCAATTAAACTATAAACTCCAACTAAATTTCATTTATTCCCGAAAAATTCTTGCTTCATTTCTACTCTTATTTAAAGTGACAGATAAACTACTATTGCGATTCATATTGGGAAAAAAAAACAGTTAACGGAGAATCAGTGATTATAATTATTATTATGGAAGAAAATTCCATAAGAATAATTATTTGATGATTAAAATTAACTCACAAGTATGATCAGCAACTTCGGGTTTTACAATCACGACTGGCAAACACAAATATCTGATGAAATATCGAAAATTTCAATGTAAACACGTTGATACGGACCTAGAGGAGTATGCAAACTTCCGACAAGGAAAACATGTCGCAGATCATAGTGTAGTGTTTCCATAACTGACGAGATCAAACAGAAATTTTTATTATTTTTATAGTCACGTATTTAGTACAGCTCATTGAGCAACGCCTAGAAATGAGCTGAATAGTGAGCACAGCTCTTTCTCTGAAGCATAAGAACGAGCATCCAGCTTGTAGTAACCACTGAGCTATAAGTTTTAACCTAGTATTAATATTAGTATTATTAACCTAGTAGTATTAACCTAGAAGCAGAGGACAGGTGATATATGAATTTCAACTGTTTGATTCATATTGCTTGTGCTGTCATCTACTCTCAAAAATAAAGATGACTCAGGTATGGATGATAAAGTTCTTAAGCAGAGAAATTTTTATGCGGTACAGTTCCTCACGAGCGAAGCTCACAAATTGAACTGAATAGCAAAGTTCAGTTATTTTTTGAGAGACATAAAGAGATGTCAAAAACAAAGAACCTAAAATAAGCAGACGACAGCAAATACAGTTAATTATTCTTTCTCTCGGTACAGTTCTCTACGAGCAAAGCCCACAAACTGAACTGAATAGTTAGTTCAGTTCTTTCTTTAGAAAATAAGGAGACGTCAAAAACAATGATCTAGAATGAAGCAGACGACCACGTGAGAGAAAAATGAGAATTTCCCACAACCAAAGCGCTTGAAGAGGCAAGCGCTTTGCCTACAACTAGAATGTGCAGTGTCCTTCTTTTTTATGCTGAGTATTCCCGTTTGCAAGTTCAGTAAGTCATAGCTAGATGGCAGTAAAGGTCTTACAGTCGAATATGGTGGTTATTTTTTATCTGACCATATTTTCTCGGGGAAAATACGGAAATTGCCAATTATCACCAAAAAATGATGCCAAAAGTAAGCAAAGTTGCCAACTCATACTAAAGTCACAAAAAAAGACGTCAATCTTGGAAAATGAAGCGCTGTTGCAAATTTTAATGAATTAAAAAAAATAGTTCATTATACAAATACAACGCCACAACAGGCAAATTGCCCAACGAGGTGGCTGACTTAAGAACATCATGGATCCCCGAGCCATTTTTTGGAGGCCCTACCTACTACTGCTACACCACACATGCACCCCGCCCACACCCCCCTCCCCCCGCGGAACCCCCAACGAGAAAATGAACTTTCCAAAAAAAAAAAAGAATGGGAGATGAATATTCTCATTTGTAGTCACAGTTATTGGCCGCTATGGTGGTCGAGTGGTCATAGTGACGGACTCGCATTGTGAGGACAAGGGTTCGAACTTCACCGAAAGCCGGGTTTTCCTAGGCGCAGGTTTTCTGTGCTACGCGCGACGTGAATCCCCCATCGTGACACGCCATCCACTCACCACTATGTAAAGCAGTATGGCTGTTTTCCTACAGAGCGCAATACGGCTCACGACAGCGCTTTACGTCGGGCGTCATTGGCTGCTGTTTCTGGAGGAGTCAAATGCGTCGTGCGCCGCGCGTTTCACCGATCTTCCCTTCATTTTTGTTGTTTTCTTTCCCTTCTCTTCAAACCGGAGCATGCAGACGACAGAGTAACTGTGCCAAGGCCATATAATATAATGTAGCCGTCCTGATCAGATGCGCCACCCTAGGAAAACACAAACGCGTAGCGTAATTACCTAACACGTTTCTGCCGGTCTAATTCGGTTCACGCGGCGCAAAAAACCTATTCCTAGGAAAACCCGGCTATAGTGGTGGTCGGCTGAAGTAGGATTTAGGTTTTCTGTGGTTCCCAACTTCAAGGCGCGAATGCGAACCGATCTCCCTGTTAAGAAGTCTCGTCACAGAGAGCAACAGACCTATAAACAGCACAAATTTAATCATAACGCATCACTCACTTCACTTCTGAAATATAGATGGCAGCACTGAAAAATCAAGCACAACACTACATATGCACTCAGACTGTTATACACACACAGTTACACCTCCGGCACAACTTACTATGTAGTAAATCGCCCATAAATGGTGATAGACCTGAGTTGTGCTCGGTTTGAAAGAAACAGTAATAATTATCGTAATGTTAGTTCTGAGTTGGGAAGATAACTTTTTTTTTTTCAAACCAATAATTAAAACTAAGTGGGCTTCGTTGAAAATACGTGAAAAATCGGGACATTTTTTTTCAAAAAAGTTGGAAAACAGCCAAAAAAACCAGAACTGTCCCGGGAAATACGGGATGTATGGTCAGTTATTTGAATCTCAAAAGGAATCTCATCAGCAAAAAAGTTCGAATTATCCAAAATTCGAATTGGCCAATTCATTAATATACAGGATAACTTTACTGTCACAAAAAATCAACGACTCTCAATACAGTGGAACTTCCCATTAACGGACACTTTTCTGATCCCCGGTCCCGTGGAATAGGTCTTTAATGTACTTCACTCTCCGTTTGCGGACAGTAAAATCAAGCAAACTATAATTTTTTTCAAAACTCTAATTTTTTCATTTTTGTTCATAAATTGAGAATTTGTCATATTCATTGGTGATTATGTATAATCTCACGCTCGTATTGGTGAATATGATATTCCGTCAAATAATTACTTGATTAACTGAACATAACTATGGTCCAGGATGTTGATTCCGAATGGTAATGTCCATTTTGTTTGCCTGTGTTGAAGCTGTTCCGAATAATTTTTCACAAAACAAGAAGTGGTTCAACGGACAAACACAGATTTATTTACAGAACAGCAGTTTACACGTATTTACAGCCTAATCAGAGAGCTAACAACCAGCCTCTCTGAGCCTGTCTAGCCTGCCATCTCGTGAGCGCCGCACTATTTATAACCCCGACAGAAACTTCGAGAAATAGAACATTCCACAAAATTCTATTTTACAGTTACCTAGTCGGTGGCGCCACTGTACGGAGGGGTTGGACGGACCACTGTCTGGAGGGGCGGGACTTTTTAGAATGTTCCCGCCAATTCTCCGCTAATCGCATGTTTATGCGCTAGACCGAAACCGGTATCAACTGATTTCGACATTTCTGAGAGCCATCGAACGAATCGCGCCATCTATCGTCGATAGTTCGTAACAAAACCAACATGACTGATAATGTTGTTATGAACGTTTAGTTCTTCTACACACTTATTTTAATTTAATTTTTATTACAAAAGTTCCATTTTTACACATTTATCAGATTTTATTTGGGAATTATGCATAATCGCCGATAAAAGTGATAATTGTAGAATAGATAGATATTAAAGATAATATTAAGATAGTATATAGATATTAAGATAGAATAGATATTAAAGATAATATTAAGATAGTATATGGATATTAAGATAGTATATGGATATTAAGATAGAATAGATATTAAAGATAATTTAATGAAACTTTGTTTATATGGAGACGATTGATGATTACGCATAACCCCCGGCATATCACTTTTACACACATTAACATATAAGAACCAATTGTTACCGAAGCCAAATATCGTATTAATGTGAAAGTCGTATAAACGAGGCTCCACTGTATATCGTACCTTCCCAATAGCTAACACTCCCCCTTAACGGACAAAAGTTTTGGTCTCATGGGTGCCCGTTATCGAGAGGTTCTACTGTAATTATAAAAGTGAATTTAACGCCTGTATAAAACGTAATTAAATTATCACTAAAACTATTCATTTGTAATTTTTTTCTTTTTTTTGATGCTCTCAATCATTGCACAAACTCTTCAAGTTCAGTTATAAAATGAAAGGAGATTTCCCAGCTACAACAGCCAGGCCTAACTTAGACCCACTAGATAACGACTTATCCGAAGATGTGATGTCACACTATTCACGGGAAGATTTCAACAGCTGGGAAGGAAATTTATTTTTGCATCAGTCAGCTGTTGAAACCTTCCTATGGATAACGGAGAGTGTCTCCGGATTACTTTACTAGTCTACGTTTGTGCTACTCTACTCTCTTTCGTCTTGCCAATCTTACCTTCACACCTAAGCCTGTGAGCAGTTTTTGAAGGTGAAAATTAAGTTCACACACACATGCAACGTTGACACAGAGCTGGAACCACTGTCATCCACTTCTGTTTGAAGCGTGATCTTCTTAAATTTGAACTGCATCTTTCCAGCTTTCGGATTTATAGATTGCTTTTTTCTGTTTGAAGCGTAACCTGTGCTTGTTGCTCTCTTTCGTTTTGACGACTCCGAAACACTATCATTGATTAGTTTGAAAATCTCTTTTGTAAAAAGTGTCTCACTTGCTGGGAGAGCGCGCTAGATCACTACGCTGCAAAGGCAACAACCTGTTTTTTTAGAGCTTGTGTGCGCTGAACGGGAGCAGGACCGTACATGGCCAGTCAAACATAACTCAGGCCAAAAATCACAATTGTTGACACTTTCTTTCTTTCTTTCAAACCGAGCACAACTCAGGTCTATCACCATCTATGGGCGACTTACTACCTAGTGAGTTGTGCCGGAAGTGGATTTGGATTTTGGAATTATTGGCGCAAGGACCAATATGGTCAAACTGCGCCAAAACAAATGATTACATAAAAATCATCCTTTTGTCATGTCGAAATACTAAAACTATGCATGATAAAAAGCAATGAAATGAATTGTAAAAATCTATAATTTGTTATAAAAACCAATGGCCTTGATGAATTTAAAAATGCGAGATGCATCGCTATGGTCATTTAAAATGTCATGAAGTGAAAGATGACTATGACCAAAAGCGGTCGTAAAATGATGACGATGATATGAACAAGTAAAAGCATGAGCAATGGTCAATGGACTTTGCAATGTGGGCACTGTGGCTGACTCTCTCGTAATAAAAGATATGATTGTGTGATACGACTGTGTCCTATGCGCAACCGGGCAAGCAGAACTTCCTCCTTTCGGTTAGTTCTGCAGCTCGAACGCCAATGGCCAAGTGTGGGCTTGATGGCATGAAGTTTATTATTAACTTGATTATTCCAGTGCTCCTGCCAGCGGCGATGCATCACTTCCCGAAGGATTGAGAAGTGGTCACTGTGTGCCGGAATTGTAACTGTGTGTGTACCTAACATTCTGAGTGCGTATGCAGTGTTGTGTTTGATTTTTCAGTGCTGCCATCTATATTTCAGAAGTGAAGTGAGTGATGTGTTGTGATTGAACTACATTTGTACCGTTTGTAGGTCTGTTGCTCTCTGTGACGAGACTTTGTAAAGGGGAGATCGGCTCGCATTCACGCCTTGAAGTTGGGAACCCCAGAAAACCAACTTTCAGCCGACTACCACTGTGGCGACGGTGGGATTCGAACACGAGACCTCGCGACACGAGTCCGTCGCTATGACCACTTTCCCATCACAGCGGCTAATTGTTGACACTGCCACCAGGATGGCGACTTATCCGAAGATGCGACGTCACACTCGGCTATTCATAGGAAGATTTTCGACAGCTTACTTACTTACCGAACATGGCCAGGCTCTGTCACTCGAGTAATTCAAACATATTGCCCTGGAGGGCGTGGCCCGTGTCGGAAAAATTTTATTGATTCTCTCAATTTACACAAATAGCATAAATATAAACAGATAAGATAAGATGTATAAAATCAAGAACCTTTGTAAAATTATACGAATCATCGTGACATGTGCAGACGAATCGACTAATAAAAACATTAAGGTGATGTGCAAAATTATTTGGGGGATGGAGGGGGGGACACACCATTAAGGAACCTTTTGACAGTAAAGTAATGAATGCGTGATCCGCTGAACTTGTGCTAGTCAGAATCGGAGTCCTCAGTAAGAAGAAGCTGTCGTTTTCCCCTCAATCTGGCCAATCGTCCGATAGTCTAGGCTCTACTGCAGTGATTCCCAACGTGGGCATTAATTAACGCCTCCTGGGGGCGTTGGAATGTTCTGGGGGGGGGGGGGTAGAAGCTACGTGTATAACATATGATCCTATGGGTTGGATTGCGGTGGAAGAAAAAAAATTCTGAAGAAGAAGGTGATAGGACAAAAAAGGTTGGGAAACTATGCTCTACTGGAATGGTTCTCTCGATGAGTATAAAAACAAGCCTGCCGTTCGGAATCGGTAATAAATTGTACGTGCCGGTCTAATTAGCCCTCGTGTGCAGAAAATGACCGTGGTGCGACAAAAATAATCAAATGATCTACTCGAATGTTGCTGGGCCCCTCCTCATTTAGATCCGATCCGATCATCTTTGCTTTCTCCGGGTTATTTTCAAGAAATTTCACCAGTCTTCTTGATGGAGTCCGGTCGCTTTAGGATGTTTAGCATCCATTTCTTCTCTAGATCTTCTGATAGGGTTCGGTAATGAAATTCTTTTGTGTAACTGGCAAAAGGTGGCTTGATGTAGCTTGGATTCGATTCCTCCACAGCTGGAAATTTTCGACAGCTGGAAGTAAAATTCATGTTCGCATCAGTCAGCCGTTGCAACTTCCTATGAATAGCGGAGGGTAACATATTCTTCTTGGATTACTGTACAATTCTAAAAGTTGGAAATACACTGTTGGTCATAAAAATTGGTCTCAAATTTGGGATCTACAGAAAACCATCTTCAGCCGACCACCACTGTGGCAACGGTGGGGTTTGAACCGGTCCTCGTGGTGCGAATCCATCACCATGATCACTCGACCACCACAGCGGCTAGAGGCCCTACTGTAGAATTTAGGGGGGGGGGGAGATAGGTCTCCGCACCATGAGCGGTTGAACTCATGGTTAAGACAAGGATGACGTCACTCTCCGCTACCATACGAAGGTTTTAACAACTGGCTGTTGCGAAGATATATTTTGGAAAGAGAGAAAATTCAACTGTCCCTGCGGGGAATCGAACCCACGTCCTTTCACTTTCCGGGTGAAAGGAACGGTTGAATTTTCTCTCTTTCCAAAATATATCTTCGCAACAGCCAGTTGTTAAAACCTTCTTATGGTAGCGGAGAGTGACGTCATCCTTGTGTAAGTCGCCATCTGGTGGCAGCGTCAGCAGTTGTGAGCTTGGCCTGAGTCTGGTCTGGCCGTCCATGCACGGGCGTCGGAAATGTTTCGAACCTGTGGGTGCTCGTCTTGAGCGTTATATTGGAAATTACGATTTCTCAATCAATTCTGGGGGTGCTCAGACCCGTGCCACAAATTACCGTGGGTGCTCGAGCACCCACAGCACCCCCGGCTCCGACGCCACTGCGTCCATGTACGGTTCCTTTCAGTGTACACGAGCTCCAAGGAAAGATTGAGAGATTTTGTGCCTCTGTAGTCTAGTGATCTAGGGCCTTTCACCCGGAAAGTGAAAGGACGTGGGTTCGATTCCCCGCAGAGGCAGTTGAATTTTCTCTCTTTCCAAAATATATCTTCGCAACAGCCAGTTAAAACCTTCGTCATGGTTAAGACTCGCTAGGTTGGAGCCCTGTAAGCCTATTGGGAGGCATATTCACGGGAATCAAAAGCTTTGAGTATAACCATCACCAGGTGAAATGCACCCGCACAAGAACTCTGGCATGGCTTTTAAATGAAATAATAATGATGCTAATCATTGAATCAAAGGGCGTTCATTTGAGTTGTCAGTGAATATCTCCTGAGTACGAAATCAAGCGTCTATCCTCAATGGTTTAAGTGAGAACTACGACCCCTACAAGGGTAGGACCTAGCTTGGGGGGCCCGGGACAAACCTCTTTTTTACAAAATTCAATAGAGGAGGCCCCGCTAAAAATATCAGACTTGGGGGGGCAGGGTAGCTCCAGGATGGGAAGGGGCATGATGAGCACCGAGATGCTCGCGGTAAAAAGGAAAAGTTTTATTCTTACATGAAATGTACCCTTCTCCCTTCCCCTCCCCTCCCCCCTCCCTGCAGAATGACAAAATAATATGCTGCCTTATATAATATAGGGATTTTTTTCTGCGCAGTGTACACGGAAGCATTCCCAGTCATTCTCAGACTCTAAACGTCCATATTTTACAATCTTTTTCACCACGAAAAAATGGTGCCGTTCTTAATTACTTTTGTCCACAACCAATAAACGGATAAAAATGAAATTTCAGCAAAAATATGACTTCTGGGAAATATTGAAAACAATTATACAGTACAGTATTGTATTACTTATGAGAAAGACATCGATGAAGTAGAACCCCTTCCGCCACCTATCAAATGAAATTGTTACAATTCAATTGAAATCAACAACCAGATTTTTGATTGATGTACCTTATAAAAAAATACCACATAATATTAGTTAATATTTTAATAAACAATAATATTATTTAAATTATCGAATTCGCCTTGAATTTTTAACAGTTGTTATTTGTGTTTGGTAAAGTAATGTTAGTATAACACGCAAAGTGTAGCCATTATATGCTTAGCTTCCGGTAATTGTAGTAAAATTAATATGAAAGCTTATACTAACGTTGTCTTATCATATACAAACAACTGTTAAAAATTCGAGACACTCGTTTATTCAAATAATATTATTGCTCTTATAAAATATTAACTAATATTACATCGTATTTTTTCTTCATATATTACATTGAAATCTGGTTGCTGATTACAATCGAAGAATTGTAACAGTTTCATTTGATAGATGGCAAGAGAAGTTCTACTTCATAGATGTCTTTCTCATATGTAATATAATACTGTAGTTTTCAATATTTTACAGAAGGCATATTTTTGCTGATGAAATTTTATAAAACAGATTTTTCCCAAAATCGATAGGAAAAAATGTAAATACATGCGCCCACTATGGGATTACCACCATCCCCTCTTCAAAGAAGAGTTACTGCATTGACTTGATATATTTACACCCATCAGGACGTTTTTAATTAGGAAATTCTCTAGCGACATTTTAAATCATCAACGTTACCCCCCCCCCCCAAAGGGGGCTGTGACCAACACTTTAGGAACCACTGTATGAAGGTAATAAAGGTGAAGAAAGAAAACTCTTTTCAGATATGCGTATCTTAAAAAAGGAGGGGAATTACTATAGGACAGGCATTGCAATCATAACTGCTTTAAATTGCTAGAATTTGAAGTCCTATTGATGAAAAATATGTCGATTTATTAACATACATGAATAGGCATATGATGGTGAATCCATGCCGGTGTATACCGGGCAGGGATAAGGGCCGGTGTATACCGTCCCTTACCCGGTGTATTACCGGGTAAAGGTTGTAAAAACTTACCGGGTAAAAGCTTGTCTTGTCTGACAGCCACCCCAATCGAAAATATTTTTTCATGTTATGTACTAGACATTATTTTGTTTTGCATGTGTCTCGGTAACATGAGGTTCCCTAGCCACATGATCTACGAGTGGGCCTCTGACGATGCGCTAAGACGGTCCTGCCCTCTGGAGCCTCCTCGGAAAGGTTCTTCGATGGATCCGAATTCCGAGACTTTAGAGGGTCCCATAAATATATTTTTTGTGAATGTCTAGAGTAAAAGTGAATTAATCTCTGTGGGCCTGATCCCTATAATATCTCATATGAGGATCCATAGTTTCGCCGCCTGTGGGTAGTGCCATCCTAACGCATGGGCTCACCCCGGAACAGCTTGGGAAGCCTCAAGAGGACAAGAAGGGGCCTCACAAAAATGAGATCTTTAAAATTGCTTGAAGTATTCGAAAATTTGCCAGGTAGGGCCTCAAAAAAAATCGATTGGCCCGGGGGCCCACGAAGTCTAGTCCGCAGGCAGGAACGAGGGTTACACAAATTTTGCCACTATTCCTCCATTCCACTGTAAATTTTCTTGACCATTCATTCCTCGAATTTGTCGTCCTGGGTTCTATGGCCCGATTAGCATCTGTCACTGTAAATATGCTTCTGCCTCCAAGTCACCTCTGTAGAAAAGGTAACGACACCACTTTTTTCCGTTCCGTAAAACAATTTAATTATTGGCATAGGGCTGTATTATAGCTATTTATATTTATATATATATATATATTATATATATAACATAGGACAGTTCACTGTACACTCAGACACAGTGATTTGTCCTCTCCCGTTCGAGGATTCCTGCATCTGCTTTCTGCTTTAGGCCACTCTCAGACATGATTCTCACTCTATAGGTCACTTTATTGGTCATTCACATGCTTGCCCACAGTTTTGGTCACTCACATGCTCTTACACTCTTTAGGTCACTCACATGCTCTTACACTCTTTTGGTCACTCTTATGCTCATAACATTATCTAGGTCGTTATTTTGGTTGCTCCTTAACCTTGCTCTCTAAATCACTCTTTTGTTTGCTCCCTGACGTGGTCCCCTGGTCTCTAAATCACTCTTTTGGTCATTCACAATCTTGCACACTTCCTAGGTCACTCCTTTTAGATTGCTCACTGACCTGGTCACACGCTCTTTAAATCCCTTTTTTGGTCATTCACATTATTGCACAGGCTGCATGTCACTCTTCTGGTCATTCATATTCTTGCACACGCTATAGGACACTCTTTTGGTCATTCACATTATTGCACAGGCTGCATGTCACTCTTCTGGTCATTCATAATCTTGCACACGCTATAGGTCATAGGTCACTCTTTTGGTCACTCACCGACCTGATCTCCTCTTTCTCTAGGTCACTTGTACACAGGTGATCATTCACATACTTGCAAAATCCTTAGGCCACTATTTTGGTCGCACACTGACCTGGTCTCTTGCTTTTTAGGTAACTCTTTTTGCTCCCTGACGTCTCTAAATCACTCTTTTTGTCATTCACATTAGTGCACACGCTGTAGGTCATTCTTTTGGTCATTCACATTATTGCACACGTTGCATGTCACTCTTCTGGTCATCCATATTCTTGCACACGCTATAGGTCACTCTTTTGGTCACTAACCGACGTGATCTCCTATTTCTTTAGGTCACTCACATGTTTGTACACCGTGTTAGTCATTCACATACTTGCAAACTCCTTAGGTCACTCTTTTGTTTGCGCACTGACCTGTTCTCTTGCTTTCTAGGTCACTCTTTTGTTCAGTCACATGCTTGATCTATATATATTTAACTATCTATACATTGCTCGATGACCTATATATAGTCACCCACTCTTTAGGCAGAGGTGGATTTATGGTATAATTATGCACCTATGGGCTGTACAAACTTAGCCGTCGTTCCCTTAATTCTAATAACTCCTCTTTGCTACTTATTCCTGAAATTTTCCACCCCTCCGAACTTGTTGCCCTGTATTGTAGCCCGCTAATCCACCCCCCCCCCCCAATATAAATACGGCTCTGATAGTACATGTATATGAGATCATTTTATGTTGCAGGAAAACTACGCAGGGGTATCCCAAAGTGAGCTAACCAGATGCAAAAAGATCAACACATCTACGCCTCTGAGCGCCAGCAGTGGCGTATTTGTGGGGGAGTGGGGTTAGTGAGCTATGGCTCAGGTTGGCAAGTTCAGAGAGGCGGAAAAATTGAAGGAATTATTGGCGAAGAAAATTAGTAGAATGGGAGAAGGGTGGAAAAATTGATCTAGTCCGTCAAATATCCACCTCATAGTAAGAGATTAGGTTGTGGGTATGTGCCCGAATCAGTGACCTACAAATAGGGCAGCAACTACATATTCACTTTGCCAACACCAGCTATAGGTTAAGCTATATGTTAACGAGCGGTTCGGTTAGTGAGCTATTCGCATAACGAGCAAAGATTTTGGAAAAAAAATTGATTCGATTAACGAACGATGATTCGCACTAAGAGCAAAAATTTTGCGCTTTGTTTATTTATTGTTACGTTTTTACAACTAAGCTGACGATTTTTTGTTTTCGTGCATAATCGCACTGTGGAATTGTAGGTAATATTCTCCCCTACAGTGTCCGGTCAGCGTGCCTCACTAGAAAAATTGAGTGTGCCTATTATACGAAACTAGATGTCGCATTGTAATCGCACGTATGTGCGCTTGTTCTTTATATAAATTCTGCTTGGCCAGAAGTTGACCATAGACGTACTGATGGACCTCCATTGCATGCAACAGCAAGAGCTTATATTAAAGGTATCTTTTTCTGAGGAAGAGAGAGACGAAATTTCACATTTAAAAAGTGAGGGACTTCTCACTTTTCAAATATGATTAGAGAGATGTTTAAAATGTGGGAATTCGTGCAAAATTCTGTAGAAAAGTACCAATGAAATAGAAGCACAGTAAAGCAAGCAATAGATCTGTCCAACGACAATACAATTTCCCATCTCCGAGAAATCCTAAAAAGGAGGCAAAAAGCAAGTGTCATAGGATACGTTTTTTTTAAAATCACAAAAAAATAATAAAAATGCAAACAACAGTGAGTGCGTAAATCGTCCAACACGAGACAGACCTCTTCTCTCTCGTTGTTTAGAGTAAGTTAATTTGTATACATTATATCGTATCGCATGTTTGTTTATGGCGTTATTACGTTATATATACCGTACATATTTCACTTGAAAGATCTAATGTTTCACCTCTCTCTGTGTGGCCCCCTTCAGCACTTGTCGTGGCTCCAATTTTAGAGTGTCCCAGGGCCACAAGGCATCAGGCTGCGAACTACAGCAGTATTATACAACATACAAAGAAAAATCATTTCACTGGAACTTTTGCTGCCACCTATCGAATAAAATTGTTATAATTTGCCGATTGAAGTTGCTGACTGGCTTTTGAATAGCGTAATAAAGTAATGAAAAAAACTATAATATTGAAAATGTTTTAAAAAACAATAATACACACAAAATTATTAAATTTACTAAAAAAAACTTTTATCAGTTGAAAATATTTTAAAAGTTTTTTGTCAATTATTTGCTGAGATCTGATTTCATAATTGTGTATAAAATGCGTTCTTGAATTTTGATACTTCCTCCGGACATAGCTCTACAAATTTCAAATTTCTGTGATAAGTAAGCCACAACTTACCGAATTCATTTTTTCTAATATGATCTGAATTAATTTGACGTATACTGACTCTCTGAGTACAGCATGGGCTGTAAATTTTATTATCTTTTATTGACACGCCTCTTATACACTTACACTCACACACTCAACTATCACATACAAACAGCTTTTTAACTTCTCCATCCAGCTCGTACGGAGCAGCATCAAACAGGGAAGCTTATGGGAGTCTTAAAGACTCGGTACGCCCTGAGAAAATGTATCTACCTCAGTCAGTCAGGTCGTCCTTCTTCTAATAGCCTTTCTTGACATCCAAAAAAGTTTCGACAAAATTTGGCATCATGGACTTTTGCATAAGCTGATTTGTATGGATATGCCGTACAGCATAATTAAATTCGTGAAAAGTTATCTGGAGGTCGAACTTTTCGAGTCCAGATCAACGATTCACAATCCGAAATTAGGCAAATACGAGCTTCTATAGCTCAAGGAAGCGTTCTTGGGCCGCAATTGCATAACTTTCATATGAACGACTTCCCCAGAGCCCAAAGGGGAATGACCACACTATTTGCCGACGATTCTTGTATTATCCAAGTTGAAAAAGATCCCCAACGAGCGCTTGATAATCTTCAGCGCACTATATCTGAGGTTGAATCGTGGTGCCAAAGAAGCCGCGTTGTTCTGAATCCTAATAAATCAATTTTCATGTGGGTCTCTCGTCGGAACATCCTTCCCACGCCCGCTCACGTAACAATTAACAACATAGACATACCTCCATCTAACTCTACTAAATACCTCGGAATGATTTTGGATAAAAAATTGTCCTTCGCTACACACTGCAAAGACGTCATAAATAGAGCTAAGAAATCAGAAGCTCTAATTAGACGCCTCTTCAACACGAGGTCTGCTCTTTACATGGAGAATAAACTAATTTTATACAAAATGATAATCCGTCCATCACTTCTGTATGCATCACCTGTCTGGATGTACCGTAAGAGATCCAACCTCATAAAGATCGAGCGACAACAAAACAAATACCTCAGGAAGGTCACGAAGGCCCCTTGGTTCGTACGAAACCATAACATTCGATCTGACATCAAAGTCCTCACGATCTGCGAATACGTCAAGAGTCTCGCAAAGCGCTTTTTTGAAAGGTTAGAGAGCTCGGACTTCGACCACCTCAGAGCGATTTCATCGTACAGTGCCACCGAATTTAGAGCACTGCCTAGACCTAAGAACGTTCTCTTGATGATTAGACCCCCTTATACAGGGATTGTAAATACACTTTTTTTTCGTAGATCATATCTTTTTCACCTTATACCATCACTTAATCATCTCATTTAACATCATCCTTGGTTGTGGAAAACATTCATCATTTTCGATAACGGACCCATGTCTCATCCTCCCCTCAAGAGAATAATACATATAAGAGAACGTTCTTACGTCATACACAAACAACCCTTATCCGTTTAGGATACAGCCTAGGAAAATTGGCTCTCTCTTTTCCCCCTTCTTCTACCCTCTGTACCGCCACCAGGTGGCGCCCAGTAGTCTAAGAGCTGCATAAATCTAACGCCCCTTACACCAACTATGGCAAAATTTGCACATCTGTGACTACAATTGGCAGAACAATGATGAAGTGGTTATATTGTGCCATAATGGCACCGAGGCACCACGTCTGACAAATTATGGCTTTGGTCGTCCTTCACCCGGCAGTGTGTTGATGCCATCCGTAGGGCGACCGTGGCCTCGGTCATGCTCAACAGACTAAGCCACAGGCACTCAAGTCTTTCAATTCGAAATAAAATTATTCTGTATAAGATGGCAATTAGACCGATTCTTCTGTATGCTGCGCCTGTCTGGTTGTTCTCGAAGAAAATGAATATCATCGCTCTGGAGAGATTTCAGAACAAGACTCTGAGGAGATACACCGGACTACCTTGGTACGTTAGAAACGTTAATATCAGACGTGATTCCGGAGTGGCTGATGTAACGTCATATGCAAAGAAACTGGCAAAAAAACTTATTTGATAAATTGAACGATTCTGAATTTCCACACCTTGCGGAGATTTCATCATACGACAGTAGACACAAAGCACGATTAAAAAGACCAAAAAATTTTCTACACATGCCTCGACCTGTGTTGCCAGGTCTATGAACATTTGAAAACTTTTGAAAGAAAAAAAAAATCCCTTGGGTCTCAGGTGAACCTACGTCTTCACCCACCTTATTAGAATCTAAGTATCATTGCAAAGCGCACTACTGCACAGGAATTGGCAGAGTCATGATGTAGGGGGTTTGATGGATTATAACTATCTATTGGAACCCCGTTTCACCAATCACGGTTTTCGGTCGTCCTTCACTTTAAAGAGTGAGATCACATAGAATATTATTATTAACCAAGACGACCAGACCAGACCAGAATTGAACCTTAAGCCGATTCCCAGCCCGCGAGGGCCAACTGCCGGCATAAAAACTGGCCAAGAAGGCCTGTGAAGAAGAAAATGTGTACAATGTTTGTAGATAGATATGTGTTTGCATGAATGTGTAGTGTATGTATTAACCAAGACGACCTACTTGGCAAGCTTACTGAAATATTTTGCTTTATTAAAAAATCAAGCGTTAAAATTTAGAAACAAATTTGAATATTTAATAAATATTATTATTTATAAAAATACTTTATTACACCATATTATATTATTTTTTCAATACAATTCACTAATGAGAAACCTTTTACCAATGTCAATTGAAAAATTATATTAGTTTTATTCGGTAGGTGACAGTAAGTATTTCAGATCAAAATGATTTGTTATTAATATGTTAGATTGCAGTGGTTCTTAACATGGTGCCATATGGTCCCCTAGCGTATCTCGGATATTCTGGGGAAGGTGAAAATCAGATGAAGGGGAACCACGGCAAGAGAGAGAGAGAGAGAGAGAGAGTGCTGAACAGGGGCCCTCAGAGAGAGAGAGGTGATAGATTTCAAGTGAATTATAGTGGGAGAAAATGTTAATACTTTCTGAATCCCGCACAGCATGGAACCAGGACCATCTGAATCCGCGGGCCCACATATCCTTAGGGGGGGGGGCATATGATGAGATCTGGTATTACAATTTCTGGATGTAATTAATATGTAAGCTATTACTTCTCTCCAGCCAAGTACGGGTGACCCCAGAACACTTTGTCAGTGCCGTCTTAATACGTGAGCCCACCCTGGAACGGCCCAGGGGTCTCAAGTTTGAAAGGGGTGCTCATTAGGTGTGACATTTGGTCAAAATTTTCGAGAGCTTCAATATGTGAATAGCCTACTGGACAGGCATTTCTATCCAAGTACGGGGCCTTAGAAAAATTACTGTATTCAAGGGGAGGGGGGGGGGAGGGAAGCCGATGGCGCTCTTAAGACGACCCTGCACTTTTCCTGGGGACCCATGATGTTGAGACGCCCTCCCCGCAAGGGGGAAGTTCACTGATTTCTAGCCCAGGATAGGCGCGGGCCAAGGTCAATATCTCTGAAAATTAATTGGCTCGTCCAATATACAGTATGTATTTTATTGTATTATATACAGGGTCATCAGCGAATAAGCCCTTATTTCAAAATTAAATATCTCTACAACAAAGATCAATAGAATTATGCGGTAAACGGTACGTTTATTAGCAAAACTGTAAGAATGTTGTACAGAAATTTCGAAAATTTAGTTTTTTTTTAATTTTTTAAAAAATTAAAAAAAAACAAAAACAAAACTGGAGATTTTGGGGTTCCGAAAATCCTCATTTGTGTGAAGAGAAACCACTGCATTCGCCTAAAGTTACTGCATGGGCTGCGGTATGCGCCAGAGGCATTATTGACCCCTTCGTGCGAGAAACGTTACTACTGAACGTTACGTTACAATTTTAAATCATCCACTCTGCCAGTCCGTTCGAATTTGGCGAAGAGCATGCGAATGGTTTTCGCATCGGGTCCAACTGGAACATTGAATCGGTTTTGAAAACTGCGCCTTGTTGCCGTAGGACTGTGTTCTAATCTGTGATATTCCAGTACCAAAAAAACACGTTGTTCAATGGAATACATTATTTCAATTTCTACACGCTAGCCTCTTCACACCATCCAACAGTCGTACTGATCGCTTTACCGTTACCGTGGACAGTGATACGAAGCACCGGCTTTCGCCGCATCTTCTCCATCATGGGACTCGTTTGAGTTTTAAGGCAATCGACATGGCTGTATACCCATTGATGAGTTATTAAATGGGCATAGACAAAAAAAACAGGGGGAAGGACAAGAATTAGGGGAAAAGTGAAGGGGATAATCTTGATTAAATATGGTGAGTAAATATGATAAATATAAATTCAATTCATTGGGGGACAGTAGTCCTTAATAGCTTGCATCATCTATCATCTTTTACAAGTTGCGTTCAGAATAAATGCGAGTAAATAAAAAGTTTCTTACAAAAGATTTCTGATTAAATGCGAGTATATACGTTATCAAAGTAAGTCTGGGTGTTTTTTTTTTTTTTTTTGATTTTTTATTTGAGTTTTTAAAATTTTCTAATATAATTTCCTAATATATTATAGGTATCATTCCGATTACAGCGCCATCTGTTAACAGTTTTTGTAACTAAATTTTCGAAATTTCTGTACAACATTCTTACAGTTTTGCTAATAAACGTACCGTTCACCGCATAATTCTATTGATCTTTGTTGTAGAGATATTTAATTTTGAAATAAGGGCTTATTCGCTGATCACCCTGTATATATATATATATTTATTATTATTATTATTGCATTGTATTATTGAATAAATGCCGTTCTTTTAGTTATTTTTATGTCAATGAATAATTGTGGAACGAATTATCCATTATTTCCTATGGGGGGGGGGGGGGGTTTGATTCGAATAACGAGCACGTTCGCGGAACGAAATAAGCTCGTTAACTGAAGTTCCACTGTAAATGCTTAGCCAGGTACGCATTTGGATGTACACCCATGCAATGTAAAAAAAATCAGTTAAAGAGTGAATTCGGCGATTATTCTGGCCCACTGGTCGGGGCAACAGACCCGCAGCCTTCCTCCCCACCTCCTCAGTTGCCAGCCAGCCCTGCTCTCTTATCGAGATTTTGCAAGCATGTGATTGACCGAAAGATGACCTAGAATGCATGGAAACAGGTCAGTGAGCCACAAAAAGAGTGACCTAAAGAGTGTGTGAGCGTGGGACTGGCCAAAAGAGTGATCTTGAGCGTGTGCAAGCATGTGAATGATTAAAAGCGCGTTGGAAATACGGGATTTATATGGGGCGGTGACAAAGCGAGTTATTGCACAGGGCGGCGGAAATCCCTCCCTTTCTGGTCCGGTGCCCGGGGTTCTAGACCCCCAAGTTGCGGCTCTGCCACTGCGTGTTCCCCCCGCCTCCAATTTGTCTCTACGATTCCTGTATCAGCTTATGGTCACAAAGATCAGAACTTGATAATGAAAGAAACAACGACAAAATCACGTAATATGTTTATAAATTGAGAGACGCGTAGGCCGATATATAGCCATGGGATATCATTTTCCCGAAGAATCATTCGCACATTCCATGTGTTTATACTCGGCACATTTTCAATGAGTTCTGGTGTCACGTTGAATGTGAAACTCCGTTACAATTTACATTTCAATGTTCAATCCGTGGGGAAGTTGAGAGCACTTTGAATCCAGTCATCTTTCCAGCCACCCTCCCATTTGTCATGCCGAGACTCGTAGTAAGTTCAATTACATCACTTCCTCTCTAGAGGTTTCTATTCACGAACAATAGAGATTTGATCCCCACAAGGGTGGGGCTGACAGCCCGGGGATTCGAGAATATTCTCGTCATTTTTTGATTTTTCACGCAGTAAATTCAATGTGTAGAATCCTGTAAAAAAGTCTGACTAAGGTCTTAACGAAGATCTTATGCTAGGGCTCTCCTGCATCCCCAGCGCGACCCAAACCGCAAGGGTAAAAGCTTATATCCCGGGAGGGACAGAGCCTGGGTCGTGACTGGTCTGTCGGGGCTCTCCTGCAACGGGAAGGGGGCGGCGGTTATGACCAGAAATTCCCTTCGGTCAAAGCAAGGGTTCTTAACCTTTTTGAGCCGTGACCCAAAATCTACAACAAGATCAGCTTTACGACCCATGGTACTGTTTGTTCTTCAAAATTAACGAAACCAGTGACTTAATAATTCATAACAGCACTGTAAATGAATTATGTAAGAATCTCGGAAGGTCCTGCGAATCAAGTTCTGGCCGTGACCCATAGTTCAAAAACCCTTGGCTTAGATTCGTACGATCCCATGCGGATTCGGATTAATGCCATTCGTACTCGGAAGATTGCGAATCAATTTGGGTCGTGACCCATAGCTCAAAAACTCTTGACTGTAACGTCCTTCCGTCGACCTTTCTTGGAAGCCCCTGTAAATCAAGTTTGGCTACGGTACCGTTGCTCAATGGCCCTGACTGTTAATTGGAATTGAAAAGCTGTTGCCTGAGTCCCATTTGAATGTTTATGTTTTTAAATGTTATCTTCGTTTAACTTTGCAGCCTGGGAAAGTTGTCGAAACGTTGGACAGAGAGAAAGCCAAGATCTGTCTGAAAGCCAAGATTTGTCTGAAGAACATAAAGCGACTGGTCCGCCGTCTCAACGGGAACGACGACAGGATCAACTACAACGTCAAGTCCGTCGTCGCAACTTACGGGGGCGACATCGAAGATCCGAAATCCGTGATCGAGGTGTACAAGACGGTGATCGCCGAACTGAGCGACTGTATCGAAAGGCAGATGAAGGCCCGCAACAGGGCCAGGAAGAGGACCCGGTCGTCATCGTCCTCATCATCAGTGCAAGTTAACCAAGATGACAGCGAGTCCGTCCATAGCGATGACAGCGACAGCAGCAGCGGCTACGGTTTCATTGAAGATAATCCGGCCAAGAGGAGGCGCGACCTACTTCATTACATATGAGACCCGGAAGCGGAGCGCCTTGCGGGAGTCCGCTTAGAGATGCAATTATGGCAGCTTGAATTAAATCCAATCGACGAGAAAAAGACAATATCTATCACTACGAAAGTAGTAAGGACATCATCGTTTTGGCTCAGTGTCATGCATACACTCGCCAATCCTTATGATGAATATAACCTCATGACTAATATCCATAGATCAAATTTGAATCAGTTTCTTCACTATATTGAAGTTTCAAGACATTTTTCCTTTTCCTCGATTTATTCAGATCTTTCCTTGTTTTCAGATCACAGGATCCAGAGGGGGGGGGATAACTTCTCTCCCCCTCACGAGAGCAAGTCAGAATAATATGGGAAAAATAGGGACCGTTCCGCACAATATGGGACGCCGCGACCAATATGGCATGCAGTAAGTCATCCATCTTGGGCACGAGCGGATACGGGAAGAAGAAGCATATTCGCATAGTATACTCATGTCCATAAATTAAAGATAATTCAGAATCACACGGAAATCGAAATCTAAAGTAAAAATTTCACCTGTAGAATTATCACACACATCTGTAAGAATGATATGCAAATTTCAGGAAGCCACCAGATGATGCCGATAGTACGTCATAATGACGAGAGTGTAAGAGGGGGGTTATATAAGGAATGGTGGCAAATAAGTAAAATTGTTCACAAGAGTTCTATAAGGCGCTCAGTGCCATAAGCGAATAGTTATGACACGGAGGACGCATGTGGATGATTTTTTTACGATGTAGAATTATCGGCCGCCTGGAATGTGGGCGCACTCAGATGGAAGTATCCGAGGAACTTGGAATTGCCCAAAGTGTCATCTCTAGGCTTCGGCAACGATTCCAAGATAAAGGAAATGTCAGTAGACGTTGCAGTACAGGTCGCCCCCGAGTTACAACGCCGAATGAAGACCGGTATTTGGCAGTAACTGCCAAAAGAAGCAGACGGAGCACAGCATCCGACCTGTCTCGTCAGCTATCTGCAGCCACGGGTACCACAGTTTCAAGGCAAACCGTGTACAGTCGTTTGGGAGATATTGGTCTATATGCTCGCAGGCCTGTCAGATGTGTTCCGCTCACGGCAACTCACTGTCGGCAGCGATTAGCCTGGAGTAGAGAACATGCAATGTGGACATCGTCACAGTGGGCTTGTGTGATGTTTTCCGACGAGTCCAGGTTTAGCTTGCAGCCTAATTCACGTCGGACTTTCATATGGAGAACGCCAGGTACCCGTTACCACCAAGACATCATTGAACGACACCGTTACGGTGGTGCAGCATTGCTCGTTTGGGGTGGAATTATACTGGGTTCCAGAACAGATCTGCATGTTCAAACCGGAACCATGAAAGCCCAAATTTATCGGGACATCATTCTGGAACAACATGTACGTTTGTTTAGGGGTGCCATGGGCGCAGAATTTGTGTTTATGGATGACAACGCTCGTTCTCACCGAGCAAACATCGTAAACGAATGCCTTGAATCTGAGGATATAACCCGTATGGAATGGTCAGCATTCTCACCTGACTTGAATCCGATAGAGCATGTGTTGGACATGCTTGGCCGACGAGTTGCAGCCCGTCAACCCCCTCCTACATGTGTACCGGAACTTCGGAGAGCATTGCTTGCTGAGTGGAGTGGTCTTCCTCAAGATCAGACCGATAATTTGATACTCAGCATGCCTAGGCGTTGTAAGGACTGTATTTCATCGCATGCGAGACATACAATGTATTAACCATCATACCAACCATGTAATAGAAAGTTTTTATAAAGGAGATATTTTTTACAATTGCTCCAGGGAGCAAAAATCGTAGTTTTTATGAATGGTGTCATACATACACCATCGTTTTTGTTCTTTATCTTTTGTTTAATAAATGGGCTTTATGAATAAGTAACGTTTGTTTCGTTTCTGAACCTTTATTTGCCGGAGCTGGCATTATCCTTAATTTATGGACATGAGTGTAAAATGAGAGAAGGACGGAAAAATTTTTATGGCCTACGTATGTGGTAATAGTGAGTGACCTAGAGAGTTTGAGTGAACGAAAGCGTGAGAGTGAACAAAACGACCGAGACCTGGAGAACGAGACCAGGACAGTGATCTCTACCAACACCAGTGATGTCTTAACCCATGGGCCAACCCGGACACGGTACGGGAACCTCAAGAGCTGAGAGAAAGCATGGCCGTCTTAAGAGCATCATGGGCCCCCGGGCCAACTTATTTTTCTAAAGCTCTACCTAGAAATTTCTCGAAAATTTTAAACAGTTATCATTTTTGTGAGGCCCCCTATTCTCTTAAGGCTCCCGGTCCGTGCCCGGGTGAGCCCATGCCTTAAGACGGCACTGAGAGAGAAGGAAGGGAGGGGGGGGGTTGCTCATAAAATAAAAATGAGATGAGCGTGAGCACGCATTTTGTCCCCCCCCCCCCCCGAAATGTGATATTCCAGGACAGGACCTGAGTTTTGCACCCTAGTTGCAGGGATCTTTAATTCTTGCTTTGACCATGGAGGGCCCCACCCCTTGCAGTCCGAGGATATTCTGAATTCTGGGAGTAAAAATTTGGATGTGAACAAATAAAGCTCTTTTGAGGGGAATATCGTGAAAAAACAAGTGAAACTAAACTTCTAAAATCCATCCATAGAACCATGCCCATCTTATATGATGGCCTGCTTCGGAGCCTACAACACGAAGCTCAAAGCAAGCATCCACAAGTTCGAAACACTTCCGTAACCCAGGGGATTCTAACGTTTTCTACAGGGCTCCTTGAAATCGGATGAGTCAGCCTAGGATTTCGAGGAGCCCTGTAGAAAACGTTACAATCCCTTGGGTTACGGAAGTTTTTTTTAGAAAAGGAGATTTTAATAAGGCTGACCCTTAAGATGGATGAATCAGCCTTGATCTTCGAGTGCAAGTGTGAGCGTCAATATTATCGTTGTGGCCGAGTGGTCGTCTACCACCTTGAATTTTGTCGTCAAGTTCCAGGTTCGAACCGGAGGAAGGATAGAGATAACAAGATTTTTTTCCCCTATCGAGCTTGAGGTGACCACCGATAGACAGCGCCTTCATTTCCAGCCCAACTCGTCAGGCCCGTAGCCAGAAATTTCGTTAATGGGGGGGGGGAATTTAGTGATAGAACAATAGATTTGGCCATCTTTTTCCTTGTTTTCGGTCATTTTCTCACATTTCAGGGGGGGACGAGGACCCCAAGTCCCCCCTCCCTGTTACGGCCTTGTAACTCCTTAGCGGCAGTACAGATAAGATGGCCAGACTTGGTGTGTGGGTGAAAGGGTATGTACGCTGTAGAGACGACCGTAGAACCCCTTAACATAAGTGTCAATTCCCAAACTTGAAAAATCTGTAATTTATCACGTGATGGCATGTTTCGCATCGAAGAAAACATAGATAAACACAAATAAAAGGGAAAACCCCACGTGTTTTGCTTGGGACTACGTCGGGTGACCATATATAAATCCCGTTTTCCCCGGCACGCATTATTCATCATCCCGATTTTTTAGAAATAATTGGCAACTTAGCGTTGTTTTGGCATTATATTTGGTGACAAGCAATCCTGATTTCCCATATTTTTCCTGAGAAAACATGGTCAGCCTAGAATTACACTCAAAGTATTTTCTTTAGGGATTTTCCCATTCAAACGAAGCACAATTTGAGGACTTGAGGGATCTTTCTATGAAGATAGAAGAAAAATCGGAAGAATCTGATTTCCGACCGAAAGATTTTTATAAGGCTAAAAAATCGGAAGGTTTCCGAGTAAATCGGAAGCATTTGCACCTATGCCTACCCAGGTGTCTTTGCTGATCGTAACGTACAAAACTAGGAGGCCTCATCGTCCTCCATATTTAAATAGAAAACTGGTTGCATTAAAACAAAAATCAGGCATAGGGAATAACGGTTGGTTAAGGCTCCTTGAAACCCCAGGATGACTCTTCCTCCACCTCTTAGCGAAGGGTACGACGACAATATTACCGCTACAGCCAATCGCTGTTCCTTAAATCAGCTTTCTTTTAAAGGATTAGACGTCACTTGGAGCGGCAAAACCAGTTTTTTTTTTGAAGATTGGCAACAATGAGTCCACTCTTCTTTCTAAGCGCCTTACTTTTCATGAAGTGAAAAACCAAACGTGAAAACTCGGCCTCTGACGTGCTATTCTCGGTGCACAATCGCTTTACACAAAAGTACAAGGCATCTAGAAAGGGGGAGTGGACTCATCGTCCTCCATATTTGAACAAAAAACTAGTTTTGCAGCTCCAAGTGACGACTTATTGTCAAAAAAAGCAGGATATGGGAACAGTAATTGGCTATGCGATAACACTGACGTCGCACTTCGCTCAAACACGGCGAATGAGTCAGCCTGGGGTTGTCGAGGAGCTCCACCTGGAAAGAATCATCCGACGTGACGTAGCGCAGTCTCATCTCGCGTTTGGAGGGAAACATCATTACTATCATTTCGGGGGGATTCCCAGCTAAATTTGATGGATTAGTTTCTCTGACCAAAACTGTTAGAGATATAATTTGAAATTTTAACCTCTCAAATGTTTATAGTTTTTCGCTTCCTAGATTTTCCCCCCGACTTCCATCAAAGACCTGCATATTTCCTTGACTTATGCCAAATATTTTACATCAAGCTTGTTCAACCTTCAAGAGAGTGCAAGCCACTTCATTGATTTGAAAAGGATTTTGCTGCTTTCGCCGTGGGCCCGTTTAATTGCTCAGGAACTGTGCCGTCGGACACTTGAGCGATCAGTAAATGAGCTGGGGGCAAAGCTGCATTCAGTTCCTTGCAAGCGGCTTTGGCCGCTGGTCACTTGCTATGGGGCCGTTCAAGTATTACGTAAGCAAATTTTTTGCCATTTTTGACTCCCCCCCCCCTCTCAGCAAAACGCTGATCCTCTCCTCCCCCCCTTGTCATCAAAATTTCGTCATCAGCTCTGCCCCTCTGAATCCTAACTCATATTTTAATAAAGGATAGTTGATGACGTAAGCATTATCCAAACCCCCTTGTCATCAAATCGGAACCCCCCCCCTCATCGATGATGACGTAATACTGGAACGGCCCCTATCCGCTGTGGTGGTCATAGCGGACTTGACTAGCGAGGACCCGGGTTCGAACCCCACTGTCACCTCAGTGGTGGTCAGCTGAAATAGTTTTCTGCGGTTCCCAACTTCGAACCGACCCCCCTTTTCAAAAGACTCGCTGCAGAGAGCAGCAACAGGCCTACAATAGTACAAATATTCAATCATTACACTTCTGAAATATAGGTGGCAGCACTGAAAAATCAGACAAAACACTATATACTCACTCGGAAGGAAAATGCCCATGGCGATAGATCGGATTTGTGCTCGGTTCGAAAGAAAGGGTCACTTGTGATCTGAAAATGTGTCGCGAGCCGCTTATATGTTGTTAATGCGCCATTCTAAGTGATCAGTAAATATGCGGCGGGCCACTCAAGTGATCTGAGAATATTCCATCCCCCGATTCCACATCATTTCATGCGCTACTTAAGCCATCTGGAACCGTACCGTGAAGTTTCATACACCACCACCATGCTTTTTTTCACCATGCTTAAAAGCATGGTGAAAAACTATGCTCCAAGAGAATTACCATTAACATTTAATCATTGATTTATTTCAAATTTTTTACATGTTCTTGATTGTATGTGTTATCATACGCCAGTATAAAGTTTCACATATCTCTGATACTGTTTTTGTGGCATTCTATTTGTAATAATAAAAAAAGCATTACAAACAGCTTGCACGCATGACAAAATACCGACCTCAACGTAACGTTAGTTGAATAAAAATTGATTCAAAATGTAAAGGGGAAACACTTCAGTTCATGAAATGAAGTAAAAGGTTGAAATATTTAAAATTTAAGTTTAATTATTCATTATAATGGAATCTCAACCTTTTTGCTTTATTTCTTGAACTGAACAATTTCCTTTATTTTGAGTCAATTTTTATCCAACTACATTTATGTCACGGTATTTTTTCGTAAGTGCAAGCTTTGTCATGCTTTTCTTTGAAAATTTACAAAAAAAAACAAAAAACACCAAGTATCAGAGACACGTGAAACTTTATACTGGCATAAAGTAGTGCAATCAAGGACGTGCAAAAATTGTGAAATAAACCAATGGATCAAGAGTATTTTTAATGGTTTTTCTATTAGACCGTAGTTCGTCATGTTAAAAAGGTAAGAGACCTCTTAGGGGACTTGAGTGACCCCATAATTCCAAGTGATCTGAGAATTCCACTGTGTGCCACTTAGCAATCTCGAAAAAAAATGTGCCACCAAGTTCATTTTTACAAAATTAGGTTTGAGGTCACTGGCCACACCAGATTATTTAATCATTAATGTCGCACCACGGTCATTTTCTGCACACGAGGGCTAATTAGACCGGGACCTACAATTTATTGGCGATTCCGAACGGCAGGCTTGTTTTTTATATTCATCGAGAGGTTGATGCGCTAACCGCTCGATGGGGAACTCCCTGCGGTAGAAATATTTTGCTGCGGTCAAGTCGTCGTTTTTGCTGTACCCCTGTGTCAGGAAAGTTTTCTGACAAGGACGAACCGAGTATCGAACTCGCGACACCTCTTAACATCCTTTGGTACTTTAGGCGAGTATCTTATTGCCCACACCAGATTACTCTGAGAGCATTGGGTTGAACATACATGCTTTACATTTTCCTAGACTTTCGAGGTTGAGAACCTTGCATTTTACATTTGAGTTCTATTATAATCTGTATATCACTAGAGTCGACATAAAAAAAAAATCACGAAATTAAAGACAATAAAAAGGAAAAAAAAAACAATCTTGTCTAATTTATTTTTAACCAAATCAACAAATGCAATGTATAATATAATACATGACATCCTAGATTTTTCTTTTGCACTATTTTGCCTTATAATATAGCGTCATATATTCTTTTTTTCCATACGATACACAAAGATTCATGTATATATACACACATATATCCAAATATGTATATAGTATATATATATAAATGTATCATTTCAACAAGGATCCATGTAATTGGGCAACCATGAAGAGCTAAGAACGGGGAAAAAACTTTACTGGAGGCGGACATTTTGACACGTCGAAAATACTGTTAATCTGTGCTGGTACCTAAAAATGCACACAATCATCACAAAATAAACAAAGATGAGTTGCTTTGAAACAAAAAGAAATTTTAAATTCGTTGTAACATCAGTGTGGAAAACACTTTATGGAATTAATCGCCGTCTGCACCTCATGTATGTTTTTTCCCTAAAGACTTCGCAACATGCACCACATATTTCTCGTAAAATATGCAATAAAGAATAAAATACCATCAATTAATTTTGTAATGGAAATGCATGCAGATACTCGTTACAGCGTTAAAAAATCCAAATCGGAGAAGGGAAATATATATATTGAGGAATTAACATTGTAGAAAATATACATTAACCACAATATATTTTGACAGTTCATTTTTTTCATGCATATCGACATCACACATGAACAATTAGAATACGAGTGGAAATGACCGGAAAGGAAACATAAATGGATATACACTTTTAGGCACATCTGATTAAATGTGCTCGACATGTACAACAGACACAAATGAGCACTTAACGAGGAACATGCCATGAGAACTTTTTCAACGACTGCTTATGAAGTCATAATTAGGTCTATTGCTCGTTTCAACGTGGAGGATAACTGAATTTTAGTCGTACAGCCAAACATGCGAAAAGTTAAATTTTTTGATAACCATAATAATTTATTGGAATAATACTCGATACATTCTCAGGAAAATCAGAAAATAGTGATATTTAAATCATTTTTTTTTCGAAATTATTTTTTACATTAAAAAAAGGAAATCTTTATAAAGCACGAACGCACACAGACATATACGTATATATACATACAAAACACTTATAACGTTCAGGGGAAAGAGGATAACGGTTTTATTGCGTTGCACAGAATATGTATTTAGGAAGAAAATGGCACTTTGAGAGGTAAGCAAATATACAAGATCTTTTTTTTCTAGAGACCTTTTTTCACACACGCGAATGTTCTCTATCATACTTCTTTTTTTAAACCTGAATCAGTATTGTGTGGTTTTCGGATCACTTCACACCTGTCGGCATGATCTGAACATAGGGCCGTAACTAGGATTTTTGTCATCTAATAATATTTGCACAGGGCAAAAACTACTGTGCCTCCCCACACTTTAAAATTTGATAATTTTATAACCTGTTCTTTGTTCCCACCTAAAACTGCCATCCCCCTTAAATTTAACCACCCGGGCAGTTATTCCCCCCCCCCACTAGTTCCGGCCCTGTCTCAACAGAATGTATTTAACAAAAGAGACAAGTGATTATAGTTTTATATTCGACGAGATCATTGCGATCAATACAAACACACACACATAACAATATTACTGGATATTATTTCTGGGCGACAAAATGGGGAAAGTCTATGAATTGGATGATCAATCAAAAAGAGCTTCTACGAGGAAGAGGGATTTTAAATACAAATTTATTTCAATTATACAAGTGTTTCTTGATCCAAGGTCCAGAAAATTTCAGAAACGATTTGACCACTAATTTATAATAGTGGTATGGTTTTATCAACAGCATTGTTTATCTCGTGCATTTTCTCAGAAATTGATAAATAAATGATTGGCAAGCAGGCGAAATCTTTCTTTGGAACCTTAGAGAATTATTAATGTTTGTCGCAAATACTTTCATTTGATTACACTACTAAGGAACCAGCTTCTCGTCGCAGCCCACAGGTTTGTTGGAAAACACAGATGACACCAGAGGATAGCTTAAGTAAATAGTCATAACATAGCAGCAATTCTTAAACCGAAATTAAAATTAGATCTTGTAATGATAACCCCAGAGCCTAATTAGGTTTTTGACACCCAAAGACGGCCCAGATGAAGAGTGTAGGTATGTTTTGAAGGCTTTTTTGAATGCCATGGAAGATGATGAACGCTCTCGTCAGAGGAAGGAACTGGAAAGCAAGGTCCAAGTTGTACTGCAGGATGAGGAGAAAGTAGTCAAAACTTGAGCAAGTTCACTTTGAGAAGAAATATTTGAGTGTTGAAGTGAAAGATGAGTAGTGCATCGCCAAGGAAAGAGGTTTCCAAACCTCAAGGCGCACTCTGCCCTAGGAAGCTAAAATTTTCTGAGGAAGGAGCAGGATCTTCTAAATTGATGAAGCTACTCTAAATGCTTTCTTTCAAGGACTTTACTTGCATAAAAAAACCCACTGTAAGGAGTGTGCAAATTTCGAAAATGTAAGGGAAAGTTGCCACAGCGTAAAGTTTAAAAATCCCTGGCATATAGGTTTAGAATTTTCTGCATCTCTCGATTTCAAAGAATAAATTTTAATAATGAAAAAACTAAAGCTTTTAACATCATTGCAACACTATTAATTTCTAAGCAGATACAATGAAAAAAAAAAGGGGGGGGGGGAAAGCTAAATATAATCATTCATTCAAAAAGATGTGCATTAGTATTAATATTTTTTCTCATTTTCCTCTTGGCAAGGGCGATTATCATTCAACAAAAGAATTTTTTTTCATGCAAGACCATCACTGTATTACATTCGGTCGATTAATGACCATTCGAGATCAATTAAAAATCCATTCAGATACAATAACACTCAAAATACACAAGTCGGTTGAAATAACCAATGCTAGAAAATACACACATAAATATATATAATTTACTGTTGCTGCATACCAGTCTTTTCGGTTAGATGGTGGGCGTAACATTATGGGCATCAGTTTATCCCAGTATAATTCAATAATCAGAACTAGAATTTCTTCAGGGCCATCTTGGCCTGCCGTAATTACTATAGAAGAACTGGACACTGTTTCACACCTGAGAGACAGATATCGGAGCATTCTCGAAGGAAGAGTAAAACCCCAGAACTTTCTCAAATCATAGAAGGGAGATGATCTCAGCTCTGACGAAGGTGACAAAATGCTGAAATCAATATTAAAAAGCCGATACGAGATTATAATTGATATATCAATGTGTAAACCGAATATGCCCATCCATTAAGACGACCCTGAATTCAAATAATAATAGATGCAGCAACAGATATTTTTTTTTGCATAGATAATTTTTTTCCCATTCGGAACTACATACTACTTTTTGGATAATAATTTGATTTAATATATCATCACTTTTTTAATATACATGATAATACCTGCGGAATACATGCACACAACAGAGGATGTAATTCTATTTCCTGACAATATATTCAGGAACCAAAATCATAGATTAACTACAAAACCCAGGAAGGAAAAGTGACAATTTCAATCTAAAACACAATAATGTTAACAAGGGGGTTGAGATCTTTGAAAAATACCAGCACAGCAATAATAACCTTTATTTTTTAAAAAATGATTGTTTTCAATCCGCAACAAGTCTTTTTTTACCAAACAATGAAAAAGGATTTTTTTATTAGTTAAATACAATTTTTTCTCTTCTCTCGTCGCCTATAAGAATACCGTTATCTAATCACTTCTTTGATAATTAGTACATCTAATGACTTCTGTACAGAGATGACATGCAAACACTACAAATATTTTGGGGCACCCCTCTACTATCAAGAGCACCGCAATCCAGCATTAAATGCATTTTTTAAATTAAATATTCAAAAACTATGAAGAGAAGTATATATAACTATTAGTTTTTCAGAATTTTCAAAACAGACATTTAAAACATGGGTGAACAAACCTCTTCAGACCAATTTTTTTGTCCAGAAAAACTATTATGGGTTGGACACAGGGTTATTTTGATAGGTATATACATGTCTTTATGAGTGTTAATTGATATTAGCAGTTCACCAAATTCATTTTCTCTTATGTATTTCAATAAATTTTTCTTTTCAAAATGATCTGCAGGCTGTATGAAATGCTAGAATCTGCCAATTCGGCCTGCAGGCTGGAGTTTGCGCACCCATGGTTCAAAATATATTTTGATTAACAACTAAAGCAAGTATACAGGAAGTTTTGATTTTATTAGAAATTACATATAGAATGAAATTGGAGAGTATCATTGACAATTCATAGTACGAAGCATTGTCAAAAAAAAATTGTAATTGCAGTATGACCTTCCGTATCAACAACCAAAGTGATTATTCACATGTAAATATCCAATGACATATGCAGGCTGAGATGGTGTACATGAGGTCAGTAACCAAACACAATGTAAATAGTGAGTGCTAATTCTGTTAGATTTACGTCAAAGTGCATAAATAAAAATGTTTTGTCCTTTATTATATAGCTGTAAAGTCCCTTGTTTTACAGCTTTACAGATATATTTTCGAAATCCGTTCAACCTCTTTTTTTTATTCTGTAAAAAAAAAAAAACGGAGGTTCTACTACAATTCCATTCTATAAGCATGATAGTTGGAACAATATTCACTGATCTCAACACTGTCAACCATCAGAAAAAAATTAAACATCCAGGAATGATGAGATTTCATTTTCAACTAATGGCAAGTTCATTCATAAACATCGCAAAGGAGCTTTATAGTTCTTAGTATCTTGATTCTCAATAAATTTAAAAAAAGCATGCTTTTCTTAAGTTGATTTCCTCTTTGATAATTATATTTTGTCATCATCAACAAGCATATTGTATAATAAAATGCTTGTATGTACTTAAAGTGAAAGCGTTATTTTACTCAGAGATTCTTGCCAAATGAGATTTCTATGCTTAAAACAAAAAATTTCAGATCCTCGTACATGTTTCTATTTCGAAACCAGCCTAATTCATTTGTATATAGTCCCCAAAAGTATAACATTAGTTTGTAGAATATGGATGATAATTACAAAAGTTGAAATAAACTCCATCTAATCAACATATCGTCAACCGGAAATACATTTTTCAAGCAAAGAAGACATTAAACACAATAGGGAAAATCTTTAACCTGCATTATGACCTAACCAAAATATGCCACAATGCATAAATATGCATTTTCCTTTCTTCAACACAATAAAATAACAGGGGAGAGGATGCATTTCATCCACGACACATCAAGGTCCTACTGCATACTGGAAATATACGAGAACTGAGGATAGATTCGTTTCACAATATACTGCACACAATGCCTTAACATGCATATTCAGGAATGACTAACAGATGGCAGAAAAGTTGGTTATAGCCATGTCTCTCAATAAATTAAAAAAAAAATTCCTTTTTTTTTGCTTTAAAAAGTGATAGTTTTTGTGTGTCCTTGTGCTTCATATTTTTACCAATAGTTTTTGCATATAACACGCCAATTCAAATAATGAAATGGCTGATATAATCAAATAACAGATCAGGGAAAAAGTAGTTTTAGAAATAGGTTCAGTTAAACTGGAAGGAGCCGAGATTAATTCTAGTTATTTAATATAAGGTCCAAGGACAAAAACTTGACTTTTTGTGAGCAGTACTCTTATCCTGATACAAAACATTTTTCCATTTATCACTCAATGAATACACACATTTTTAACTGGAAGTATTTCAAAAAATTCGAACCAAACACAACCTAAAATTAAAATCTAAAAAAAAAAAAAAACTAAACAAATAAGGAAACAGAGGGCACTGATTTCATGAATAGTCTAGCAATATGTATACACACACACAAAAAACATGTGAGTGAATCATTCGAAGCAAGTTATAAACGATATTGAAAAATTTCATGGATATATATATCTTTCCAAAAGACTAGAATCGACCCAAGCAAATCAAATAACCCCGAAGAGGATCAAAAATTAAGACAGTAAACACACATACCTGGAATGCTAAAAAGATGATAAAAGATTTTCATTTATATAGTATTGAATACATCAAATCTCGTAAAGCATTAAGGCCATCAAGTTTTTTTTATTGAGTGAACAAATATTTTTCCTCGTGTAATTTTTTTTTTGTTCACACATAAAAAACAATTTGAAAATATGGGACAAGAAATTTCTCTCAGAACGTAGTTTCTGCGAAAACATTCGCAAAGCGAATACGACCAATCGAAATTGTTCAGATCAATTGTATTTACACTGTATCAGAAATGGGAAAGAAAGACGAGCACAAAGCAAAAGAAAAAATATATTTTTCTGATATATAGTAATCGATAAGTTTATTTCTTCTTTACCTTGAATATTAGTACGATTTGTACGAAGAGAAATGTAGTCACACTATGTACAATGCAGAGACTTATATCAAAAACAAGAAGCAATAGGAAATAAAAACTATGAAACTCATTACAGCATATGCGGTTTGAACAAAAAACTAAAGAAACCATTCATTCTATTAATCAAAAGTTTTACACGCTCTGAAGTTCTCGTCCCACCAAAATTTATTTCCTCACAGCCTAGTAACAAAACTACATACATTTTTGGTGCTATATAATATATATATATAGTCGTAAAAGTTTTTTTCTTTCTCTTTCCACCTATATTTGAAGTGAGAATATGCTAAACTTTTTTTTTATTATTTTGTATTTATAAAGAAATATGTAAATTCCTAGGTAAACCCGCTCACTATCAAAACTTGATAATGTCTTGAGAAACATGTTCAGAGTCTAAATTTTGGTAGCATAGTCTTTTTTTCGTGGTTTGTTGTTGGTTTTCTTTCTTTTCTTTATTTTTTTTAGTTCAAGAAATGCTTCATTTACGTTGTCGGATATCGCCACTTTTTTCTTCTTGATCAGGCAGCGTTTTGCTGTAATATAAACAAAGAATAAACATAATACATTGAAAAGGATACGATGTAAATCAAGATGACATACACTCATTGCCTTAAAAATTTCCGCACCAAGAAAGAGTTGTCCAAATGGAACAAAATTTTATATATGTGAGTACAATGTTGATATAAGTAAGCAATTATATAATTAAAGCAAAAGAATCATTTGTTACCGGAAAAAACGAGAAATGGAGTTTCTAGTACCCTGTTGGGCCGCCTCTAGCTTGAATACACGACGCGATATGGGTGGGCATTGAGACATACAGGTCCTGTATGGTGTCCTGCGTCATCTCATTCCCCAGTTGCTATAAGAGTGCCTCTAGTTCAATAAAATTCCTAGGCTGCCCAACTTGTCATCCCAAGTGATCCCTGATGTACCCAATTAGTGATAAATCTGAGGATTGGGAAGACCAAGGAAGTGTGTTAATGTGGGAAGCATTCCTGTGACACCCTTGCTGTGTGTGGTTGTCGAGCATTGTCCTATTCAAAAACTTTTGCTGAGGGCGTCCTGAGCTTGGCCGCCATGCATGCGGTCTCTCTCATCCACTGGTCCCAACACCTCTTCACAGTAAAGTCAGATCGGCCTAAGTGGCAGGTTACTCGTTGAGATGACCACCTGGCTTCCATCATCCCGATGATTCTTCCCCCTCTCAAACTCTGTGACAGTTCATCATATTGTGCTTGATGATGGTGTAACAGCATCCCTCTGCAACAGATTAAGTACAGGCAAAATTCCTCTGCGTACCTTTTTCATACGCCAACGAAAAATAAGTTCAACACCCTCTGGTGGCATTACAGATTGTGCAATCACACTGTGCATCTAATTATTTGCATATCTGCCAGACAGATATCTTCATGCCAAGTTTTGTTACGATCCTACAATTACTTCTCGGTGTGCAAATTTTTATGGCAATGAATGTATGTACATGACATCAAAATTTATCGCCAGATACAGCCCAGTTCACATCTTTTATAAGATGTTAAAATGTTTCTGTAAGAATGGAAGAATTTGAGAAGTCCTTTGTCCTTAAAACTTTAATTATAATAACAAATCCAGAAGATGAGCAGCAATGTGTGCAAAAAGTACAGTATTACTTCAAATATGTACAGCAGAATCTCGATTAGCAGAGCTCTACTCTAACAATCAAGCCACGTGACCAATCCATGTGTGGTAAGGTGGAATTTCTTTGGTAGCAATTTTTTCTGCAGTTATATGGTCACCATTTATGTTCTACCTCTGTATCAGGGAAGATCCCGACAAAAAAGAATTGGGTATCAAGCTGTTGCGAATATAAAGTCTTGTTTGAAGCTGTTGAAGAACAGACAAAATCCATTACCCACACATTATTGGTAGAGCTTGGCCTTTCCCAAAGCACCATAAATCAACACCTTCACCAACTTAGGCTTGTGAACAGGAACTGTCAAGAAGTTACCCATGCACTGATGTCATCTCAGCATCAATAAAGACAGCATACACATACAAACCATTGCTTGCTCACACTTCTCTTCCAGAGATGTCTAACTTCAGTACAGAGTTGTGATTGGTCGTTGCATAATTTAAAAAGTGTCTGTTATCGGAGGTGACTGCTAAAGGGGGTGTTTGCAGAGGGACATTTTACAGTAGTTTTTGTATTTGAAAAGGAATATCCTACCCGTGTGGAGGAAGCGAACCTGGTCTACAGAAAGGGGGTTTCTCAAAACGGGCCACAAAAATTACCATAAAGCCCAAATGGCCAATAAGGCATACTGTGAGATCTCTATTCACACATTAGCCTCGTAACACGTGTACCCAAGGGCTCAGAGATAAAAATTCATATTTAATGAAAAAATTATTAATTTTTAAATTATTCATCAAGTAAGAATTATTCCATAATACTAAGAAATCATTTCTTATTTAAATATGAGCTTTCATAAATCCTGATTGCTCCCAGTGGGTTCAATTCCTCAAAAGGCCAGTTGAATTTTCTTCCCTGGATTTATCTTTTCATCAACCAGCCGTAGAAACCTTCGTAGTAACAGCGGAAGAGTGACATCTTCAGATAATGCATTTTTTTTTCAGTTTTTCCATTACTTATTGACTCCTTTCCCCAAATCTTAATTCAAAGTCAGTACACAAGCTGATAAATTCCAAAAAATGTTTTTTCATCAAACAAATTTAATATTGAAAGTTTTTAGCACCAATATTTGTTTTTTTTTCCATGGGCCTTCACATTTGTCAAGCCTTGGTTTAGACCAGCATTTCCCAAAGTGGGAAATATCATGGAATGATATTGGAAGCATGGTCTGTGGAGTGGGGGGTAGGCAGTAGAAGTTAAGGGTTTAATCTAGGATCCTATGGGTTGGCTTGAGTTGGGGAGGGGGAGAAAGAATCGATGTGAAAATTTTTTTTGAAGAAAGAAGGGCGATAAAACATAAAATTTTTGGAAAAATATGGTCTAGACCTGGCACAATTCGACTACTGTCTTTTTGGGAAAATGGTTCACTTTCTGCCTGGGCAATGGTTCAATAATGTAAATGATGTTAGGAATGGATGGAAATCTTCGCATCCAAACCGGTTGAGTAGCACAAACATGGAATTGAACTTTTGGTAAAATGATAACAAACCATACTTGAATGAATAAATTCTCTCTAAACTTACAAAAAATGACAGACCAGTTATATTATTTGGTAAAAATAAAAAAAAACTGACTAAACATACAGGGTGATTCAAAATTCAGCGCACAAACTTTTAGGAGAGTTGGAAAACAAAACAGAATGACATATGAATGCATGACCGGCAACCCCAACTTGATCAGCTGGAGGATAAACGAAGATGCAGAAATTACAAGCTAATAATGGGTATAAAAACTCTTTATTTAGCGATACTTTACTCAAAGACAGTACATGTACAGGTTAAGTTTCAACAGACACAGCAAGTGCTCAAAGTTCTTACCATCCACAGTTGTGCTTGCTTCACAATATTGATGTGAATCCTGGTGTCACAATGGTGATGTGACTGCCGAACCCTTTCAAAAATACCCAGCATTTCACAGGACATTGCAACATAAAATATTATAACATAAAAATAACATAATAAATGTTAAGACCTCTAATACTCTGATTTACTGTGATAAAGACCTCCTCACAAGAATCTCAGCAAACGTCCTGCGAAATGCTGGGTATTTTTGAAAGGGTTCGACAATCAATGCATCACCATTATGAAGCAAGCACTACTGTGGATGATAAGAACTTTGAGCACTTTGCTGTGTCTATTGAAACTTAACTTGTACATGTACTGTCCTTGTGTAAAATATCTCTAAATGAATAGTTTTTTTACCCATTATTGTCTGCTTATTTCTGCATCTTTGCTTATCCTCCAGTTGATCAGCTTAGGATTTCCAGTCATACATTCCTTTGTGATTCTGTTTTGTTTTCATGCTTTCGACCTCTCCTAAAAGTTCATACGTTGAGTTTTGAATCACCCCGTATATTTAAATTTGTTAAAAGTGTCACCTTCTTTCTACATGTCATATGCTTTGATTAAATTTTGCAAAAAAATACATAATATTACAAACAACATAATCTTAAACATTTTTGGAAAATAAAGTGAAAAAAAAAACAACTTACTTTTCGGTGTTATTATCTGCTTCAGATTCATCAAAATCAGGTTTCTGCCTTCGTTTTTCATATACAAAGATGATGGTACATAGTATGGCTACTTCAGCACAAATTCCCAAGAAAGGCCACAAAGCGGCATATTTATCTACATTTGAAGTTAAACAAAATAAATTAATGAAGCATTTGCAATGAAACATGTAAGATACCAAATGGGGGGGGGGGGGGAAGGGAAGGAGGAGACAATATTTGTCTCACAGCTAATCTCTGCGATATAACTATAGAATGTAGATTTGCATCAGTGATGCCTAGAGAGTGGCGGGGGACATGAATTGAACCATCAGTTTTAAAAAGGGAATAAACCAAAAATGACGAAATTACTTTTTGTACTGTAAAGTATCAATAAATTTTGCTCTACATGTGAGCAGCAGGAGGAAGGGGGGGGGGGAGTCTCTAGAGGCAGATACAGTTGATGCACACCATTGTACACAATGGGTGAGTGAATGAGCCTTATATCAAACATGCTTTACTAATAATCAAAATATTTTATGTGGAGCAGCATTTACTTGGGAAAAAGAAAAAGAAGCTGAGAAAAAGTTCCACTATCTATGGTAGCAAGCATATCATTATACAAGTACACACACATCTTGATTTTTCAAACTTCCAACACATTTTTATGAACAAATGACACATTTTTATGAACTAGATCTGATCCTGAACACAATGTAATTTTTTAATATCTCCCTTAATTACAAAGTAACTATTAAATTCTCAATTTGAATTCTAAAAAAGGAGCACTGACTTATCATTATATGGGATTGATTGTTATAGGTGGAATCTAATTTAACATACATTACTGCTAAGAGAAATATGCGGAATCAATGTCACATCTACAGAAAAGTTGTAACACGTTTTTAAGACAAGTGAATTTTTTATCCAGCAAATAAGCTCACCTTCTCTCAGATCAAAGATCCCACCCTCCAAAGCATCTGGTATCTACTTCATCTCATGCAAGAATTGCGAAAAGAGATATTGGCCAAACTAGGAGAAATCTAAATGCCCCAGTTACTGAACACCACAAGCATGTTGAAAAAAGACAAAGTAATAGTTCAGCTATTACCTAACATTGCCCGAGATTTTGCATAATTTTGATTTTGAAAAAGCATCTGATTTCAAAAAAGCAACACAATTCCAAACTAAATTTTCTCGAGTAACAGAACTTTTTGTTAAAGATGGTATCATTTTATAGAAGTTATACACTGCTACATCAAATTTTGCTCTAGAGCCCTTATAAATGGGAGGGGGGGGGGGAAGGAAGAGAAACAGTTCTGAAAGAAAGTTTCACACATAATGGTAAAGGGAATTATCATAAAGGGCCAAAAACGACAAATATATAGCTTTAGCTGGTTCTGAATGAATGACTCAAGAGAACTAAAAATATAGGTTGAAGTACACATGCACAGAGTGTTGGGGGAAGAGAGATAGGCAGTGGACAGGTATATATGCCCATATACAGTTGAGTTGGAAGCATCACAGCAGGATATGTGCTGCAAAAACGATCAAAGAATGATTTATGTGACAAATATTCATAGCTGTTTAAAGAGCATCTACAGTGACATGTCCTGCTAATGGTTTGGGAACAGGTGTGTAATGCTCAACAGAAGAATCAACATGAATGCCTAATAAGTTATAAAGAATGTCAAATCTCAGAGCCTAGAATTTGGCAAAGAAAAGCTTCTACCTTGCACGATTCAACAAATGCTTCAAGTTTGTTTGACAAAAGACACAACACTGCATTGTCTTCTGAAATTGTGTGTCTGTTCATGCTTCTTCTGAATAAAGCTTCCATAAAAAACTTATGAAGACAAAATTACTTTCAGAACATTGCTCATATATAATTTCAGCTGAATAAAATGAATGTTACCTTTTACTCTGATCAATATAGTTGTGTTTGCTGATGAAATTTCATTCGAACCAATACACAAGTATGCAGCACGGTCGTTGAATTCAGCACCGCTGATGGTCAATTTTGCATCAGTGAAGCCACGTTCATCATCTTGTACACTGATTCTGGGGTCTGATAAATTCATAGGTATGTCATCTACAGTTGAAACAAAAGAGTTTTAAGTAAACATGATTTTAGTTGTCATGTTCCCGATTCAAAATAAAATGAAAACCAATATGAAGTGAGCTGAATACAAAATGATAGGTAAAGCCCTGAAAAACTAACATACAAGAACAGTTATTTGGGCCTCAATATTTGCACAGAAAAATATAACAAATTAGATCTAGAAATGAAATTAGAAAAATATTCTTTCAATTGTCAATGCTCTATAGCAGAATTTCCCAAAATGAGCAATATCACCCCCCTTCCCCCACGAGAAAAAAAATTTCTGAAGATGAGGGTGATGGAATAAAAAGTTTGGGAAACTATGCTCTATAGTTTACACATGCAGCAGACAGTCTATTATTTGACACTCATAGAATCAGAGGTATGTAAAAGGTACCAAGAGGACATACGCTACCAGTGCCATTTTTACACCAACATCAATCAACTTATAAGTATATAAATGCGTATAAAAATAAGTATAAATACTATGAATAAAATACAGTCAAACTTCGCTAAGGTCTATACCAAATCTAGTTAATAAAAAACTTGGTTTGGTCCTTATCCAAAGCATGCTCTAATACAGTGATGGACAAACTACAACCCACAGCAGATTTAAAAATAATAGTACAGAAATGTTTTATAATAAATAACATTGACTCGCTCTTAAAAAAGTTCACCCTCCAGCCATATTTTCAGTCCCCTGAAGTATGCTATGACTGTGCTTGACTATTAATTATATATAATACAGTAAAACACATCAACTATTCAACATTGAGACAGACCTTAGTCATATAATAGAAATTTCTAAATAACTGAATATACAACCTCTGACAATAAAGTTCGGTAAATGAAGTCAGAATGGCTGATCTGGCAACACTGGCAGAGCAAAACGCTACACATGCGTAGCGGCAGGTGTTGACCATCTGCCGCCACCGTTGTTCAGTTGAGCGTCATTTGTGTTCCGTGAAAGACTTGTTTTACAAAGTGCTTGTTTAGTGAGTTGGTTCTTAACTGAGAACAGGGAAATCCACAAGGAATTTCTACCTGAGGGAACGACGATGAATGCTGCAAGGTACATTGAAATTTTGACCCGTTTCATGAAACGTCTACGCAGGGTACGACCTCAGTACGCACAACAAGGTTCATGGTTTCTTGTTCACGACAATGCTCGCCCTCACGCAGCCAATATTGCCAAACAGTTCCTGGCAAAAAAGGGGGTGGTGTAAATTAAACACCCACCATACTCACCAGATCTTAATCCTCCAGACTTCTTCCTATTCCCACGACTCAAACTCGCTTTGAAAGGAAAGAGATTTGATGATATTCTTGACATCCAACGAAACGTGACAAGGCTTTTGAACTCCATCCCAAAAGAAGACTTCTTGCAAAGTTTCCAGGACATGTATAGGAGATTTCAGCGGTGCATAGTAATGGGAGGTGACTATTTCGAAGGACAGTAAGGTACTTTTCGTTAACATTTCATCTACGTTAATGTTACAGGATTATTCACCGAACTTTATTGTCAGAGGTTGTAAATAAATCTAAATGTCACACTGAATCATCAAAACTTCAAATATATTTTCAATGGAAATTGAGACAGTTAAAAACGTCCCCATAGATGGCTCTATGTCATGGAAACAATCTATTGCTGATTTAGACATATGAAGCCTTTGTTGCTTATAATGAAATTGTCTTCCATTTCTTAATTTTGATCATCTTGATGGAATATCGCTTTGGCCTCAGGAACAGTCAGTTCGATTAATCCCCCCGTTGATTCATGAATCACTGTTAATTAATTTCAGGGTATGAAAAATCATGATTTTTTTGGATTAAAATTAACTGATTGCTTATTAATTAAAACAAATCTTGTTAATCATTAAGAATATATATATTTTCATATCACCTAACTGCATTTTTCTCCTAATCACTCAAATTTAATTCAGCATTAATGAATAAACTACAAGCAAAAAAAATATAAACACTAAAAATCTGTGTTTATACATTATGAAAGTTCAATGAGCTCAAATAAACTTCATGGATTAACATTTTTCTTGTAGAGAAAAGTGTTTTTATTCATGAGTCCCTCCCCCATTAAAGTGAATCAGTGGTGGCAACTCAGTATCACAATGATGCAGGTATCTCAATTCCCTCTATGTACAACCAAAGGGTCATTCCGCATCAACTAAAGAAAACAAATTCTAATGAGAAGATTGTTTCTTGCACAACTGGGGGGGGGGGGGATGTGTTTCCGACTTGCATGATGTTGTTTAATCGTTTATCCACTTTTATTCTTTCACAGATTTAATGAGCTTTGGCAAAAAACAAGCAAACTAAAAACTTTAACATGAAAAGCCATAAGCCAAATGATATTTATGTTGGTACAACATGCATTATTTTGAATCAGCAATTCCGGCATACAATTCATGGCTTTATACAAAAAATTATTCCTCTGTTTGTTAATCAGGGGAACCCTAGTGCCACATTGTAATGCACTGAAAATATTTAGTACAGTTAAGCTAAGTGCTAAGTTCAACTCCCTATATTTTTCTGCAATTTTTCCATGCGCAAAATCTAGAAGTAGAGCAGCTTTCTTTCTGCATTGTATCTAGGGATTAAGTTTTATCATTAAATTTAATTACTAAACCAAATATGGTTACTATACTTCTTTTAATTACGAACTTTACCGCATACCAACAACATGCATACCATAACAGGTTACTTTTACTTCAAAATCATTGAAGTTATGTAAAGGAAAAACAAGATTTAAATTTTGTAATTTAATTCAATGATTTTTTTTTAAATCAAGTGATTTAAATCAAGTTAATTTAAATCAGCATACCCTGATTAATTTTACAATTTCTTTTAGTTCACATAATTGAACCCTTCCCATCCATCTGTTTTGCTAATATGACAAAGTCTTCTATAACATTTACGTCTGACCCCGTAGAAATGGATGTCTTTTGGCACACATTGTCATCAAAAGTTCTTTCAATACGAGATGACTGCTCTCATCTATATAGCTTCCACAGCTATAGCAATGATACTGATGGCATCAGTGAGAAATTCACTCTTGACTATTAGCATCATGTCAAGGAACCTTCTGGCTTTCAGAAAAAAACAGTATTTGAACCAATCTAATTTGTTCTGAAAATTGTGAAATTCTATATGTTTTCCCAGAAAACTGGGAAAGAGAAGGAGAATATGCAATCAGTGAATACAGAGTGCAGGCTGTACTCAGAAACATAGCTACTGCTTATTTGTACCCATGGAGTCCCTTACTTTAATTCGCATTGACAGGAGAATATTAGAATTAAGCAATGATTTTCTTATCACAGAGGAAACCAATGTGAGTAAACAAAGAGTTCTGTATGAATGAGGGCTAAACAATCTATACCTACTAGCATAAGTAAAAATAAATGAATAAAAATAATACAAATTTTAGGAAAATGTGTGTGTGTGTGAAATATATAAAGCAACTTTCACTGAGTATTTCTAAAAAGAATTTGTTGAGATCAAAACTCGAGGCCTATTTTTCTTATGATATGCATTCTTTTCACTAGTTCCATGTCTAAAAGTGATTATTGTTCTGATCTTAACAGCTCACCTTTAATCTTACTGGATGCATTCCGCTCCACAAACATGTGGCAACTGTTCTGAGGTAGCCAGTACGGGACGTTTCAATGTATTTTTTCTCAACAAAAACTGCAGTGTTCTCTCTCTCTCTCTTTTTAAAAACTTAATTTTACGGTTTGCCGTGTTAAACATGATGGTGTGAAATTTAGTAAAACAAGATTTTTCTGAAAGGGAATTTAAATTAATGGGGAAAAATAAATCAAAACAATAAAAGCCGAAGAACGTGGATTGTCATTACTGCATTTTTTTAAACATAACTTATATTTTAACAGTTATATTCATATATTTTTAATTCTGTTTTTACTTTTTTTCCAGCCACCTTCTCCGGCAATTTTTTATTTGTAATAATTTCTTTGTACTCTTGAGAAAATGAATGTTATGCATAAATAAAGTTTCATTGTGGAAAACTGTAGCAGAGAAAACTTATGCAACCCTTATATTAGGCTAACGATCATATACAAAAGTTTTTAACAGCCTGTTGTTAAAAACCTGTGATAGCAGAGAGTGACGTCATCCTTTCTTAAGCCGCCATCTGGTGGAAGCGTCAACAGTTGTGAGCTTAGCCCAAGTCAGGTCCGGCCATCCATGTAAGGTCCCTTTCAGTATACACGAGCTTCAAGGAAAGATTGATTTATTGCCTTTGTAGTCTAGTGGTCTAGAGTAGGGGTCTTCAATCCGTGGCCCGCCTAAACATTTCGATCGATTGACGAAATATCATTCAAAAATAGGGTAAAACAAAGATTTAGACAAAAAAAAGTCACCCAGCTTCATATAGACTTATAACAAGGACAAGCTGATCAGTATACAGTATTTAGCTTCTTAAGTGTAAAAGTAGTGAAGTAGTAAAAGTGTACGGTGCTAAGGCTGCCGTACACTTTTCACCATAAATAACTTTGATTACATCTCATCCTCCTTGAGTGGGAGAAAGCAGAAATGAACGGAATTTCCATGGTATCGTATTTCTCGGGTGCATGGTTGCGAAAGGAGCAGATGGATGTATGCATCTTGATTGGTTGGAAGAAGGGGATTTGTACAATATTGGTACAGTTAGTTTACTTCTGTTTTTGGTCTTTGAAGCCTTTTAGTCTTTAAATGAGTGCATGATCGCGAACCGTGACAGCAAAAAAAAGGAAAGTTAAAGAGAAAGAGAGTTTTTTTTCAAGAAAAGTGGCCATCCCTTTATTTTTTCGTTGAACACAAGGCTAAAGCAGTTTGTCTAATTTGCAATGAGAGCGTAGCCGCGATGAAAGAATATAATATTAAGAGACATTAAGATACCAAGCATAATGCGAAGTATTCTGGATTGGAGGGACATTTTCGAATTAAGTCAATGAACTGAAATCGAAGCTGAACTGTCAGCAATCATTATTCTTTGGAAGAAATGAACAGTCTGAAAATTGTGTTCATGTTAGTTATATAATATCAGAAAAAATTGTGAAACGTGGGAAGCCCTTTGTTGATGGAGAATTCGTTAAAGAATCTTCAGTCTGCAGTTGATGTGCTTTGCCCATCACAGGCTCAAGCTGTTTCGAACATTAGTACTAGTAGCTACTTATTTGTACAATTTGTGATAAGGCTGTGCACCTGTATGGGTTTTATATATGTGGTACATACAAAATGAATGTGTATAGTTATATATATGTTTTAGTTATTTTATAATTTTCTAAATGTATGGTATTTTCCATATATGTTGATGTATCAAAATTTTTTTTTTCTACCCTAAAAAACTAACAAACTAACACATTAACCTTGTATATTTCTTTTTTCTACCCGTCTTAAAACCATAGGTTGGTGCAAAAGGACGTAAAACAAGTCAAAGTCAAGTCGCTACTTACTCAGTAGCTATGGATGAATCGACGGATGCAACAGATACTGCACAAGCAGCCATTTTCATTCGTGGTATTGACAAAAACTTCAAAATTGTTGAGAAGTTAGCCAGTATCGTTGTACTTAAGGATACCACACGAAGTTTTGACTTATATTCAAGTTTGGCAGAAACATTGGCCAAATGTGAGTTAGACTTAGGCAACATATCTGCCATAATTACAGATGGTGCTCCCTCTATGACCGGTCAGAAGACAGGGGTAATCACATTGGTAAAATCAGATGCCGAAAAATGTGGGAATAGGAAGATGATGGCTTTCCAGTACATCATACACCAGGAAAACTTGTGCAAAAAGTTTTTCTCCAACTTTGAGCATGTAATGTCTGTTATAGTGAAAGCGGTTAACTTCATTCGATCCAAAGGACTTAACCATAGACAGTTTTAAAAATTCTTAGTGGATTTGGAAGCTGAGCATGGCGACGTTATTTATTATACAGAAGTACGCTGATTGAGCCGGGGAAAGATGCCTCAGCGCCTGTTTTCCTTGAAGGAGGAAGTTGATGAATTCATGAAATCCAAAGGAAAACTATTGGGGAGTTTCAAGATAAAAAGTGGGTGAGAGATTTCACATTTCTTGTAGATATCACTGGCCATCTGAATGATCTAAACTACCGCTTATTGGGAAAAGATCTATTTGTCCATAATCTTTATGACAATGTGAAAGCGTTCGAAACTAAATTAGTCCTTTGGGAACGTCAATTGCAAAACAAAAACAGCATACATTTTCCTAAATTGTTGGAAACCGGACGATTATGTACAGTGCATTTCAAATCTGAGAATGGAATTCAGAAGCAGATTTTCCGACTTCTGCGAGAACGAAATTTTTATGAAAATGTTTTCCTCACCATTCTCGGTCGATATCGAGTTCCACCAGAGCTACAATTAGAATTTGCAGATTTGCAATAATGTGACTCTGCAGTTAAATGCAAGTTTTTTGAAATTCCTTCATTAATTGATTTTTATTCTCAGTACGTGTCCGAAGAAAAGTATCCAGGAATACACAAACATGCATTGTTTATGTCTTCTATATTTGGCAGCACTTACATATGAGAACAGTTGTTTAGTCGAATGAAGAATACAAAATCAAAAACTAGAACATGTCTCACTGTGAACAGCATTTGGAGGATACTTTACAAATAGCAACAACACAAATTCTACGTAACAATCAAGCTTTAGGCAAGCAAAAACAATGTCAAGTTTTGCATTAATTTAGGAATTACATCCACTCGTATTCGTAATGTAAGTAACCAAAAACTCTTTTTTTTATTTGGTACGTAATTAATTCAACATATATACGTATAAACAAAAATAATCTATTTTCATTGTGTTTCATAAAATATAAAAATACCTAAAAATAATTGGTCTTACCCAAATTCAATTTAATTTTTTAAAACAAAAACGCTACACAATGGAATCATAAAATACGTAGTACGCGTCACATTTTAATTTGTCGTATCTCAGCGTAAGTAGGATCAACCTTTGGAAGGGGGTGGGATACACTGAGATTGATTGGAGGCACAAGAAATCTTAGAAAAATTTAAATTTACCAACTACCAAAAGCATTTTTAAGTAACACAAATGTATTAATATAGCAAAAAAGACATTTTTTGACACTATAATTTGAAATGTTTTTTTAAATCATTCAAAATTAATTGAATTGAATGTTACAATTTTTTAAAATATTTTGAAATATATTTAGTTTGTGATCGTCTTTGATCACCGTATCAGAGGAGTGGGGGGGGGGGGGTACACTCCCCTACGCCGTTAATGAGTGGCCCGCGGATCGCAACAAATACTTTATGTGGCCCTCAAGTGTAAAACGTTGAAGACCCCTAGTCTAGGGCGTTCACTCAGAAAGTGAAAAGACGTGGGTTCCATTCCCCGCAAAGGCAGTTGAATTTTCTCTCTCCAGAAATTCATCTTCACAACAGCCAGTTGTTAAAAATCTTCATATGGATAGCAGAGAGTGACATCATCCTTTCATAACGATCAAATTTTTTATGTCTTCTTATCCTGCGTACATACCAAAGTACCAATACCCCTTCAGTAAAAATGCAAGACAGATCATTACAGTGTGTGAATATAAGTTCAAACTTGAAGTACAAAGCTGGCATTTCTTACTTTAAAAAAAAGTTAATGTTTTAAATATAATGCTGAAAGATTACAACTACATTTACAACCATAACAGAGTATGAAGTTTGCAACTACCTTTGAACCACATCAAGTTTATAGGTGCTGTGCCTTGAGAGACATTGCAATAAAGGTTTATGTTCTGCCCTTGCACGATGTTCTTCGAGGTGTCAAACATGTGAAGCCTTATCTTTGCTATAATAAGAGAAAAAAATATATAATGTATTTTTCTTTTTATAAAGTTTAATGAAGCATGACAATAAAATAAAGCATTCTTAGCCATTTTTTTAAAAATAACTATTTACAAATAACAAAAAACTTGGTGACTTTACAACACACCCCTTTGAAATTTTAGGTCATTAATTTAATTCTTTAAATGGATTTGATACCAACTTGCATCCAATTTTTTCTCTCTCTCAAATGAAAAATTAGAAAAGAATATTTTCCGAAGCCCTGATTAAAAAAAAAGTGACCCATAAAACAACGGCCATATGGTCAAGGTCCGACAGTGTTTTCCACGGAGAGCTATGCATTTTTCTTTCCTCTCGTGATATGAGATACCCTTGTAGTTATACAAGCACGAGAGGAGGGACAAAGGGGATGGTCAGCACATGTTATATTTGTTTCGGCTGTGCTGAAAACTGTGCCCTGGACGCTGATGCTGCCATCTATATTTTAAATCTTTTGTATCTTTTAAATTAGAATATATTTGAATATAAAAAATAATGTACATTTATAATTTATCATTAGAATATAATACACCTTTTAATTTATAATCCAATACTAAAAAAAGTATGAATTTTCACAATTTGCAAAATCCATTGTCGTTGGCAACTGCTGAACCTAAATGATGATTTACAGAGATCTAAAGTTCTTGAGAATAATTTTTAGGAGTTAATCTTTCTCCAGTTATTTTCATGAGGACTACTATTATAAACAACTTGAGAATATTCTCCAGTTATGCATAATAGTAGTCCTTCTCAAGAATATTTATAATAATATATAACATATATTCTCCACAACTTGAGAATATTCTCTGGAAGGACACCTATTTATTTAAAATAACTTGAGAACATAAATTTTTATTATTCTCCATGAGAATACGCTCCAGTTATTTATTTTGATGTAAATTCTCTGTGGTAATTTTTTGGACCATTCTCAAGAATACTCTCGAAGTTACAATGAATAACTTCACTTTATTTTTGTCTATATTATGTCTCCAAAATTACATTTTTATTGCACTTATAATGTGCTACATGTTTATGAATTGCTACATGATTGTCTCTATCATTGCTTCATGATCATACTTACATTTGTGAAAGGGGAGAAGTTGTACTTCATTATTTTCTTGCAAATAATATTATCTATATAAAAAATATCCCACTTTTTCAGAGCATACAGAACTATTTGAAATGGGTATTCAGACTAATTTTTCATGATAGCGTGAAAGTTAATAGAGTAAAGAAAAAGCAACTATAGAGACGATTGATAAGAAAAATGTCAAATTCCTGGCATGTTTGTATATATAACAAATGAGGTAACCCAGTACCTCAAAGTAGCCACTGTGGTGTTTGAGTGGTCATAGTGATTGACTCGCATCACAAGGTCCCGGATTTGAATACCATGTTGCCACAGCAGTGGTCGGCTGAAGTTAGTTTTCGGTGGTTCCTGACTTTGAGGAGTGAATGCGAGCCGACCTCCCCCTTTAAAAAAAAAGTCTTGCCACAGAGAGCAAAAGACCTACAAACAGTACAAATGTAATTCAATCATTACACTTCACTTCTGAACTATAGATGACAGCACTGAAAAAGTCAGACATAATACCAGATAATACAATTGAACAACTGACGTAGTTGAACCCAAAATTGCAAAAGAACCACGCCTATACGTGTTTCGGAACTATATGAAGTTCCTTCATCAGTACCAGAAACAAAGAAAAAAGAAAAATATCGGAAAAACTCCTTATAGTGGGAGTTATTCGCTGTTGCAGACAAAAGAGTCGAATATGACTCGTTACCAGAAACGCACCCAGACTATTAGGTACACACACAGTTACATTTCCGGCACAACTCACTAGGTAGTAAATTGCCTATAGATATAGAATTGAGTTGTGCTTGGTTTGAAAGAAAAGAAAGTACCTCAAAGTACTATCAGTATTTAAAGTTAAGCAAAGATGAGCATGGATCAGAATTTATTCACCATTTGGCAACTGCAGAAGGTATGTCATTAAAGCAGCATTTCTCAGTGTATGATGCATAGAACTGGAGATATTGATTTGTGTGACCAGTTATGCTTTGAAGTGGTTCTTTTATATAGGAAAATATTTGCCGAACTATTCTAGGGAGCTACAGATGAACCATGAATTGAGCAAGAGAGCCGCAGGTGACAAAAGTTTGATAACCACTGCATTAGAAGGAATTCTTTTAGAACTACCACAATACCCAGAGAAATAAAGCTTTCTGGAAAGACATATGTTATAGGAACTTTGCAGAAAACATTGGTGCTGTTATGTAGTGGAAAGGAACGTGCATTGTAATGAGTTTGAAAGAAGTGAAATTGCATTCTAAAATTGCTTCAAGAGCTTTGAGAACCTAATGAGTGCATGCAGCAGATAGGAACTGTCTAAAAAAAGAAGGTAAAAATTAAAGTTTGCAGCCCATAATATTAAACTTTTAAAGCATGAAAATGAAACCAAAATGGCTGAATCGAACAACTTGCAGATAAAAATGAGTGCATGTTCATTGAGTTTATTGAAGAAAATGACAGTTCTGTATCTTCTTTAGAATAAAGGTGATCAAAAGAATGGTTCCCACTGTCGATTAAAATTGATTTAATGTCTGTCTCCAGTTTCATCCACTGAATTACTAATACAACACTATTTAAAGAATTTGATGATTTTTTGTAGAAACAGAGTTCCATGTCTCGTGAACCCACTGGGTACACTCAGACTAGGCTAATGTCGAGTTTTCTTAAGGCACAACTTTTTGCTGTTTCTTCATCTTCAGAGCTCACGCACTCCGTCCATAAATTCCTTAAATAATCTTTAAAAGGCTTGTTGATGCTCACATCTAAAGACTAAAACTGACGCAAGTCTACTGGGTATCAAAGCCAACAAAGTTTTTGATTGTTTTTTTTGCTTTGAACATCGGTTCTGTGAGTTCGAACAAAGCTACAAAACTCACTCTACTAATCAGTAAATTAGTAATGCCATCTAAAGTAGTCCAACGACAATGCAGATCTTCAAGCTAGCCGTGCAGATGTTATGTAGCTGCATGATTTGGCAAAGGAGGGGAGTGATCGATATTTCCTTGCAAACAAAAAAAAAAAAAAAAAAAAACTGGCCTGTGTGTAAAATCCCTTAAATTAAAGAACAAACTTTTCAACAAAAAAGAAAAAAACTTGGCTTATACATGAGCATATTGTTTGGTCCAGTTGATGATGTATCACATGGGATTTATTGTATATATTCACTAAATAGAAAAATACTTACAAAAAATTTAGCCAGTATGGAAGCTTTACATGGTCACTAACCATTCCATTTTAAACAAAGTTTACTGTATTTTAAAAATATCACCTTAGTCTTGTATGCTCAAACAAAATGTGAAGAGGAACAAAAATGGATAACTTACTTCTAACAGGAATGGTAGCATTGTACATCTGATCGTTCTTGCGAGCAACACACATATAGTGACCAGTATCACTTTCAGTTGTACGAACAATGATTAAAGAATTATTAGTATTTTCAACTGTTATCCTATCACTCATGTTTAGAGGCAAATTGTTTTTGTACCTGTGGAAATGAAAGGGGAAAAAACAACCAATTAATATAAGATTTAAATCCATGGTAAACAAAGGACATGCATAGAAAATCAGTATATTTTTCAATTTAGAATTATTGTAAGCACCAAGGACTTCATATATCACAAAAATGATCAAGTATTTAATTAAAAAAACTAACGGGTCAAACTGTATTCATCCAAAGACAAGAATAAACTTGGATCTGCTGCTTCACATCCGACAATTCAAATTTTTTAAATAGGGAAGGCAGTTTGAAGAACTAGTTCAGCAACTGCATATATAGCGAATCATCTTCAGCAAAATTTTGGCATCCTTCAAAATGCAGCAGAACTCAGATTTGAGAATAAGTGGTACCTTGGCTAACGAATGGCTCTGCTTTCAAATTTTTTTGGGTGATGAAGATTTTTTGTTTGTCTGCATTGGCTAATGAGAACAGATTAGACCAGTGTTTCCCAACCATTCTCAATATTGTGGACCCCCCCCCCCCTTGTAATGAAGGTCAATGCACCAAGGACTCCAGCAGCATCCAAAAGTCAATTTTGAAAACCTCACCATAAGATCTAAAATGGTTTTTTTTTCACTATTTCGCATATCATAAAAAATTGAAAAATGACAATTTCACTGCACAAAATGGCATGTCATTTATGCAATGGAAATGATCCTGGGGACCCCTTACAGTGGACCATAGGCTGGGAAACACTGCATTAGACTAATGAACATTTTAGTTGATATGGATGTACATGCTCACATAATACAGCTGTGTCATGAGTTTGTGTCAATCAAAATAAATCAAATGAATATCTTTCACTTGAGAAAGATTAATTCATATGCACTACAGAGAACTGCTTTCCAGATACATCTATTTTTCAGAAAGATGAGCTATTTCATGTATAAAATGAATGATTAAGCTAAGAGAAAAATTCATTGAAAAAAAGCCTTAGACTTCAAGGGTTTCAATGCATACAGACAGACTCTGAATACCAAAAGTCTGGATATGCTAGGAACTGATCATCTTCATCTGCAAGTGTGTGAAAGAGAAATGAGCTACCCATCACACATAGCAGCAGAAATTGGTCCTTGTCTAAAGCTACTGTACATTTTGCCCCCACCCCCCTTGTAATTTTGGAATAATAAAAAGACTAGACTTAGCTTCTTTTTTTTTTTTCACGATGGATCACTAGCTTGACTGCATATCATATGTACATAGAGTCAAAATAAAAAGGTCTTCAGTACCTCATCTTTTTTTAAATTCTCTTTCATCCAATTGTGAAGTTGTTCATCTGTCTTTTGTCGTTATTTGTATTTTTTTAGTGCTTTTATAGTGTTCTTTTTAAAACTTATCTTCGTTAGGTACCACTATATAACAATACTCAAGGGACCAATGGAACATATTGTTATAAAGGATTTATCGTTATAGATGGAATATATTAACATTATGAAGAGTGCATCAGGACAAGAGAGTAATATCGTTATATGAGTGATTATCATTTTATGAGCAACACATATTCTATAAAAATGCCTGAATTGAGTTTCAAGATTCTGTCAATAATTCAGGCAATAAATGGAAGGAAAAATTTTCTGCTTCGCAACTCTTCATTCTTTTATGTGATGTAGAGCTTTTCTAATTTCCATTGGGAATTATCGGGTGTCCTTCTCAGGACATCAACATTTCCTCCCTCACAGGTTCTCTTTTCTTGCTTTTTACACTCTGACATCTTTATTATTTTTCTTTTTTATAGCAGGATGATGGTTTAACTTATGAGGTAGCATTTTTCAGAAAAATATCTGAATAATGACAAAAAAAAAAAAAAAAATTCTGATTTAATCAAAATTTTCTTTCTCATACACAAAATATATACACACTCACTCACAGACCAGGGTTTAAGCTATGGTCGCATTTTTCACAATCTTAGAATGTGAAAAAAGTGGTAGCCACTTTTGCAAAAATGCGTACACGAGGTAGGAAATGAGTAGACATCCAATCATCAGTATTATAGCATTTTGCTAAAGCTCTTCCTCCCATTTTCGCTTTTTTGCAAAGGGAATTTTTTATTTAGCTTAAACCCTGTCACGGACTCCAATCAAACACATAGATAAAAACTTGACTTGCAGTAAATAGTGTGGGACAGTTTTTATTCTTGATGGCTAACAAGAAACAGTAGTCAGTGATGTTCTTAAATTCCCAGAGCAAACTTGATGTTCAATTGATGCTATCCAAGTCCCTGACGTAGTCTTTTATTTTACTAAATGTCAGCCATGAAAACATAATCAGCCAGTACATATATTATCATTGCTGTAGAATAGCTGAAACTATAAATCTTCCCAATATTTAAGGAATACTACAGAGCTTGACAAATTAGAAAAATATTTAGGTGCCAGCAGAACATCATGCGTACAAAACCCCCTCAACGAAATCAGTCTAAAAAAATTGTGTACTAATTACTTTCCCGAGACTTAGGGACCCCTTTCAATGCTAGCAGACACTGACATAATTTGATAATTTTGTGCTGTCCTCAAACTTCCATTCAGTTATCCCACATAAAAAAATTAGGTGCCAATGTAGACAACCTGGGATTCATTGAGCCCTGGAATACCATTCTAAAGAAATTTATGATATTAAAATGTTCTTAAAAAAATTTCAGAATACCAGGTTACAACTTAATAATACAAACCTAAATAAAACCTATATACAGTGAAAATCTCTGTAGTTTTACCCATAGGAAACAGCTTGTCAGTGCAATTTGTTAGAATCACAAATAACGTTATCATTTGAGCATTGTTATAACTTTCGCAAAGAACAGAACGGACCAATACCATCACACGGGAAATAATTTGTTTATAGTTATTGAGACTTCCGATAATGTTAATTTTTTTGGGCATTCCGAAACCAAGGTGTAACCAAACGTGGCTAGAAAGTGTCTTTCACTCTCCCCTTGTTGACAAACATTTCCGTATTTAATGTAATCAGTCCACAGTATTTGTTATGATCCATCTGCTTTTGCAATGCCGTTCCTATAGTAGAGCCAAATGTATGAGAGAGAAAAAATACCTTTCCTTCAGTTCTTGATCAGTTTGTTTCAGTTGACCAGATTCAATTTTTTTTTTTTTAGAAATGTCCAAGAAATCCATGAAACGTATTGTACATTAAAAAATATAATTCATGATATACATTAGGCAGTTTCATTTTATTACCTCATAATGTCTGAATAAAAATACATGCAGCATTTTAGCTGCGAAAAAAAAGCCCTGATTTAGAATTGAAAAACAGAATGGTTGAACTATTTGTAACAAATTATGTGGGAAACAAAAACAAAGTTGTCACACATTTCACCAATATCCATTTACCACATGTCTCATTTGACCAAATGGCATGTATGGTACCTGTAGTTACAAATGAGACTTTTTCAGATATAGTTATCATTCGGTTATTGTTATCAGAAACACTGAGTCCAGATGTGAACACATTAAGCGGCATACACAAACTATACTAATATTGCAAAATTAACTACTAATACTGCAATTGAATTGTTTCCCTGCATAACTGGATACCCTGCCTAATCAGATATTGTGTGCTGGAACCATTCATATCCAATTTAGCAGGGCCGACCGTATTTCTGATTCCTTAAGTGTATTGTTATATAGGATTTTCAGAGTAGTACATATATTTCTGCCCATAATGTTTATGATGAAAAAATGAACTACTTGTTGAGCAGGACGGCAAATCACAGTTTGTGTAGTTACAGTTTGATGCACTTACCAGACAACATTTAGTGAGGGGTCATCTGTTGTGTTGCACTGAAGCACTAACTCTGATCCCGGATTGAGAACTATTCCCTTTCCTGGAATTTCTTCATTAGTAAATATCATACTAGCTGAAAGGAGAGAAAGAAAAAACACACATTAGAACAACTTCAATCATAAACTGGAGGTAAAATTTGAAGAATGTATCAGAAACAAAACTGTTATTTTCAGAAATAACTCATTCATTTAACACAGGTCGCCATAGCCCTCAAAGCAGGGCTGGCAGGTTTTGACACAGCAGTTTTTGATGGTCTAAACTGTCACGTCAAAAACCTAAAATATAATTTTCCATGTAAAAATTCACATTGGAAATACACACATTAACTGCATTTAATGTTTAAAGTGGCACTGTTATACAAAGAATAAATGCTTAATATGATCGTAAAATAATTTTCTTTGAATAAAGCATAGCATAAAAGCTGAAGGAAAAACTATGGAATGATTTGATATTCTCCAATTCAAGATGTTCTTGACCTTCTAAAATTCCTTTAACTGCTTATATATGAGTATAGACATAAACATCTGCTGTACACTTTTTATAACAGATACGTGTTTAAAAATATCTTTTGCAGCATACATATATGCAATGCTCATTGTATTAAATTAATGCTCTGTTATTAAATTATCTAGATAATCACTGATATTTAAAACAATACCCATATTGTGTATAACATTAGAATATATCTAGAAATCAAAACATTAAATCGTAGGACTAAAATGTCCTTTAATTTAGCAGTGCTATCTTGCATGCGATGCTTACAAACTCCTATAAGATATTTTTAGTGCATAAGTAAGAATGGCTAAGTTTGACTATGATATAGTACGGTATATTTATTAGCATTCATAATGCAATGTTTTTTAGTTGAAGCTGTATCCAAACGTACAAGAAAATGCTTCGCCATCTCTGCTTTGATTGGAAATACTCTTTAAAAATCTGGATTTATACAGACTATGCCATGAAATTTTTAGGTGAGAATAAATAAGTTTTGTGTATTAACAGATGCTGTGAAAAAAAAAAAAAATTATTTCTAATGAAATTTTGGACAGATCAGAAAATTTAAAATATCAAAACAGGTAATTCTTCTCAGCAGTTACAATTCAAAATATAAAAACACGTTAGCCTACATAAAGTAAGTGTTCTGTTTATTACACATATCCATCGGGTTAAAAAAATACCGTATGAATACATTGACAATACGTTTTTGACTGTTTTAATACCAAGATAATTAATTTCTGAGATCGATCATGAATGAATGAATGCCAGAACTTTGCCACTGGACTTGTCCCGTTGCCGAGATCTCTTCCAGCCCAGCTTCGTGGCAGAGTCTGGAACACTTTATTTCGTGTCAAAAAAAAAAAAAACTTTTTTACAACATATTTTCCCCGGACAATTGGGTACTGTCGCGATTAACAAATTTTGTGGTGATTACAGACGAGATGGGATTAGGAGTTGGAGAAGTTTTGGGGTTTAGTTAAGATGAATGTACACATATTAGGATGGAGGTATGTTTTAAAAGCAATTGAGCCCCCCCCCCCCATCTCATCTGCTATCTTACACTTGCCATATTATATACACAGGATACAAAAAGAAAGAGAAATAAGAATCTTATTGTGAAATAATATATATATATATATCCATCGGAGCGAGTCATCTCGCTTAACACCTTATTGGTGAGCAAATGGGTTTGATAACTTGATACTATCGAACCTGCAATAGTACTGATACCCGCTGTGGTGGTGGAGTGGTCATAGTGACAAATTTGGATTGCGGGGACCCAAAAACCCAACCCGCCCAGGTTTTTATGGGTTTTAGCAGCGGAGATCAAAAACTTAATCCTGATGCTCCATCGCACATATTTAATTCAATTTAGAATAAACATCTCTATTTCGCTTAGCAAATTGAAAGCAGGTAATCACAGTAATTAAAATAAAATGGACCATAAAATTATATATTATCCGAACACTGTATGTCAAAGCATTTAAAATAGTAAATTGTAATAAATATGTTTCAATTAGTGTAATAAATTAATGTTTAAAAATAAACTATTTTACAAAAACGTTTCCCATGTTATATACTAATTGTGTTCAAAATATTATCCAAAAGCATTAATTTAGGTTTTTGGCAGTTTAAATGAGTTTTTGACGCTTGTCATGTCAAAAATCCTACCCTGCCACAAAGCAGAATGTTTTGCAACCAATCCTCGGCCGATTGGAATTGCTCGGCATTAAAAATTACCATACTTTTCTTAAAATTCTTCCAGATTGTCCTGCAATAGTACTGATACCCGCTGTGGTGGTGGTCATAGTGACAAATTTGGATTGCGGGGACCCAAAATCCCAACCCTCCCAGGTTTTTATGGGTTTTAGCAGGTTTTTCTGAGTATTTGTGAATATGCTGTTTGCAATGTTAAATATCAATGTACATATTAAGTAATAAATATAAAAATAGTTTGTATACATCTAATTAGATGTATATAATTAGTAATTAATACTCTAATATCATGTTAATCAAATTTTAGTATCAAATTAGTATTAGTGAGAGTTAGCTATTTTTAAAATGTTAAATCTCAATTTCTTTAAAATGTTTTTGAGCTTTCCTATACTTTGCATACATTATAACATTCTCTTCTCCCATGCAAAAAAAATCCTCGTATTCGACCAGTAATTTATTTACTAATTTCTTACAAAAAATTGTTTTGCTAAAGACTATATGGAGGGTAGGGTGCAGGCTAGGAAATGATTTTTAGCAAAAAAATATAGTGGGTTTTTGTAGGTGGGCCTGTACTTTAAACAATGAATACCACTTGTAACGTTTTTCAAATCACTGTGAAAAAAACGTTGCAAGCAAGAAAATATAAACGAAATGTTGACACGAATGCAAGTCATGGGACCATGAAAATAAGTGATTAAGTGTATTCAAGTAGTATAAAATGCAGTGAAACTCCTGTATAATGATAGTAAAGGGATCAGTGAAACTTACAATTACGGACGGAATACATTAACACTATGGAAAGTGCGCCAGAAACAAAGAGCAATATTGTTGTATAGGTGATATGTTCCTTCCTAAGTAAAGACTTGAGGGTATCAAAGGTAACAGACATGGCAACTTCCTCAGACGCTCATTTCATTAATTTGGGGGGGGGGGGGAGAATCAGATGTATGAAATGTAGAATTGAAGATTTCTTTTCTTCACAATGGATACTGCGAAAACTTTTTCAAATTCAAGGGAAGGATAGATCTCTATCTCCTACCCATCTCTGTTTTTGAGTCAAAAAATACTTCAATTAATGATACAAAATTTCTTCAATGTAGTCTATGGGCTAGTTATTTTTTTTTTTTTTAAATCTTAAACTACATGAATTGATAGTTAAATATGAAAAAATAATAAAAACACAACTTTTTTTTATTTTCATACTTGGTAAAAGATAAAGAAAAAGTTGAGATCAATGTTATTGCATGGCTATCTAACTCATAAGTAGGTCCAGTATATAATTTTATAAATAATTGTGTCTCAGCTTCTTATCTCCAGGTAAATTCAGGAATTTGAAAACAAAGAATTCAGTTTTTAGAATTACTGATGTGGCTAAAAACTCCAAATTTATATATTTCCGCAATGAAATATACACTTTTAACATTGATTTCTGAGGCAATCATCCTGTGCTTATCCTTCAAAGGGATGCTGATTATGTGAATAGGCTCATATAGTATTTTTACTATATTAATTTCTATATAGGTTATAAAAAAAACGAAGGCTAAAAGGTTTTGTCATTTTGCTAAATGCTGTTAAATAAGTGAGATTTGTGGGCTAATATATGATTTTCAGCAAAGATCATTTTCTAGCAAAAACCCAGTTACCAATTCGTTAGAGGTTCCGCAGAGGAATATGATCGAGGTGCATGTGTGGTTTAGTAGCAAAAAAATCCACTGGGTTTTTGTAGGTGGGCCTATACTTCCTGCACATTAGGATAACATTCTATTCTTCTGTGCAAAGAAATTGCATTCAGCTGGTATATAATATTTCTATTTGAAAAAATAATAATAAATAAAAACCCTAAGGCTATAGAAAGATAGGTAAATTGATTTGCTAAAGACTAAAAGACTATGTAAGTGAAATTTGTGGACTGATAAATAATTCTTAGCAAATACCCAGTGGGTTTCTATAGGTAGGCCTGTACATTGTATATACGTTCATGCAAATAAATCACACATTCAGCTATACAACATTAATTTCTATTAAAAAAATAACTAAGGCTTAAAATTAACGGTTAAATTTGTTTTGCTAATGATAAATGTTAATGGGATATTGTATGCTAGCAAATGATTTCAGCAAAAACCAGGTGGGTTTTCGTAGGTGTTTGTCAACCCTGGTCTTAAGAGCATCATAGGCCCCCGGGCTAAGTGGTTTTTCTAAGGCCCTACATGGTAAATTCTAGGAAATTTTAACTGGATCTCATTTTTATGAGGCCCCAGGCCATAAGTTAAGACAGCACTGCTATACCCTCTCTCTTATCTATAATACTTACAGATAAGATAGTAGGTATGAAGTATATTTCTCTTTCACCCTCACCCCTACCTGTTTTATTTCCCCTTTTATGTATGTGCATATAGTATAACCTATTTCACATTAGAAGTTTTTTCCCCCTCATCACGGAGATGAGAGAGAGAAAGAAAAAAGCCAGTTGTGGTGATGAGAAGAGAGAGGAAAATAAACCGATAGACTTTTTGAATTTATCCCTCTGGCGTTTGATCACAATCTTGCAATCTTACGCCCTTGATCGTAAAGTGGTTAAAAGGGGTTGCATATCTCTAGATATGAATAGGTGTCGTGTGTATCCCATGAATAAAAAATGAAATGGAAAAAATTGGGAAAAGAATCCAGTGGAAAATAGTATTATGTAATGTACTGAAGGCATTTGTACCCATTTAAATGCATGTAGGAGGACCCCGAAGCAGAATGTTTTGCATTGTTCTGCAACAAGACATTGACCGACTGGAAATGTTCTACAGTTCCCATAATAGTGTTTTATAGATTTTACTTAAAATTCTTCCAGATTGTTCTGTGACGTACATAGCAGATTTCACGCATATTCTGCTTTGGGGGTAGGGGGACTCACCTCCCGGATACACATAGGGTGTTTTCTGAATGTGTAGGAGGTGTATCTCTATAAATGCATACAAAACTTATGTACTGTGACATTAAACACTGAAGGACCAGACAACCGCTTTCCATCTCAGGAGATATTGAAGAGTCCTTAAAAGATGGGTCTGCATCCGGAATTTCATTAAGTATGTAGGCCTATATAAAATTGTATAACAGTAACAAGAAGCCTGCTTACAGGCATATAAATCAACAAATAATTATGATGAATAGTAGTCTAAATTAACTTTGTAATGCCCTTAGCTCGTCTGGACTTGCTATCCAAAGTTCTGGGACAAGTTAGCAATGTTGTAATATATATACAAATTACAGCGTTGTGACGAGCACATGTGGAGCTGCAATCCACCAGAAAATACACAGAAATAAACCTGGAACGACCGCTGCTCTCTACCTTACTCTTCCTCTAGCTACCACATCCTGCTGATCATGCCGATCTCAAGTCTTGATTTTATGTATTTTATTAATAGATTCAAATACTGTTCAATTGTTAATTTCTTATAAAGTTGTTAATCCTTCAAGTTTGTTCTTTCAATAAGGAGTCACACCCACCACTAAAATATTTCACACTTTCTCTATCCTTCATTATCCCCGTCATTGCTTCTTTTAGTATGTAACCCCCCTGAACAGCTCATGACCTACCAGGTGATCACCCTAGGGGTGCACAAAGTACTCTATTATAGACTGTGATCACCACAGAGTAATAAGGTGCCAATATTGTGAAGAAAAAAAATGATAGAATGCAAGTAAAGCACAGCACCAATTTTTCTAGATTATTTTATAGCTCTTAAAAAGCAACCAAGAGAAAAGTTAATTAAAAATTCTGCCTAAATAACCAAATAAATGCTTTAATTATAGCTGATTAAATAAATTTATAATGGAATTAATTTTGCAAACCAATCATTGCAAGTTTCTAATTTGAGAAATCTTTACCAATGTGCGTGAGAATGTAAATTTCAACAACCCACACCCAATGCAACATTCTTATACTCAATCACATCTACGCCACTGCACAGGATTACACATTTACGCCATTGTCTCAATCTCGAGGATTATCGATTTTATTTTGTGTTTTCGGAAATAAAAACAAGACCAATGAAGCAACTATGAGTCATTTCCACGAGAAATAACTCTAGCCTCACACACGTAAAAAAAAGGAGTACATGTAAATCCCATTCACAGAGATTCGAGGCTTAAATAAAAATAATCTACCGAAAGGTTATATAATAATTTCTATTCAAAAAAATAATATCGACATAAAACTCACCGACGGCTAAACTAAACGTCGAAGAAAACATGAAGAAAATCACAAAAACTGAATACACCACTGCCGCTACCACGGATTTCATTTGAGTCGATGCCATGGCGTATTTACATGTATAAGATGATGATAGTAATAATAATAATGCACTTGATAATAGTTCGGGTTCAAGTTGAAATCACAGCTATTTCGCATCCGATTGTGGAAAAGAAATTTCGTTTTTATACGTGAATATATTATAATAATCCTCTTATTATTAAAGTAGGGCAGATTGTGAGGGGGGAAGTGAAAAAGAAATCGTGTATACTATACACACACACACACACAGACAGACGACACACGCACATACAGCGGAAAAATCAAAAAAGAAAAGTAAAAAGCGCGATTTCGAAGAGAGAGCAGAGGCCCCGTCCGAAAGGGTCAGCTGCCGATCCGTTTTTCATTCGTACGAGGAATACCGTACACGCGCACACTCACTCAAACGCGCGGCCGCTCCACGAGCGCCACCTGTCCCACGTCCCCTACTGTGTTGTTCCCCCATCACATTGACGTCATAGCAATTAAACGAATCGAATCATACTTTTTTTCTACGAGTTCTGATTACCAGGAATAAGAGCTCGCATATCATTGGCTGACGCTGTGACGCGTGACCTTTGGATCGTAATAATCCCGCAGATTCTAGAAAGGCTTGAATAAATAAATTTATATAAACGAGACTAAATCACACAATAAGCTCTGTAATATTTCAAGATTATAATACTCTTTTTATTTTTTTTGTCTTTGACGGAAAGAGATGTTTCTTTTTTTTTCTTCTCAAGCTCGAATAGGAAATAGTTTTATTTCCCCATTTGTTTTCTTCTAGAAGATTGCAATATTGGATGAAAGCTGCTCTACTTTGAAAATGAATTGATGCAGTGGTGTATAATCCACTTTAACTTTGTGGCACGGGCAAGGTCTTAACCAGGGCCGCAACTGGGGATGGGGGCAAGTGGGTCTGGTCGCTACCTCCTATATACAGGAGGTATATAGGAGGTAGTGGTCTGGTGCCCCGGGCGTTCGTCAAGACAGCAGCCAAATTAGAACCTATTACTCGCGAGCCCCATGTTGCTTCCTGAAGCACCAAGAGTGCTTGAACGCTCGCGTCCGAATTTCATGCTAAAATTCGATTAACGCTTCAGTTAAACTCAAGAATGACGATTATGCAGATTTTGGGCATATGTATGCCAACGTGGCCGTATAATATGCATGCTCAATCCATGATCCGCAGACCAAATGTGGCCCGTGACTTCATACCTGATTGTGTAAAAATGAACTCGATCAGCGGTATTACAGGTCATTTAAGGAATCCGCGGCACATTTCTAGATTACTAAAAACGAAGTCCAGGACAGTAAGTTTAGAAGGCCGGCAAATTTGAGGAATAAGTGGCCTAGAAAATTATTAGAATCATTAGAAAATTATTAGAAAGGTGACAAAATTTGTGTAGCCCACCGTACATCCACGTCTGCCCATAGAGTGGGAGACTAGGTCAGTAAGTGACCAAACGAGTGACCTAGAGAGACCTTTGCAAGCATGTGAATAACCAAAAGAGTGACCCAGCATGCGTGCAAACATGTGAATAACCAAAAGAGTGAACTAGAACGTTTGCAAATATGTAAATTATCAAAACAGTCAACTAGAAAGCGAGGGACCACGTCAGTGAGCAACCATAAAGAGGAATAAGAGCTTATATGTTGTGAACATGGGAGTGTGTGATCATGCCTGAACAAAAGAGGATTTGAAGAGTGTGTGTAAGCATGTGAATGACCAAATGACTGACATGAAGCGTGTGCAAGCATGCAATTAATGATCAAAGGAGTATCCTAGAGAGCAAGAAATCAGGTCGGTGAGCACCTAAAGAATGATCTCGAGTGTGTGGAAGCATGTGTGACCAAAATGGTGTGCAGGCATGTTAGTGACCAAAACAGTGTGAAAACATGTGAGGCCAAAAGAGTAACCAAAGTGTGTACGCCATCGAGGGGGGGGGGAGACCTATAACCTTCCATGCTCACAGGCTAGCAATCACTAGCCGCCCATATTACAATTTTGGCCACGACCTTCTGGGCACAACACACTATAGAATAGCATCGTTTCCCAAGCAGTGACCGAGAGAGTGTGTGAATATGCGAGTGACAAAAACAGTGTGCAAGCATGTCAGTGACCAAAGCAATGTATGAGTATGTGAGTGATCAAAAGAGGGCTCAGATATATTGGTGTATTTACATAAGTGGGGGGGGGGGAGAGGTTTATATAGCGAGAGGCAGCAAATTCGAGGATTGAGTGGTCAAGAAAATTAAACTAGAATGGGAACTGAATTCACCCCCCACCCACCTATTAATTTGACATATTATACTGGGGATGCAAAATGCATGTCTGTCCCAGTATGACGAAGTATCCCGTTGTGGTTCATCCGCAATTTAGTACAGGGTCTTAAATCCAGTAAAGGCAGCTCCATTGGTAAGCAACGTGCAGGAAAAAAAAAGAATGTACATATCTGGAAAATTATTAAAAGTAATGAAATCACTATCATGTCTTTCGTTTCCGTAGTATAATGACGAAACCACGGTGGGCAGCCGGTACAATGACCAAATCTGTGCGTGTAAGCCTGTAGGTGTACGCGAAGAGGGGGCCCGTGACTCCCCTTAAGACGACCAAAAATTATAAAAACATTTCACACAGTATTTCGCTAAAGAAATTAATATATTAAAAGAAAATACCTTTTATATGCTACTTTAACCAGTTTCTGCTAATTTAAATGCTTTTTAAAGGTGGTAACTCAAAATTTCTCGTGAAGAAAATTTTTGTGCACCCTCCCAAAGGTTGATCCCAAAAAGGCCCCTGTGTAAGCCCCCCTCCCCCATCCCAAAAAGTAACCCGATTGGAGGTAGACAAATTGACACTCGAGGCCTCGAGTTTTAACCTGCACACGGGCCTGAAGCGGATCAAAGGCGGTGTGTCAGAAGGGGGGCAGCGAAAGGTCGTGAAAGGATCGTCCAGCCCGTATTTTAAGGGACAGAGCCATTATTCTCCTATAATGTTCTTTGCTTCCAGACTCTTGGAGGGACCGATTTGCCCTCACCTGAATTTGCGAATTCTTGGAGACAAACACAACCCACAAAGGTACGGATCCAGGGCGATTTGTCGAGAGAGGCGAATTGTGCAAGTTCTTTGAATCATCCCGTATTTTACGACTCAACAAATTCCCCCATATTATTCGGCTTTTGGGAAGAACAATCGTACCTATCATCCCCTTTCCCCCCCCCTCCCCCACCTCACTGGATCCACACCTGAGCAAAGGTAGAAATGTTCAGCTGCGAATGAAGCGGAGGCAGATATCTTCAGATAAGAATGAAGTAGAGGCAGCCATTTTTAGCCTCAGATGGAGCAAAGGCAGACATCTTCAGCTGCGAATGGAGTAGAGACAGGCATCTCGACTGCAAATGATGCTGAGGTAGACATCTTTAGTTTCAGATGAAGCGAAGGCAGACATCTTCTGTTGCGAATGGAGTGGAGGCAGGCATCTCGACTGCAAACAATGCTGAGGCAGGCATCTCGACTGCAAACAATGCTGAGGCAGGCATCTCGACTGCAAACAATGCTGAGGCAGACACCTTTAGCTTCAGGTGGAGCGTAGGCAGACATCTTCAGCTTCGAATGAAGCCGAGGCAGGCGAACCCAGGACGATGTGTAGGAGAAGCGATTTTGTAGTGTAGGTGCATTGGATCATCCCGTCGACAAATTTCGACTCTTTAGACCTATAGAGGGGCCATCGTCTCGTCCCCCGTGGATCCACGCCTGAATGATGTTTAAAGTTTGTTTTTATGTGCATCGGCGACTCAGATATTGATCAGCTGCTTCAATCATTAGAAGCTACAACTTTCCTCCACAGATGAGAGAATTATTTGAAAAGTTTGGTGCCACTACCGTTTTAAGCGAGATTGATTGATTATCCGATGAAAAAAAGGCAAATTGTGTCATAATACACACACAAGCAGACACGAATAATAGGAAATACCCTTGAAGTAACGCTTATTACACAGGAAGCGCGGATCAGAGCATATCTCAGAGAGAGACACTGACAACATATAATCATCAGTGGTGTAAGTAAGGAAATTAAAAGGTTGCATAATAGGCGAGGAGAACAGTTCAATAAGTGATCATATAAGGTTGATGATAATGTTTGGGAAAATATGCAGGCTGTTCTGTAAGCCCTAACGCTACCATTATCTCACCAACCGTTCGTTGTAAAGGTATGGTTCCAGTTACAAAAATGTCCATAACGTGTTTAGGAATCACTCTGTACCAGTTTCGAAACTGAAAATACAGTGTGTGTGTGTGTGTGTGTGTGTGTGAAAAAAAAGAAATCTGAATTTTTATACGGTCCTCTAACTTCCACTTAGAATGTAGTTGCCCCGTCTCTCCTGAACCCCACAAAAAAAAAAAATCCACTTTTCCAAGTGCAATGGCCGCTGAAATATTTGAATTCAAAAACTGGAGAAAAGTTCGGCAAGAACGGCATAAATGAGGAAAAGAAGCCTTAGTAATGCTGTTCCTTTATACCGTTAGTATGGGATGTTATTTTTCAACCTTTCTCCGATTTTTTAATTCAAATACCTCAGCTAATATTGTACTTAGAAATGTTGAATTTTGTTGTTGACCTCAGGAGAGACAGGACAATAACTTTCTAATTGGAAAAAAGAGGACAGGCGGACTATAAAAGTTAAGATTTTTTTTATTTCGTGACACACTGTATTTTCAATCCCAAAACTGGAACAGGGTGATTAATGAATGCATTTTTTAAATCGGGACCATACCTCTACAATGAACTGTTGATGAGATAAAGGATGGATTAGGATTTACAGAACACCCTGTATATAGCTCAGCTTTCTAAAATTTTTGTGCGTAGGGTAGGAGGGGGCGTTGAAATACCGCGTACAACGGTTTCTTCCCGGTTAATGCTGGTAGCTGGTGGCCACTACCGAAACTACGAAGCTTTCCCTTTCAGTAACTGTTTGTAGAAGCTAGACGTACCTATGTGTTGTGTTTTCTTTTCTGTGAGGATTTTTTCTTATTTTCGTGTACGATGAATTAATAAACACGTTTCATTATTTTTAGTATAATCAATAAGATTCAAGTGATAATGTTGTATCATTTGAGGCAGTGATAGCGACTGTAATAGGCTACATTTTGGTGGTGTAGTTTGTTTCTTGGTTTCCGATTCTGTTCCGAAGGTGGAGGTCTCCATGGAGAGTTGGGTTATTTCCAATGTCGCCCACTTGAGTATTGCCATTATCGCCCCAGGCAATATTACGAACATTTTCGAAGTAGGGCTTTTTTTTTCCAGATGTCACGTAGAAAGACGCGGGAAAAGATTAAAATGAAAGAGGTAGTAATAGCGGAAAAAATAAAGAGATGGGCTATTGAAAGCGTCAGAAGCTTTTCATGTACTTGGATCTATAGTAAAGAAATCTGAAGATGAACTTCAAAAATTACTTGATGTGCCGCTAGGACGAAGACCTGTTTTGTCTCCTGGTGTAGAAGATCAATTTGTTGAATATTATTTACGAATGGATAAAACTTATTATGGACTTACGACTAAGGATGTAAAAAAGGATGACATTTTTAACTTGCTATTAGAAATAATTTACGCTACCCATTTTCTGAAACCCCCCCCCCCCCCCCGTTTAGTAGGAAATGGCTCACTCTTTTTTTTTCAAGAGAAACCCTGCCTTGTCTCTCGAAAAGAAAAAAAACGGAAAAAGCACTTGAAAGTCCGTCAACTTCTGGAAAAACATCAGGCAAAGCTGTAAAGGAACTAGCTCCAGAAAAAAACGTAAATCGGAAAGAAGTTTCTTCCTTTTCAGAAGATGATGAAGAACCTCTATATGTGTCAACTCAAGGTTTCTAGAATATATAGGTGTCAACTGACGACAACGACAGCAGTTGTGACGAAGAAGATGATGATGTCCAATATTCAATTTGCGATGGACTTTACACAAACTTTGTCATGGAGAAACATGGTTAAAATCTGTGATATGTAACAAATGGTTTCACGAAAAATGAGATAAGAGGAAGCTATTGAAAACAAAAAGCTACGCTTGTGTAAGAATGCTTCTAAGTACTTTTTTTTATTTTGATGGTGTATTTAGGAAAAATATTAGAAAGGGGGTATGTCTCACTATGTTTAAAAAAATAGAAAAAACTGCCTTTTATTACTTTCAATTTTGCTGTGTCTTAATTTTCACGTTTAATAAAGAAAGTTTTGATCGTAAATTAAATTTTATTTCAACCCATTTTAGACGTAGGCGATATTAGGAATTAGGTCTTTTTTTAACAGGAAAAATACCGTGGTCGAAGAAAATTTTCTTGGGTGTGTTGAAATTATGTATTGAAATTATGTATAATTCAGTATATTTTTGGATAACAAAGTTTAGATCAGGGTTCTCAGCGGTGGCCCAACAAAGGTTTTTCGAAGAAATTCTTTGATAAATTGCTCTGGGGAGCCGCGGATAAGCGTTAATTAGGATAAGGAGCGCCATGGGTGAAAAAATTTCAAGAACCCCTGGTCTAGATAAAAGATTAGAACTCTATTTTTAGACAAATTGTGCATGGATTAGTCCTCTGATTAAAATAATGGCTCAAGTGGCAAATATTTGGGCCTCCTACCCTATTTCTAAAAGAAGCTCAAGATTTCTGAATGTCACTTTCATTCGAACCCGCGACATGTCATAGTTATCAACGAGTGCCACCTCGGCAGCATCGGGGATTTCTGAAGTGCCGTCCAAAAACACAGGGAAGCCCAAAAAAGGGGAGGAGGCAAAATTCTGGAAATGCCAAAAAGGACTTTACAACTTCAAAAGAAACTCAAAAAAAGAGCAAGGGAAGGCAGAAATTCAGATAAATCCCAAAGGGGGAAGAAGGTTGAAATTCAGAAAAAAAGCAAAGAGAAGAAGGGCAGAAATCCAAGGAGAAAAGCAAGGAGAAGAGCATAAATGTGTATGTGTGTATATAAGAAAGGTCAAAGGAAGGCAGAGGTTCAGCAGAAGGGCAAAACAGAAATTCAGAAAAGGAATGTGTTAGAATCATTGGTGGATATACGGAAGGGGGGGGGGGAGAGCGTGGGGCACCCAGCGTCAAAGGTGGAGTCGACTGATCTAATATATATATAAATTGGCATCATCATCATCGTGCCCCTCAGCAATAATGGCCGTGCCCCCTCCCCCCACACTTCCAAGTCTATAGTAGGAGTAAAGGGCGTACGATCCCGCTTGGTACCACTTATTTTCATTGTATCAGTACCGATTCCTGCGTCCGTGGGAACGATCAAGTCTTTAATCGATGAAAATTCTTGGAAAAGGTATTATAGGGGGAAGGGGGCATCAGGTACCAAAGTGCTGCAATCTCTGCCTAAACTCGCCCACGCGCAAAGCCACCCATCGTACAGCCCGCCACTGCCGCGATACTGTACTTGTAGAGCGTATCATATCCAACATTACTTGACCTCTCGAATATCACGCTATATCTGGGCTATATTCAAGAGAGATTCAAACTACTTTAAGTGATTCGTTGATGATAATAACCGCTCTTTTGGTCCAATTATAGATCGAAGTAAAGATATGATGATGATAATATATATAAATATGCTAAGTTTTTCTATTGCTGTGGGGTTAGTTTCTAATTGCTGTGCCAATGATTGGGTTGAGGAGATAGAAGTCAAACGAGCTGCTCTTATTCCCCGATTGACGGGCGTATGCTGCTAATTGCGGCCCTAGTTGGATGAATTGCGAGCTTTGCGGGATGTGTTCTAGAGCGAAGTATGAATTCGAGTGAGAATAGAGCGCGCGCGCGAGTGGTGTATATGTGTTGTGCGGATCGGATCTCCGATAACATTGGCTGATATCTACAACAGTATAAGGAAAGATATAGCATTAAAAATAAGAATAAAATCCGTTTGCCCCTGACATGGATAAATACATTGATTAACGTTATCCCATTACAAGTGTGTGTGTGTATCGAATTTTTTTCCTCCACCGCGATTACGCTTCGTTAAGTTCCAGTAGCAGTAATAGAAAACAGATTATTGTGTTTGAAACAGATTTTCATCAATCGAGTTCGGGGTAAACAGTTTAGTTCTTGTTGGACGAAAGGGCCGCAACTAGGGGGTGGGGGAAAGCGGGCAGGTCTGGTGCCCCGGGTACTGTACCAGTGGGGGCACCAATTTCACCCTTTAACACCACCTTCAACATTATAAAATGCCGGCTTACCCCAGCTGAGTTGCGGCCCTAGTTGGATGAATTACGAGCTTTGCGGGATGTGTTCTAGAGGGAAGTACGAATTCGAGTGAGAATAGAGCGAGTGGCTATGGCATAGCCTACGGCAGGCGCTTTCATCCTTAGACACAAAGCGGGCCACATTTGAAATTTTAATGAAGCTCGATAGCCACTGTGCTTTATTAAACATATGTTATCGAAGAGCTCGGAGAGCCAGACGTTGAAGACCTCTGGATTAGAGCAGAAATGCACAAATTTTTCAGCTTGCTGGTCATATTTCACCCTGAATAATTTTGGCGGGAGGAATTAAAACAGAATCACCTTCAAAGCTGCTTAAATGTTACTCTTAATACAGCTCTTAAAGTAGCTTTAAGATTGAACTATTAATCAGTGGCGCATTTACGGTTTGGGTTACACGAATTTTTTACCGCCTCTCTCTCATTCCAGTCTGATTTTCTTGACTACTCATTCCACGAATTCGCCTACTTCTTACTACGCCTGTATCTCTAAGTCACGGGTCTCCAACTGGTGTTCCGTGACAGCTTTTTTAGGGGTTCCACATGATCAAACGCCACAGAACCCTTACAAATCCCGGATCCCGAAGAACTTTCAAAGAAGAAAACTTTCTTGTTGCTAATATTCACAAAGCTTTTCTCCGCAAAGATCTTTGTTTTGAATTTTAACGAGATAGTGTGTTTAAAGAAAAGTCCAGATCCCTTGGATGATTTTTGGTAACATGTGGGTGACCAAAACAGTGTGCAAGCATGGTAACCTAGAGAATGTTGAAGCATGTGAATGACTTAAAGAATGACCTCATGAGCGAGGGACGAAAACTGTGAGGGTGTTGAAAGCATGTGAACTATCGAAAGATAATGACACATAGACATATTTACGGTGGGGGGGGGGGGTAAGCGGGATATAGTTCGGGACGGATAATTCATGGGAAGGAAAACAAGACTAGAATGGATAAACGACTAAAATGAATAACGGGGCGGCAAAATAATTTGTATTGACCAAAGGCCACAAAACGATAAATCCGCATCCGGGGAGGTGGCGCGAAGCCCTCACCGGAGGGCCTAAAATTATGTGGCCATTGTTAATTGTGAATTTCGTGAAAAAATGAAGATGAAATGAGGAAAAAAATGCTGATAAGCTGAATAAAAATTCTTATTTCGGTGGTACCAAGGATCCTTTTTATTTTCCAGATAATGGACACGTTCTCTTTAATTTCACCTGCATTTCAGATCTGTTGTTTCCCTGCACACAGAATTTCGATATCTGTGCGGAATGAAAAACATCATACAATATAGGGCTTTTTTTCCCTGCTTAGCAGGAACTGTGTACACGAATGTACTCTCATTCTCAGACGCTAAATTTCCAAATTTTGTAAACTTATTAATCATGAAAAAATGATGTCTTTCTTAGTTACTTTTGTCCCTAACCAACAAACGAGCAACAATAGAATTTTATCAGCCGAAATATCCCTTTTAGAAAATAACTACAGTCGAATCCCGTTATAACGAACTCCAAGAGACCGGAGGAATCACTTCGTTAAAACGAAATTTCGTTATAAAGGAATTCCAGGTTACCTAGCATTGTTTTTGTGTAAACTTATTAGGGGGATTAGAAAAGTGTTCGTTGAAACGAGATTTTCGCTATAATAACGGTATTCGACTGTATACATTATGTATTATATTCAGAAACATCCTTTACATATAACTAGAGCTCCTTCTGCCATCTATCAAATAAAAAAAGCAACTGTTAATGATCCTTCAAAATGGAATTGATAAAAATTGATGTGCACATGAGAAACAATACATTATGATATTTATATATAAATATCTTTTAATCAGTAATAGAGAAAAATTTCAACAATCGCAAAGTGCGATTATGACCGAAAAACAGTTTTATTTATTTTAATCTTTTGCAATTACATTTTTCAGGAATTACAAATATTATTTTACTATTCACAAACATCAACTGTTGAAGTTTTGGTGCAAACAAAATTTATATATATATATAATCAATATTATTGCTTACAAAATATTTATTAATATCATAATATATTGATTTTTTTCACGCGGTACATTAATTGAAAACCGGTCACCAGTTCGAATCATATAACAGTTGTGTTTTTTACTTGATAGGTGTGTGGCAGAAGGGGTTTCAGTTTAATGATGTTTCTCAATATAATACATACTGTACTGTACTGTGTGCAGTTGTTTTCTGAAAGGCATATTTTGTCGCTGATAGAATTTTAGTTTTACCCGTTTGTGTTGTGAACAAAAGTAACTAAGAGAATGGCATCAGTTTTTCATAGTTAATAAGTTTATAAAATATGCACGCTTAGAATCCGGGAATGACTGTTCCCGTGTATGTACGTAGAGATTTTTTGCTGCGCAGAAAGAAATTTCCCTGTATTGAATAAGGCAGTACGTTATTTTGAGATTCTATGCCAGCGGAAACAGGTCAATGCAGGAAAAATAAAATACATTATGCCCCCATCTGGAAGGAAACAAAGTTAAAGGGCACATTTCATGTAGGAATAGAAATTTTCCTTTTTCGGCGAGCATCTCGTGCCATAGCCCACTAAACAATTGAATGTCTAGTCGGCGGTGCTCGTGCGCCCCCAAGACTGAGATCTTTAGTGGAACCTTCTGAATATTGAGTTTATAGTGTAAAACAAAAGCCGCCAACTCAGATAAACACCCTATAACATGGCCCCCACAAGGGGTGGGCTGACAAGGCTCCAGCCCTGGGGCCCGGGAGGATTTTAATTTTGTTTTGTTTTTCAATTCTATGAATTCATCATAAAGGAGACCCCGTGAAAGTCTGGTCGGGGTCCCGTAAAAGATCCCAGCCTAGGGGCCCTGCTTCAGGATGTGGGGGTCATGCCCTATAATTCAATGATTAGCTTCATGATTAATTCAAGCATTTTCATTTTTTTGATTATTTAAAGCACATCTCACAGAGTTCTTGCACGATAGCTCTGACGATGGTTATATAAAAGCTCTTCATTCGTGAATATAACTCTCACGACACATACCAATCTGACTCATTTATTGATTTTTCATCCGTAGAAACATCTTTAAAAACTTTCGTAAGCATTTCTACATCATCGTTCACCTACTAAAAGATGACCTTAGAAGCAGCTACACCGGGTTATACCCATTTAAAAAATAGCAAAGTTGGAAATTTCGTAATCTATATTCGCGTGGGGTACGAAACACTCCTTGCATGTGCTCGCGGGATAAACTATTATTAAAATAATATTATTAAGCTATTTTTCGTTTTTATTCTACTAAGGGGTTCTGCATTAGTTGCTAATAAAGAAAACACTTATCTAAAATGAAAATATAAGGATTCATTCATGTGTTGTAAGGAGTGTAACTTTTTGTTTTACTTACGTCTGACAGCTAAAGAAACAAAAGTCTGCATGTAACCGTCCTTGTTGTTAGCGAGGCAGCCTATGACGTAATTATCATCGGAAATGACGTTTTCGATGAACAAGACTGAATCCGGGAGTCCGTCTTCATTATCGAGAACTGAGATCCTGCTGTTGTTGTATTCGAAGAATTCTCTAGGCATGTCATCTGTTTAATGGGGAAAAAAAATGAAATAACTATTATGTAATTCCAATATGGCCATCAACAAGACCGTAACTAGTACTTGTTAACTAACCCTGCATTCTGGTACCCCAGTCATTACGTTGAAGGTGGTTAAAGGATATATTCAGCCACCCGGGACATCGTCAAGCCCCTGATTGAAGAGAGATACTTCTAGCACCAAATATTTATTATCATAGTATTTCGAAGCTATTAATATCAAAAATGAGATAATTTTTCTCGAGTTTTATCCCCAAAATTAAATTTCTTATTCAAACGGCGCTATACTGAATTCAAAATTTTATGAAATAGAGATTTATTGATTACCACATCTGAACATTTCTGATTTGAATCAGCGGAAGTTTTCTAAGGCCGGAATTACACTATGAAAAAGTTATTTTATAAAACTTGGAGAAATGCAACCAATAAGCACATCTGTTGCATTCGAGCGAATGTAACCAATAGGATTATTGTTTTTTTTAAAGTTTCGTAAAAGATTTTTTATCAATCTTTTATAGTGTAATCCCGGCCTAATCTAAAATTTTGAATTTGATTCTATGAAATGAATACTATATATTTAACTCATTCAATGAATGATCGAGTTCAACTGAATGTCTTTGAACCATCGAAGAGAGAAAAATCGAGAGAAAATCTAATTCATTATTTAGATTCAAACTATAGGAAGATATGAAAAAATCAAACAGTGACTATAATAACTAAGAGAAAAATGCGACATTTATAAATTCGTTGAACACGTGCATATACAGTCGAACTTGATTAATTCGAAGTCCAGAGTCACCGGAAAGAAATTCGAATTATCCAATTTATCTATCCTGAATCTGTTAAATGAATACAAATTGCAAATTAATCATCAGCATTCACATAGGATAATAACTATCAATTATCAAAATTTCATCCTCAGTTACGAAATTGTTTCCTAAATTTTAATAATTTTATAATTATACTAATCGACTTAGTTGCTACACTATTCCACTGTTCTAGAACCAGCATCGATACAGAATTTCTTGACCATGTTTAAAGCCTGATCTATGAAGCCTGATGCTTCCGTTATGAAACTGTTCTCGAAATTTTGCTTATATCGTTCTTATTCCACCACGGAAATATACTTTCATTGAAGTATTATACAATTTTTGTACTTTCCGATACTTCTAATGACGAAAAAACGTTTCAGCAGATTCTCAATGTTCCACCTTGATCTATAGGTTGAAAAACATAATCGGTACACAGTCTGGATGCACTCCAGCTGAACAATGAATAGGCAGAATAGGCATTAAACTAACAAACATACATACATATATGTATATAAAATAGAGGAAAACAATTTTCAACCTTTCATTAGTCTTTAGAAATTTGTTGTTTGACAACTTGATCAAGAAGAAAAGATTTCTTGTAGAATTTTCCCAAACTAAATTTGCTCGTACAAAAAAAATCACGATTTTTCCCCTTCCAACTTTGAATTGTCCGAAAAATTCGAAAAAGTTTTCAAATTAAGCAAGAAATTTTAACATTAAATTGGATAGAAAACTGATGGAAAGTTCGAATTATCAAAAATTCGAATTAAACAAGTTACACTGTGTAGAGTATATTTTGTCAACATCGCTTTTAATTTCTTAATGAATACTCTGATTGTCTTGAAAATTCTTTTCATATTTATGATTTTGGAATACTCTATAACTTATTTACCAAAAAAACTCATTCTCACAATTCTGTCAATATCTCAAAAACCTCTTGTACTTGAATCGAGTTTTTTTTGGAATGAAAAAAATGAAATGAAATAAATAAATAAATAAAAAATAGGACTGTCTTTTTGATTTAAATTAAAATTCTCTCTCAAGCCTCAATATTCTCCGAGACTTCAAATTTATTTCTGGTACATGTTTTTTTCATAGAACTTCATGAAACTCCTCTTCAGTTCGTGTCCGATGTTTTGAGTTCCTTAGAGATTGAATTCATCTTGAAATAATTTGAATTTATCCGAACTATAATTGAATTCTAAGAAGGGTCGAGAGAGAGGGGAAAAACGACTTTACAACACATATTAGATTTTGAGAAAAACGAGTTTGAAAGCTTGGATTATAACAGTTTTCCCCATTAAACCGAAACTTTATCGCTATTTTTTACGGCTTCCAAGTTGTTCTACCCCAAAAATGAATGAACGTGGGTATAGTATTTCTTGGAAGCTACAAAAAGGCGCTGCTATCTCATTTTCGAAAAAATTGCTGTAAAGTCGTTTTTTCCTTGGACCCTTCAGAATTTCTAAAATTTTTTTTTTGAATTCAACTTCAAATGATCTGGATTTCCCGAAACTAATCGAATTCAGTTTAAATTAATCATGTGATTAAATTTTTCTAAAGTCTGATTGCATTCAGCATCGAGTGATTTTAATTTCCCGAAACTAATTGAATTCAGCTTCAAGTAATCAGAATTTCTTGAAACTTAGATTGTATTCATCTTCAGATGACTTGCATTTCCCGAAACTGATCGAATCCAGATTTAAATGTTTGAATTTCTCGAAACGTATCTTGAATTAAGCTTGAGTTATTTGAATTTATCGAAACTGATAGAATCCAGCATCGAATGATTTGAATTTCTCAAAAACTTTGATTAATTTCAACCATAAATGTTTCAAATTTCTCAAAACTTTTCTTTAATTCAGCATCAAATGACTTCAATTTCTTGAAATTGATATAATTGAATTTTTCGAAACTCTGATTAAATTCAGCTTCACAAATGAGGCTTCTTTTTTTTTTGAATCACTCAAAAAATTATTTTAAATAAAACTTTGAGATTTTTTGTGGACTGAATTCCTCCTCGAATTCTTCGAATTGCTCGAAAATTAGAATTCACCCCCTAATACTTTAAAGTACTCGTTAGAATTTATTTCCAATTTTAGAAATTCCTCAAAAACCCTTCAGAGTTAATTTTCAAAAAAAATCTTTTTTTAAACCTCTTGCTTTTGAAAATCCCTCCAGAAAAAACTCAAAAACCACTTCAAAATTTATTTCCGAATTCTTCGAATTTATTTCTAAAACCCACTTCAATAAATTCTGAAATGTTTATAATCACTTCAGAAAAAAAAAAAAATCACTTGATCTCCGAATTCCATAACATATATTTTTTCAAATACTTCTTCAATTCGAATGTCGTTAAGTCAATTCTAACTTCACTCGAGATCAATATGAAGACCATTAATAAATTATTCGAGTTATTAATGAATTTCCTGAAACAAATATTTTCCCTTTAATTTAATATTTTTCATTTTCACCACAATATGTAAGCAACTTATCTTTCGGATCAAGAAAACGTGCGTATATTATGATAAAACATGGCAGACATTCATTCTACTCATTGAAAAATATATCCATATGAGGTAAGAAAATGAGATTTCTCTAACATGTGTTTTCGTAAAAAAGAAAAACTTCTTTAAAAATTTATGGAACATAAATAATCAATTCAAACTACGATAAAAAAGGGAAAAATCCTCTGGAATAAACGCAATAAAAAGCATTATTTTTCACTAGAATTTCCCATTTCAAAACTGCGGCAATATATCATGTGCGAAGAGAGGATAAAGGTGAGGTATTTTGTGACGTTATCTGTGGAAAAATAAAAATTTACGGTAACGCTTTATTTATACGTATATATTTCTCGTACGTACACGTACGAGTCACAGCCACATTCGAAAAACATCACTGGTGCGAAGAGAGAGAGAGAGAGAGAGAGAAAAATCAACAACATTATTTTTTCTGGTTTGAGAATGCAATAGCAATATCATACACGTACCGTTATTGCGCAAATATTGAGAGCTTGGAAACAAAAAGCTCTCCGCCGATTTCCGTCACTGAATCAGAAATGCCTCGACACAGAGCCTCTCAACGCATGTGGGGCCTGTGGCCGAAGCCTCTAAGATCAAGGATCAAGGGAGTGCAACCCTTGGAGAGTGCGGGTCACTTTATTGATTACTAAACATGTCGCGGGTCACTTGAGTGAAAAGTGGAGCCCGAATTATATGCACTGAAACAGTGGCAGATATGCTCCACAAATATGTAAATATACACTTAAAATGCCAAAATATGCTCTACAAATATGTAAATATACACTTAAAATGCCAAAATATGCTCTACAAATATGTAAATATACACTTAAAATGCCAAAATATGCTCTACAAATATGTAAATATACACTTAAAATGCCAAAATATGCTCTACAAATATGTAAATATACACTTAAAATGCCAAAATATGCTCTACAAATATGTAAATATACACTTAAAATGCCGAAATATGTATATATGCACTTAAAAATGCCAAAGTATGTAAATATACACTTAAAAATGCCAAAATATGCATTAGAAACCCGAAAATATGCATTAAAATAACCCAAAATATTCATTAAAAAACTAAAATATGCTTAAAAAAAGCATTAAAAAAACAAAAAAAGCATTAAAAAAACAAAAAAAGCATTAAAAAAACAAAAAAAAAGCATTAAAAAAAACAAAAAAAAGCATTAAAAAACTAAAATATGCCTAAACACCAAAAAAGCATTTAAAAACCCCAAAACGTGTATAAAAACAACAAATATGCACTAAAAAGTTCTGAAAAGTTCAAAATTCCAAAACATACACCAAATATCAGAAAATATGCATTAAAAATCACCATGCAAAAAAAAAAAAGTAGATATGTTTTTAAACTTCATATCTCATATTTCTTAGTGCATATTTCATTTACAAAAAAGTATCCCCACATTTGTGTATAATACTGCTTATGCAAATATAATTTCTACGTATTTTTTATTGAGACATTTTTAATTTCTGGTTTGTTGTAGCTATGCTCGGTAACGAAACATCAGTAACAAAAGAGTGTCGACACTATTTCTAAAATAATTGTACATTTTTGGTATATCTCTAAGAATAGCCTTACAATAAAAACGGTTGATATTAGGAAAATACAGAATTACAAACATGTCTATTAATTCACTGAATCCCACGTGCAGAAAAAACTCGAGAAAAAACTGAGAAAATATTATGAGCAATATTTATTTCAAAAATTAAAAAAGAAACAAAGTGATTGAGCTTAAAGAAACCTTCGAAAATATGCATTTATTCTGAAAATTCTTTGATTTTATGCATTAATGCTGAAAAAAAAGCTGAAATATGCAAATGAATATGTACCCATGCACATATGCATTTGAATATAATCCGGACTCTAGGGATAATAAGTAAGCCACTTAAGGGTGGTCTCATACCTTTTAACATAGTGAAAAACTATGTTCTCCGGTAGATATATAATGAAAAATACTACTTAACCATTAATTTATTTCACATTTTCGATTATATATACAATATACAGTAAAAGCCCTCTTAATGGACACCTCTCAGATGCGGTCACCTCCTCTTTTACGGCCAGATAATAATTTCCTTATATTCTTGCATAATAAAAGTATGCATTTCAAACTTCGTATTAACGGTCACCCCTCTTTTACGGACGAATTTTTTTTGTCCCACCGGTGTTCGCAAAAAGAGGGGTTTTTACTTATGTCAATATAAAGTTTTATATATCTCTAAAATACTTAATTTTTTTAAATTTTCAAAAAAACCCCATTAAAAACAGCTTGGGTGCATAATAAAATAGCATGACATCAATGTAATTCAAAATTGAAATTTAATTGACTCAATCTCATTTAAAATTAAATTATAAATTTAAATTTTTTAATTTCAAAATTTAAAATTTAATTTTAAATAAGATTGAGTCAAGAACTCAATCTCTTGCTTCATTTCATGAACTGAAGTTTCCTTTATATTAGGGCTGGTCCCCCCGATTAATCGATTAATCGTGTAGGTTAATCGATCAATTGTGTTAATCGTAATTAAAATTTTAGTTGAGTTAATCGGCTCAATCAATTCGATTAAAATTTTCATTAAAAGTTTGTGAAGTAACTTGATTTTTTTGAAAAAAACCGTCATAGATTATACAGAACATTTTGTACAAGTGATCATATTTAAAAATATTCGAATCAATATTTTGATCAAATTAAATTCAATGAAAACTGATGATTTCACTTTCAAATTGAGTTTGATAGGAGTGCAGGTGTCGCTATGACAATATCGTATATTCCCAATTCTCTCCAGGGTGACCATATGTGCCATATTTCCCATCTGTCTATTCATTGAATCTATCGTTTGGAAGATTCAATGAATAGACAAATAAAAGCATAAGAAACGTTAAATTAAATTTTATACTTCAGAAGTAGGCATAATATGATGTGAATATTTTTCTAAGCACACATTTCATTTTTTTAAATTTTCTCTCCCCTCCTTCCAATTTTTCCAGTTTTGCAGTCTTTGACGACATCTTTAGAATTTATACTATGCAACAAATCTGCTTCTACTTTTAGTAGAGATGAAGCATCAAACCTCTCTATTGTACTGCAGCTATATTTATTTATTTTTAATGATTGGCGTAATTCTGGATTCAAAATAACAAAGTTACATTTTTATAACTTTTCTCATTAAAATTTTGCTTGATTCAATATTTTTTTCTTAATTAAGAATTCTACTAAATTTTACGCATCCATCTGTTAGAATTGAGCAAGCCAAAAACACCATTGAAACGCAAAATTAGGGTTATTATCACTATTTTTGAATTTGCCAAAATGTACGTTTTGGAATTTTTCCTTTCATATTTTCCAAATAGACACACGTTTGATTTTTTTAACATCTTTTTTTCTAGTCTTTTAAAAACATTTGAAGATATTTTCTCCTATTGACCGCTTTTTATAATTTCCTGAACCGGCTTGAGGAGGAATCACTCAACTCCAGCATGGCCAAAATATTATCCACAAGTGCTTTACTTTATTTTTGGTTAATCACCATCATCGGGTATCTTTTCTTTCTGATATATTTTCTGAGTTTGTTTGCAATCTAGATCGGTATGCCATATTTGATTGCGACCCGGCCCTAAAGCCATGCGCTTAGTCTGATGGTCGAAGTTCGCACTAAGAGACCTTTACTGAGCACGTTTCTTTCATTCGATCAAAACTGTCCATTCAAATTATACTGTTACAATTATTATGCTAATATCTGTGCGGTCGTCATTACGCTTCTCCCATAAACATTCATATACATACTAGGGCAAGCAAATATAAGTAAATTAAGTAAAATAAGTCAATACAAGAGAAAAAAAATTAAATTGCTTGAGGGAACTATCCGCTCCCATCAACTAAGATAACCTATACAAGACTGCCTAGCCAAAAAATAAAATAAAACACAGCATTACCAATCAAGGCCGCTAAGATCAAGGAAAAGATCGCAAACCCATACAGTTCTTTCAGCCCTTCACTTGAGAGCTGTTTCTCAAAAGAAAAAGAAAATAGACAAAAAGGAAACAAAATAAGCAGTTCTGGGACAATCTGTTCCCAGTAAATAAAGCAAAACGGTTTGCAACAATAATTCATATCGATTTGTTAAACTAAGGCAACAAATTCGCCAACGATATAGTTATCAGCTTTTCCTCTTAGGGGCAGCTACCCCACTCTTTTCTTCCTTTCCTTTTTGGAACAACGGATTTGTGTCTTTCATGGCCAAAATTCCAGATAGATTTTTGTAGCTTCTTGTAATATCTCGATGTAGAGTTCTCGCACCTTTTTTTTCTTTATCAGTGTTAAAAAAGGAAGTTGTCGATCTAATACGGGGATAGTCTGATCTCTTCTTTCTTTCCAAAATGGGCACTCATAGATATAGTGTTCCCTTTTAACGTCTGGTGTGTAACAAAATACACATGAGCTGTCTCTGCCGTGCTTCCACCCTTGATAGTGTCCTATAGATCCATGCTCTGTGAAATATTGATTTATAAAAAAGTTTAAAAAAAATCTAGATCGGTATACCCGCAGATCAGATCTGTTGCACGGTTTAAGTTCATGTCCTTATTCTGCATAACTTTGGCCTACTCGATACCTGGGACTACCCGGCCATGCCTCGGGGAAGTGCTGAGAGAGGACCCTAACAATTACATCTAGTTATAGTTTTAGAGAGTAAGTATATGCGAATTGGAAGGGAGGTATTTTTATCTAGAGGTGGAGGGCATCAAAAGCATACACAGGATTGAGACCTTTCGAGGGGCACAAGGAACCTTTCTAGAGAAATTTTGAGGTAGTACTTAATTTTCAAAAAACTATTGTAAATTAACACATATTGATTTTTGGCAACAAAATATTTTTAATTTTTTCATCATCATGTGCAGGCTACAGGGCCCCTACTGGCGAAAGCCTCGAACCTATGATTACTGTTAAGAAAGCTCTGGTTTTACTTTATGGAAATTTTGTGACATCTCTTTCCAAAAACTCAGCATTAACTTGAAAATTTGCAATATTAATTTCTCTAGATTTGAGATTTCAATATTGTTGCTGTGGAAGTAAGATATATGTGCGTCTCATCTTGCGTCAAAGAGAAATTTGAAGATGCTTTCATTTACAATATGATCTTTGAGGATTTTCTACCTAATGGTTGATAATGTGAGAAAAAAAAAAATGTACGTTGATAAAAAAAGAGTATAATTTGATTTACTTTTCGCGATGTCCTAAGCACACGTGCTTAATCTGGCCCTGGCAGCAGGTCCACGTACACGGTTTACAACGGTGAACTGGTTGTGAATTAGGAGCGCGCAAGTTCTTATAACCGTCCATTCTCATTTGCATATTTCCACCGAAGTCTTTCGTACTATTGCCACCTATCGGCTGTTTTTTGAGTTATTTCTTTTCCTGTCTTAAAAAAATTCCCGTGACCTAGCGATGCACAGTTTGTTATTTCGGCTATTTTTCCGGTTTTTTATTTAGTTTTAAATTTTCTACGGACGCCCACCCTGTAGTATTTGGCCACAAAAATATTCGATTAAAATTAGGTTAATCAGTCGATTAATCGATTAAACTTTTTTGATTAAAAAGTTAAACATTTTAATCGATTTCCAGCCATGCTATTTTATCATGCGTGTAAGCAGTTTTTAATGCATTATTTTGAAAATTTGTAAAAAATTAAGTATTAGAGATACGTAAAACTATATGACTGACAAGATAGCATATGCAATAAAAAATATGTGTAAAAATTTTTTTGAAATAAATCCATGGTTTCACCATGTTGAAAGATGGGAAACTACACCGAGTTTAAGGGCCACCCTTGAAATGCGCGGGGAACGGTGTGAAAATAATAGCAGTGTCTCCCCTTAGCCTCTGATTTTTTTTATTCTGGGGGGAGGGGGGAGAATCGAGAATATTCAAAAAATAATCATAAAAATTTTTAATAAATACGAGAAATAATTTCAAAATTGGCGAAAATTCCGAATTCCAGAATTGATGAAAATTTGGAATAAATGAAAGAAATAGCTTCACATTTGATGAAAATTCAGAATTGATGGAAAATAGAAATCGCAGAATTAGTGGAAAATTCAAATTCCCAGAATTGATGGAATATTTATTAAAAAAACAATTCTAATATATGGCGGAAATTCGGAATTTGTGAAGGAAATAATTCTGGAATTATTTCTTCCACAAATTCCGAATTTCCGCAATATATTAGAATTGCTTTTTTTTTCTATTTCTTTCCAGATAAAACTGGAGAATTCCAGAACTATTCCACAATTTATGAAAGAAATTATCTTTACCGTAAATGCGCCTTTCCCCAAAACTGGTACCGGTGCGACCGCATCCGTCGCACAACACTGAGGGCGGTTCTGCCGCGTTTCCCTTAAGTGGTCTGTAAATGTGCCGGGGTGGTCAATTAAGTTATCTGTAAATGTACCACAAGCCACACATCCCTTTCACACCCTGCATGCACAATTGTGCGGGTTGCTTTTTACCACTGTAGGAATTTTCTTTTTTTTAACCTAAGGGAGTTAAGCCCTGACCTAAAGGATTGTGTAAGTTTTGGGTAAGAAATATGGTGAAAATGAACTTTGGGAACTTTCATCAGAGATCAGCACTTAAAGTTGAACTTTCAGGGGTTTTTTTTAAATGCTTTCCCCAGGAGAAAGTGTATCCGGGAAAAGAGTGATTTATTACATAAAATTATTTTTTTGGAAAAAAATTATATGAAGAAACCCTGCTGGTTTCAGGAAATGGTATGAAACATTAGGTTATATAAACAGGGTGTTCTGTTAATGGACCGGCAAACTCAGAGGGTTGTTAATAGACCTCAAGAGGAACAAAAATTGCAGAGGAACATGCTGTCGCAAAATCACGTTGAGAGGGTGAAAATCGCGAAAAACGCATGCAGGTTTCGACGTCACGCTGGAACGACAAAAAGTACAATAATAACTACAAAAAGATTTATTTGATTAATTATAACAAGAGTTGTTGGAAGTGGCGGCCGCTGACTTCATTGCACAATCTGCAACGACGTAACAACGATTACCGAAGATACTAGGTATGCTTTTGATGTCTGCTGCAGCGACGACGATCCGCGCTATGAGATCCTCCGGTGTGTCGACAGGCGTCGCATAAACGAGTGATTTAAGATGACCCCATAGGAAAAAGTCACACGGATTGAGATCCGGCGAAATGTGGAGGAAACTCATTGAGAAACAGACAACTAACTGCTACACGTGCTTACTACCGCAATAGCGCTAATTTACGTCGTCTGCAGCGCGTGGTCCTACCCCAGCGCATGCGTTTCGCGACACTGCTTACGTCAGATATGGTGAGCGAACCCACGAACGCATCCAGCGATCAACTGACATCCACCTTTCGTCTCCTCTGGACTTAGAGCCTGCGCATGCGTTTTTCACCCTCTCAACGAATTTCTAAGGAATTGGTACATGGTGAAATGTGCGTGTACGTGTTGTTAGCCTAACGTGAAGTTTGTTACTGTGCAATGGTCGTTATGTGTAGTTCTGCCAACTGAAATCAGTTTTTCTAACTATGAGTGAAGTGAAATAATTGAATTATCGTACCGTTGTAGGCCAGTTGCTTTGGCGAGACTTTTTTAAGGGCAGATCGTCTCTCGCATTCGCGTCTCGAAGTTGGGAACCACAAGAAACCAACTTCAGCCGACCACCATTGTGGCGACGGTGGGGTTCGAACCCGGACCCTCGCGATGCGAGTCTCGTCACTATGACCACATTTCAGCCAAATGCTGTTCGTCTAGTTTCTAGGGTGGATGTTAAAAGAATTATTTTGAAAGAAATTAATGAGCTAACGCACACCCATTACAAAGACAGAAATTGCCAAAAAGTACGGGATTCGAAAAACTATATTGAATCCTCTAATCAAAGATCAGCAAAAGATCATTTCTACAGCAAGCAGTTCTCTAGCGGCGTTCCACCACCCTGAAAATATTTCAGAGAAGCGAGATTCGCGAGAAATATATTATCCGACATCTATTCTGTAGAACCTTATGTTCATCAAAATTTTGCGACGAAGCAAACAAAAATAAGTGATTTTCATGGAAATCATCTGTAAGTTCTTGTTCCGTGTTGCGGTTACAGTCTGAATATGAAATTGAGAAATAATTTCTCGTCCGGCCTTAACGACGGATACGCGGCTGCTTTATCGGATGCAAGGTAAATAAATAAGTAAATCGAGTTTAGAAAAAGGAGAACGACGTGTATATATGCCCAATGCAACTTGTCCTTGAAATGGCCACAGGCGGTGTTGCACATCCAACAACGATAAACAGCAGCAGCGTATCATGTGATGACAGAAGCTTCTTTTCTCTCTTCTGCGTATGTCCATAATAAATAAAGGGATCTAAAGAACTTTCAACCTTGAAATGTCTTTGAAGTCTGATGTAAGCAGAGCTGTATATAAAACCGTTTTTACCACCAGAAGAGATTTTCTTTCCAAAATAATAATAATCGTGATTATAAATCTCAGGCTTACAAACTGTCTTTGGATTTTAGTCCGATAACTTTAGGATACATTTTTATCCCACTGTGCGGTTTTTGATACGCGGGTTACACGTTGGGGACTGGTGATCTTTTACAAAATTTACATTAAAAGCCGTTGGTAATAGTGTTTCATGAGCGTTTTTGGTGAAACAAAGTGCATTTCGAAAGCTGCTCGACATACATTCGGTGGAAGATTTTTGTTATTCGGGGTAAGCAGCGTGAAAATTCTTGTTAATCGTGATGTTGAGTGAAGATTTTTGTTGCTCAGAGAAAGTGGGTGAAGAATTTTGTTGCTCAGGGAGAGCTAACAAAGATTTTTGTTGCTCAGAGAAAGTGGGTGAAGATTTTTGTTGCTCAGGGAAAGCTAACAAAGATTTTTGTTGCTCAAGAAAGGACAGTAAAGATTTTTTTTACACAGGGTGGTGAGTGAAGTTTTTCTGGAGCGCAGGAGAAGCTAGTGGAAATTTAGTTGTTCATTGAAGGCTAATGGAAATTTGGCTGCTCAAGAAAAGGCTAATGGAAATTTGGCTGCTCAAGAAAAGGTTAATGGAAATTTGGCTGCTCAAGAAAAGGCTAATGGAAATTTGGCTGCTCAAGAAAAGGCTAATGGAAATTTGATTGCTCAAGAAAAGGCTAATGGAAATTTGGTTGCTCAAGAAAGTCTAGCGAAGATTTTGTTCCTCAGCCGGAGCGTCGTAATTGTTTCGAACTTGTGGTTGCTCATCTTGAGCTTTATGTATCAAATTTCGATTGCTGTATCAATTTTAGGGGTCCTGAAACCAGTGCTAGAAACTACCGTGGGTGCCGTGCAACCACAGCACCCTGGCTCTGACGCCATTAATACTCAGGGAAGGCGAGTGAGAATTTTTATTTCTCGGGGCGGTGAGTGAAGATATTTTGATCTCAGGGAACGTTAGTGAAGATTTTTGGATCTCTGGGGAACGTTAATAAAATTTTTTTAAATAACATGGAACGTCAGTGAAGATTTTGGAAGCTAAGGAAGGACGTGTGAAGATGTTTGTTCTGCGGAAAATAAAGTGAAGATTTTCATTCCTTAAGAAAGGATAGCGAAGTTTTTGTTACTCGTTGAAGACAAGTGAAAATTTTTGTTGCTAGAGGAACACTAGTGAAGATTTTTTTTCTCATTGAATGTCAGTGAAGATTTTTGTTGATCAAGTAATCAAGAAAAGGTAGTGAAGTTTTTTCATGATCAGGAAAGTTGAGTGAAGATTTTTAGTGCTCAGGCAACGCTAGTGAAGGTTTTTGTTGCTCGGGATATGAATGCAGATTTTTTTGCAGTCAGAGAATCCGTAAAAACCTTAAAAATATATTAAAAATGAAAAAATCATACCGAGTTGTGGGTGTCAGTGTTGTATCGTCAGCGCGCAGAACAACTTTTCCCCCCTTTTGGTGGCAGAAAAAAAAATTATAGCAAAAACTGCCGATAGGCGACGTTGACGTAGATACCTAATAAATACTAGAGATAATATAGGCAACTTTAATATAGCCTTTATTGAAAATGACGTTAACTGTGTTTGTTGCGGTTCATGTTACGTCATCAAGCATTCATGCCCAAAAAAACTTTTTATAATAGAGCACGAATGAAGAATTTATCAGACATTCAACCTTCAATAATGATCATCTTATATTTACATCGTGCAACGTATTTCTTGGTGGTTGTGACTTTTTTCTGCAAACCCTGTATAAGATCTTTATTATAATAATCAATTCCTACAAAAATAAAAAGACACTGATATTCAATAGCTTTTACATCCCACACAGATTGTGTACTCGTTCCCAATAAATCAACACTATATCAATAGATCTCTCTCCGCAACACATTTATTACGTGCGAGGTTGTTATTATTTTATCCGATCAACTAATCAATGTGTCGAATAATTTTTCTGGGAACTTCCGTATAGATGGCGCAATTTATTTTCTTTTTCCACGTTATTTTATCGTATTCGTGCCACTTTATTTGACCGAACGAAAACAAGGGAATCCGATTACGAGATCTCTCACACTCTCTTAACACCAATAGCATGTATACTGACCTACAAACCACGTGATTCTTGGAGTAGGGTAGCCGTGCACTTTGCACTCGAGCGTCAGATTGCGTCCTAAGATAGGACGTATTTGCGTCGGAAACTCGTCCACTCTGGCAGCGTCTGGAATATCAGAATAAAAAAAAAATCGAGTTATGACTCCGTTTTACAATAATAATAATAATAGATTATGAAATATTTTCCATTCAGCTGACCTTCAAATTCTTTTTAAAAGCCATTAATAATAATTATAATTGTTGATTACAACTTTAAAGGTGACATTGGAGAATTTTTTAGTGAATTTATTATGTGTAGAGCGACTATTTAAATACGGGATGTTGCAAAAAACTTGCCTTTTGACGTAAAATTGCGATTTATTACGGAAATCTGTAAAAAAATTGTCAATTTCGCTGGAATGAAGGATGATGCAAATAGCAATCAATTAGAATACATTTCATGAAAAAAAGAGACATTGTGAAAAGCGCAAAACGTGACCATATTTCTTCGAGAAAATTATGATCCCAAAAAAAGATCATTATGGGGACCTAAAATTAGGATCATAAAAATACGGGACATCCCCAATTGGCGTCACAAATGTTGTCAATCGTTGGTGCAAGTGCCAAATATTGCCTAAATTGAAATCACTCTTGACAGAAAATAAAGGGTTCGGAGTGAAATATCTGCAGTGAATTAAAACGTATTTCGTGGAAAATAACTTTGAACATGATAAATATTGTTCTGAGTATTTAAATATCTAATTTATGTATATTATATTTGTCATAATTACCATAATAGAATTTGTAATAATTATTTTCTACTGTATATTATAATTATTTTCAACAACACCACTTCTGTAGAAAACCACGAATTCAAGTGAGCTTCGTTGTAAAACATGACATTGTTATAGAAAAAAACGAAAGTCGCCCGCCCCCCACACATACATACACACACACAAAATTACCGGAAAATACTGGAATGTTCCTCAAAACACTGGTCATATGGTCACCCAAGGTCAGAGCCGTTTCATCATACTGATGATCATCGAGCGATCCATACTTGGCTGGAAAAATAACTGTGCATACAATGTACACTAATAAAATTATAGCACCAGATTCCATTATCATTCGGCTGACCATATTTCTCGGAGAAACATGCGGAAATAATTGCATCCCAAGTGCGGGAAATCCCCATTTGTCGCCAAAGGTGAACGTAAATGTCACACAGTTGGTGTAAAAATTCCTTAATTCCCAACGGCAGGAAATAAAGGAGCGCAGAAAATCTGCAGTGATGTGTTTCACTGGGACGTGGGGGGGGGGAGAACATGACAAACGTGAGAGATGAATATTATATTTACAGTCACGTAGGCTTAATGCGCCAAACCCCTTCACGAACAGACTTTTGGCAACAAATCAGGATGATATATATTTGCAGTATCGGTGATAATTCTGTAAAAAAAAGGTTTCCTTATTCACACATATTAGAAAAAAGAAGGGGGGGGGGAAAGAAAGCAATATATATAGAATATAGAAAAAAGAAAGAAATAGTAGGGAGAAAAAACAGTATAGTGTAGATAAGACAGCACTTTCGCCCCACCCGTCTCTTTCTCACCCTCCCCCCATGTATCTCTCTCTTTTACATATACTTTATGTACATATAGTAGAAAGATACACATTATAGTAGGGAAGGAGGGGGATTACTAAACAAGAGGGAGAGGGGGCAAAATAATTCCAGGATCATGTAGTTGCAATAAAGCTTCGCGATGATTAAAAGGAGGGGTAAAAAACTGGAAGAGCTGAAATGAATTTCTTGCACTCGCGTTTGAGGAGATATCTCGTCACGTGATATCTCGAGATGAACGCGAGATATCTCGTCCGTGATCGTTAAGGGGTTAAGAAGGCAGTTATGCATTAACTAGGTACAGTCGAGGCGCATGAAAAATCGCCTCATTGCCCATCTTCGCCTGGTTCACCGCTCCAAGTGACGTGTGATCGTTAGAAATGAAGGGTAGGGAATAGCGATTGGTTATATAGCGATAATACTGACGTCACACTCCGCTCAAAGATGGCGAACGAGTCAGCCGAGGTGTCAAAGAGCCTTAGGTAGAACTTCAAAAATTATGCGATACAATTAGAATTCAGAAATCTAATGGCCATCAAGGTAAAAGAACTGGCCAAGCGCTCACATGTGACCTGAATGGCGTATCCCTGGTGGTCAGCTGCTGGATAGGACAGTCCCGACGACTCCACCATGCAAAGATACTCCCCAGCGTCGTATTCATTCGGTTCAGCAATCGTCAGCGTTTTGCCCGACATTATGATGCGTTCATCGTCGTTTGTTAGCCGGCTTCCATCTTTGTACCTGCAAGAGTTGGGGAAAAAACATTTCTTTTAATAATCAGAACCACCCTGAAACCCAGGACGGCAGCGACGCCGGAAGTGCTTTGGACCTGTGGGTGCTCGTCTTGAGCTTCATGTAGGAAATTTTTAGTTCTGAATTAGTTCTAGGGGTTGCTCGGGACCGTGCTACAAAATATTTTGGGTCCTCGAGAAACCACTGCAACACCGGCTCCGACATTAATCAAAGTCTGGGAAAGTGACGCTCACCAGTTGATCATGAAAGCTTTGTTCAACTTGCTCTCGCAGTGAAGTTTGAGGGGCCTGTCCGGCTCCAGAAGGACTTTCGGTCTGTCCGGAAATTCGTCTTCATCTGGAATGAGAGAGTTTAATTCAATATTAGCTCTCACCACAGAGAGTAACTGACCTCAAAAAATAAATTTCACTCATTAAAATATTCATTCATTTCCAGTTTCGTCTTTAGGAGATAGATGGCAGCACATGAACACACACGTATGAAAATTGCAAAAGTAACGCAAACGCTCAGTCAGGTATTATATTAATTCGGGTGTAAAATGGAAGTGAATTTCCTTTGTGACGATTAGACTAAGGGTTCTTAACCTTTTGTGCTCCACAGACCCTTTCTGCCAATAAAACAAAGAAAAGGGACCCCACTAACGAGGTGAAGCCCACGGGCTCCTTAATCAATGTTCAGCACGTTTATGTAAAATAAATAAAATAATAATATGTATAAAACAATATGAGTTAATCTTATCACAATAATTAGAACTTTGTCTGGTTTTAATTTATACAGAGAATTGACACGTTTTTAAGACAAATAAAATTTTAATTGGTCGACGCGTTTCGGCTCTACAATGGAGAGCCGTCATCAGGACCTCGTGATCAGAATTCACACAAATGAGTCGTGGAGGGGTGATGTTTATGCCTGGTCCTCCGGAGAGTTCGCCTTTGTATTTGCTGAGGCCGAGTGGTCTTTGGATGTGAATTTCGGCACCATCTGTTGCAGTGTTGAAAATTCTGTCTCGACTGAGGTTAATAAAGCCTGCCGAAGCTGACGAAATAGGTGGCGTGTTCCTTCCATCATTAACGAGGAAATACTGGCAAGTTCTGATGAAGTATCCTTCGAGAAAATTCTGTTCGAAATTATGTGTTGTTTTTTTTAAAAACAGACGTTTTCCCAAATCAAAATTATATGAAAGTTTCCAACAGTGTTGGTCAATAGCTCTGTTCCTTCTAATCGTTTTCTCATCCGAGCTCATAGACCCCCGATTAAGAATCACCGAGACCGAGATAGACTGTTTGAAAGAAGATTTTCACTGGTGTGTCCAAAAAATTGGTGATGGACATGGCTGACGCAACTGAAAATCTGTTCCGGAGTGACCGAGTATCAGTATGAATCACGGTCTAGGATCGCATCCAGAGGTTAGCAGTGACGTGTATATGGTCTGCGTGTGGAGAAGCGGTTGATTGGAAGATGCAGCAAACCGGGGCACCAGGGGGTATCTAGTAGCCCCCACAGAGAATATTTTATTTATTTTTTGCTCTCTGGAGGGGGAAATGGTCCCCTGCAGAGGAGAGAACCGCTTTAGGCCGGTCGTCCACTGGCAGCGACTTGAAGCGGTAAACCAGTTACGCAGTTGTCCGCTTACACAAGACTGATGCCATTGCACCGAAAGTAAGAAAACGTCATCCACTGCAAACGATCTTGAGCGAGTGACATCAGCAAACGGACGAGGAATCACGATGATTCCACTTGGATAGGCAATATACGCGTCTGCGCATGCGCAGTATGGTTGTTTACTTTTCCTCGCCATCCCTCCGGTTTTTCCTCCCCTTCGGTTGGGTCCCCCTGTTTGTGCAGACGAGTCTCCCTCCGTACTTGCCCACGTAAGTATGAAAGCTAAAAAAAATTGTTAATTAGCGTTCTTGGGTTGTGATGGTAGGTAATAATCGATTAAAAATATGATTATTTATTTATTTATTTACAACAAGAACCCTCTCTCTGAGTTTGTGCCAGATGTCTCATCAAGTATGAACTTGATAAATTTTCGTCAAATTTTAGTTTTTCGATGTTTCTTCAAGATTATTTAATTAACTCACTCGTCAGCATAGAGTACAGTCTCCGAATTAAGTATCGTGTAAAATTCAGGCGTGGATCCAGAACGATGTGTCGGGAGCGGCAACTATTGTTCTTGTTTGTGGATCCACAAGGTTCATCGAATCGTCCCGCGTATTTCGCCGAACTGAAATGTTCCCCGTATTATTTGAATCATCAGAGAGGCTATCGCCCCCCCCCTCCCTCATCCCCCTTGTGGACCTGAGCTCAGAACCTACACAATAAATCGCCCCCTCCCAACAGAGTTCTGAGTTTTTGCTGCATCGCCAAACAGATGAGTGAGATTCAGTTCAGCATTTCGGAGCTTAGGCATGATCATAAGCGTGAATCTCACAGAAGCGATTGTTAACTCTTTGCGGTCCAGAGGTGATTTTTTTTTCTTTGGCATTTCGTTGGTACAATTCGCACTTTATAGTACCTCCCTCACAATAAGGAAGGCTCCTGGAACTTTGTCCCTTGGCACTTTTTGTATAGCTTGAGTTCTGCTAAGAAGCCGAATTCACAGGGACATTCCTATGATCGTAAGAAGCCTTTGTAATAATGAAGCACAGTAGTTTCTTGACGCAGACTTATGTCGAGGTGGACTCGACACAGGACCGCAAAAGATTAATGGCGATTGGTACAATGACTAATAGATACAGAAAAACGATTTACTCACCAGGTGGTGGAATGACTTCCAAGTTATGAGAATTGAGGCTGTGCGGATCGCACTTGTACCGTCCCCTATGACTCAAAGCAGCGGCTTCAGCTTGAAGCTTCATAATCACGACGTTGGTCTCCAGCTTCTCGTGAGTCGTGGTCATGTTCTCCAGTTCGGGAACCACCGGCGCACCATTTTTTATCCACTTCGGGAGACCGAACTCTGTTCTTGTGCACGTTATGACGAACGGCTCGCCTTCGAAAACGAACTTACGACCCCGATATACGATATCGGGGAAGGAATGCGACCCTAAACAAAGAAAGAGAGAAATTATTATAATTAATACAGAAACAGAATTTTTCTTTTTTTGTGTTTGAGAGGAACTGAGTTAAACAGAGTCAGCGTATAATCAATGGCGTACGTAAGGTGGAGCACGTGTCCCTTCTCAAGACGAGCAGAAATTGAAAAATATATGCATTTCAACCCCTTTACGATCACGGGCGAAATATCTCATCCAAACGCAATTGCAGAAATTCATTCCAGTTACCTGTGTTTTTTCTCTATACTTCTTCTGTTATCACAGCGAAGCTTCATTGTAACCATATGCACTCTGAAGTTGTTTTCTTTTCTCTCCCCGTACTTTCTATACACCTGTTTAGTGATTTTTTCCCTCCATATGTAATGCATTTTCCCCAGGGCTAATCTTTCTACTATATGTATATGTAAGAGAGAAAGAGAACACGTAGGGGAGGGTGACGGTGAAAGAGAAATCTACTCCAGGCTTACTCGCTTATATCTAGTGTGTACTAGATATATAAGCGTACTACCCCAACCCCGTATTTTATTTTTTCTTTCTTACTTCTTTATTTCTTTCTCTTTCCTCCTACTTCTTTTTTTTTTTTTTTTTGGAGTGCTAGAGGCTACCAGATTTATCGCCGATACTTTTAATAGAGGTCATCCAAATTTGTTGCCAAATACTACGTGAAGGAGGTTTAAAATGACAAAAAAAGAGATTGTTGATATCAATGAATTTTGTCCAATTTTAAGATTATACTTTTTTATGTTATGAGCACATGATTTCTCCAAGATTCACTAGACACAATAACGTCACTTATCTGAAATGTTATGTAAAGGAACATAATTTAATACATTTAATCGGTTCAGTCAAATAAATCAGGTAAAATTATAAACTGTTAATACAAATTTTAATCGAATTTTGATCGAATTAACTCAACTGAAATTGTTAACTACGATTAAGAAATGATCGATTAACCGACACGATTAATCGGACCAGCCCAACATTATAGTGATATTGTTCTGTAGTATTGAGAATATTTTATGTAAATATATTTATTTCCTGAACTGATTATTGGGAAGTATTGAAAGGAACACATATAACATAATGTAAATGCTCTGAAAATTCATATACAGTTGAATCCCGTTTTAACGAATACCGTTATAGTGAAAATCTCGTTTTAACGAACACTTTTCTAATCCCTCAGATAAGTTTACATAGAAACAATACAAAAACTTGGAATTCCTTTATAACGAAATTTCGTTATAACGAAGTGATTTCTCCGGTCTCTTGGAGTTCGTTATAACGGGATTCGACTATATTTTACAACCTTTCACTAATAATATAATTGTCACAGATTTTCAACCTTATTCAAACCTGAAGAGGATTTTATACAATAAATGAAGGGAAAAAAAATATCGATGGTTGTTAAGAAATCGTTTCGTCATCGACTAATCAATATCTACCTAAGTAGGGAAACCAAAAGCTCGGTACATCGTGTAAAGAGCCGCCCTTAGGGGTGTGCGACAGTTGCGGTCGCACCGGGCCCCGCACTCACGGTAAATTATATTAGAGGTTTTCACCGATTCTTATATTATTTACTTGTGTTATACTTCTGAATTTTCATCAATTCTGAAATTATTTTCTCCTTAATTTTGAAATTTTCATTAATTGTGGAATCTATAAAAGTGATTGTGGAATTGACGAAAGCTCAGAATCAATGAAATTAACGTGTGATTCAATCGATTCGTTCATTAATTCTGAGTTTTCATCGAGAGAGATTCTGGGATTTTTCTTCCATTAATTCTGAATTTCCATCAATTTTAGATTTTTCTTTCATTAATTTTGAGTTTTCATCGATTCTGGAATTATTTCTTTCATCAGTTCTTGAATTTTTCTTATACTTAATTCTGAATTTTCATTGGTGCTGGAATTATTTCTAATTCATCACTTATAAAATTTCCCCATCAGTTTCGAGAATTTTTTCATCAGTTAAAAATTATCCCCAGTGCTGAATTTTCATTAATTTTTGTGTTACATTTGATTTGGTGTTTAAAATTTTTTCTGTATTGATATTTCCCAGCAATCCTGTACAGGGTGTTTCAAAAAGAATCATCCGATTTAAAAAAATCATAACTATTCAGCTCTTAATCCGTTTTGATCGAATAATGTATAAGTTGAAAGTGGGAAATCTCGAGTTTTGCGCAGTTGTCGACAGGTAGCGCTAACGCTATTCCTTCGAAAGCCACTTCAGTGTTTGCCAAGATTGGCTTTTCCCACAGAAACCGATTCGGATGACTTCATTTTCCAGCAGGACGGGGCACCACCACACTGGAGCTTGGACGTTCGATAATTTTTGGCAATCGCATCCCTAGACGATGGATCGACCGCACGGGACCTGACGATTTAGCTAAACATCACTGGCCTCCAAGATCACCGGACCTTACAGTGTGCGATTTCTTCTTGTGGGGGGGAGGGGGGTTTATAAAAGACTACGTTTATGTGCCTCCTCTTTCAGCTACATCAGCCGAACTGAAGATACTCATAACAGTTGCCGTGGAAGATGCTCGCGAAAGTTTGGGACGAATTTGACTACCATATAGACATATTGAGCACCTTTTATTTGGTTTGTAAAAAAACTTTATGATTAGACATGTAGCATAAAATTAATCTTAAGTGTCTATGTTCAATATTTTTCTCAATATACGCATTCCAAATCGGGTGATACTTCTTGAAACACCCTGTATGTTCCGAAATAACAGACGCTGATTCGTCTCTCCTACAAAATTTATATAATCGGGGAAAAGGGGGGGGGGGAGTCCTAAACATTTTCGGTTCTCCCGAAATCGTTGAGACGCATCTGGTAAGGGTGGCCCTGATCGCATCAACTGGCAACGGCAACTATAGCGGAACCTCCCGTAACGGACACTCCCCACTTTACGCCAATGGGGAGGCCAGAATTTCCTGGACCACGGGTGTCCTTTATCGGGAGGTTCCACTGATATACACCCTGTATATCAATCAAAAAAAAAAACGATAGGTGTTTTGTAACAAAAAAATTCTGGCGTACAATTGCATTTATTCGGGTTCATTGATCGCCATCAAAGAGAGAAAACAAGCGCAACAAGGATTTTTTGTCACGCTTTCATGGACAACCGGCGGATTCATTGAAGGGCGTCCTTTTACGTCCATTTCAATTCGACCTTCGTGTGCGAAAAATATATGTTACTCTATTTAATTGCATTTCAAGGACAGACAATCATTTCCGTGTTTTTTCTACTTATATACAGGAACGATATTATATTAACGATAGCGTTGCGTGTTAATTAGTATAATTAGTTCAGGAAAAACGTTCCGAAATGAAAAAAAAAAATTATTTTCAGAAGGAAAAAAACCACAAAAAGTATTTTTTTTTAATCCCATTGATTAAATTTTATTTAAAATCTGAAAGTTGATTATCAAATATAATTATTTTTAATTCAAAGAGAAGTACAGTCAAACTCTGTTATAACGACATCGAAGATTCCGTGAAATGTTGTCGTTATAACCGAGGTAGACGTTTTCAAGCCTTTTTGAATGTGAAATTATAATCAGATGCAATAAAATACTGTACACGAAGCTGAAATTTAATTACGATTCGGGGTGACCATATTTTCTAGAGGAAAATGTGGGATCGAAAACGTAGCAAGTTAGCGAAATTGCCAATTGTTGCTTATTAACAGCCCTTGGCGGGAAATAAACTACTACAGCAAATCTGTGGTGAATTAAAATGTATTTAAGAAAAACACGGCTGAACGTGTGGCACATATGTGCGATGAATATTCATATTCATACATAGTCATTGCATTACCATACATGGTCATGCATTGCCATAAAACTTTTAAATTATGCAAATAATCTTTGTACCCGATTTTAGTGAAGATTATAAATCAAAATAAAAACGATGAAGAAACAGGAAAAACGGGATAATTCTTTAATAAACAAGTTGGGAAGGGCAAAAGCTACGTAGAAATACGGGAAAGTCCCGTTTACGGGTCATTTCACTGAACACTTCAGAGCGGCAAAGCACGTAATAAATGAGGAGCTTACTTTCAAAAGAGAACATTTTCCCACATTCACCAAATTTACAATAGAAGTAAAAAATTTATTCCCCCGGATTGGAATGCTTTACTAAAGTGGAAATAGCCAAGCAGGTAGCATATATTCCATCGCTTTTGATATCACTAGCACAACAGACGAACATTCCATTCGCCCAATTCTAGGAATTTTTGGGGAAAACGCCACAAAAACGGGAACAATAGCGTTGAAAAACGCTTCGTTACGTTTTCATCGATGCTATAAGCAAGGTTAATTAACATTGTTCTCTATGGTAATCAGCCGAGAGTACCAATTATTGTCGTTACAACCGGGGTCGGTATAACCGAGTTTGACAGTACTTTCTACTTATCTTTTTATGCTTTTTTTAATATCATAGTCTATTGATATTATTGATTTCAATTTAATATTGTTTATTGAATTTACTTTTTCCCTCTCTTTTTTAGCAGGCTGATAAATTTTAAGTGCTGTAGTGACCCGGTGAATACGGATCATATGATCACCCTAATTACGGATGAATGATAGGTGCATCTGTGTTTTATCATCCGCTTTATCTTTTTAATTGTTGATGAAAGTGTACAGGATACACGAGCAGGTCTGTCTCAAGAGCATCATGGGCCCCCCGTGCCAAGTGATTTTTCTGAGGCCCTTTTTCTCTTGAGGCATCCGGGCCGTGCCCGGGTGGGCCCATGCGTTAAGACTGCACTGTGCACCGGTCTGGTATACAAGGTGTCCTGTAAGTGCTAATGAGGTTTTTATCACATCAACCGCATGTCGTAGAGGTGTGGTTCCAGTTTAAAAAATGCTCAAAAGGCGTTTAAAAATCACCCTGTACCAGTTTTGAGAGTGAAAGTGCAGTGTGTGTCATAAAATAAAAAGTTTCTCCACAAACCCCCCCCCCCCCATTCCCCTGTGCTCCAACTTCCAGTTAGAAAGCCATGGCCCTGTCTCTCTTGATTGAAGCCAACAAAAAAAAAATTCCATGTTTCTAAGTGCAATATTTACAGAGATATTCGAATTCGAAAAACGGTGGAAAGTTGGAAAAGAACAGTGTTAACACGTTCACTGCTGGGCCTAAATTGCTTTTCGAGTCCGTGGGGCGCATTTTTTTTTAAGATTAAAACTAGTTTTGTACATGACACCACCATGGCGTCATTAGCAGTGAACGTGTTAAATGCAGAAAAACAATTTTATCCGCATTTAACGCTGTTCTTTCCCAAATTTCTTATGTGTTTCTCTGTGAATATTGCTCTTAGAATCATGGAATTTTTGCTTTTGTTGGCATCAGGAGAGACAAGGAGACAACTTTCTAATTGGAAGTTAGAACATGGGAGACTGTATAAAAACTTAGATTTTTTTATTTCATTACACACTGTATTTTCACTTGCAAAATTGGTACAGGGTGGTTTTTGAACCCCTGTTGAGAATTTTTGAAATTAGAATCATATTTCTACGACGGACAGTTGATGAGATAAAGGCCGCGTTAGCACTTACAGGACACCCTGTATATGTCATAATAAAAACACATATTTTTAATATAAATCAACATCTGAATCGGCCTTATCACTTCAATGACTGTTGAAAAGATAAAAACCAGCACAGAGTTCCCTAATACTATTTGTCTTACCACCCCTTGTGAGAATTTTTAAGGGGTAATATTAAGTACGATTGAATTCGAATTCTTTGCACTTGCATTTAAAGTGTAAGTTGTCCGTATTATAGCGGATATCATCAAAACTAAAGTGCGTTCACACATTCCGTCTCTCTCTAAAATTATTATATTTAAATATAACCCCTAATTAAGGGCATTGATGCATGATCTTGGCTTCCCATGATTTCCTATGGGGAAAATCTCCTTCCTTTAAGGAACATCCAAAAATTTTATATTCATATTAGGCAGTCAATTTTTTCTTCTCAAATACTATGGATATTTTTGGATGATTTAACGAGAGCATTTAAGATCTCTTAATCCTTTAAAAAAATCCTTTTTAAAATTTTCCTGATCCGCATTAAATAGATCCACTGGAAATAAAAGCGTGTTAAGACCTCGAGATAGTTTGGGGTGACCGAAATAAAGCAGATCAAGTTCGACGAGATATCTCGCGATTGCCGCTGTGTAAGGGTTAATTGGTAGTTAATTTTTCTCGAATTTTAACTTCAACAACATTTAGCTTTCTCAAAAATCATTTGAAACTTACTCTTACTTTGTGCTATAAAATTTCTTTATATATACCATTTTGATAAGAAATCCTCTCGCGGCGAGGAGTACGAGCACACGAATCGTGGAAAAAAACGCCTCGTGCCCTTATCACCCCCTCCGAGGTTACAGCTCCGCCCACACGCATGTGTACGCTTACGTATATTCAACACTGAATATTTGCATACTTCTTCGGTGGCATTATTAGTACCTTTGGTTCAGTACTTTTTGTGAAAATAGACACAATCTGAAAATTCTCTTAATTTTGCTCACGAGTGTATACACGTTTAAAAAGAAACACTGAATTTAAAACCAAATGTGTCGAAAAATTCAAAATTAAAACATTTCAAAAGCCAGAGTATAGCCCCCAAGGGAGCACATAACTAGAAAAAAATTAGAAGAGAAAGAAAAAATATATACAATAAATGAAAAAATACAAAAAATACAATATATGGAACAATGAAGAGGTCATTCTCGAAGGGGGAAACCCCCCCCCCCCCCACATTTTCCCAAGAAGCAAAAATGTTTCTGATCATGGTAAGCCAAAAAAAAAAAGGCATAGAATTACCCCGACATTTTTGCGAAAACAAGCTTTGGAAGTCGGAAAAGGAAATATAAGAAAATACAAAAATTGTAAAAAAAAAAACTAGAAAGACACGAAAAATACATTAACAGCACAATATTAGCTAGACACCTCAACAAAAGTGTGTTTAAAAAGTTGGTAATAATAGGAAATTAAAATCCTACCTGAAATTCAACTCCTTAATGATAATGCTCACAATCGCAAATTGTGAGCTACATGGCGTCAATTAGCAAGTCGGAAAACGTGGGTGAAGTTTGAAACCCATAAATTTTTAATTCTTGATAGTTGTCCAAAAAATGTATTTTTCAGAATTCTAATATTATTATTAGAATTGTGAAATTAGTAAGAATATTAACTTTAAATTTGAATTATTTTCTTTTATCAAAAATTCCAATAAAAGCAATTTTTCCAATAAAGCAGCTTTCAATGCTATTAATTCTAATAAAAACAGATAAACAAATTTTAAGATCAAGGAAATCAGCAGAAAGGGGATCATGACTGGTTTTCTTGAGTGTCAAGTCCGTAGGGTAAATATCACCACTTAATTTGAGAAAATTTTGAAAATTTTATGGAATTAAGTGGTTATATGTACCTTACGGACTTGACACTCAAGAAAACCAATCATGACCGCCTTTTTTGCTGATTTCCTTGATCTTAACATTTGTTTGTCTAATGGCATTGTTTTCATTGTAATTTTTTATAAAAGAAAAGAACTCAAATTTAAAGTTAATTTTCTTATTTCAATTCTAATTGTTCTGTTTTGTATCTTTTAAACAAGTAGAGGCGAGGTCGTAGAGAGACATCTTTAGAGAGATACTACTTTTTATTCTCCATAACATCAATCATAAAACCATCTCGTTGCCATACGAGTAACTCTAAACTCTCCGAGATATGTACGGCTTTGACTTCAAATAGACTTACTTCAAATTATGTAACATCTCCCCCTTTCAAAATGATAACCTACAATTATTACTAAAGCGGATGTTATGCAACTTAAATGATACAGTCCTTAATTATATTCAAGTCTGTCCGGTTTCTTTATCTCTCTGCCATATCTAGTGCGATATTGCCCACTCTCTTCAGCACTGGTTGACAGGGGCGTAGCCAGAAATTTCGTTCGGGGGGGACCAAAGTGATAGAACAATAGATTTGGCCATCTTTTTCCCTTTTTCGGTCATTTTCTCGCATTTCGGGGGGGGACTAAATCCCAAAGTCCCCCCCCCCCCGGCTACGCCCTTGCTGGTTGGATTATATTGCTTCAAGCCTTTTATTACATGTTAACTGGTGGGGATTTGTCCCCACTAGCCTTTCTATTTGCCCCACCAGTGAAGATAAAAAAAATGACCACTGGTGGGGCAAAGCCCTTTTCTTGTTTTCCTGAGGCAGCTTCAACTTCAAATCTTACCAATATGAAGGGAGTCAAAGAAAAAACTCACACAAAAGATTTCGCTATTTGCGAGGCCGATTTTTTACGACTGGTCTTTTTTATACCAAGAAGGAAAAGGAAAAAGTTCCACTAAAAAGAAAAGTTTTCCAGGGACCGACCTTCTCTGGAATAGGTCTTTTGCTCTCATAAAAACAGACGGAGAACAGATGGAGGATGGCCGAGGCGAAGGATATGACCACTGATTGATTTTTTTTTTGATGCTCATTAAATAAAGTGAAAACGATTTAGTAATATAATCCTGGGAGTAGAAAGGACCTAAAGTTACCGGATTGTCATCAGATGCCGGGGTTAAAACATTCTATTTTAGAGCAATATAGATAGATAAACATCAGTGTAGTACGAAGTACGCGAAAGCCTGGATAAACTGGTTATCCAGGCTTTCGTACTTCGTATGAACAGCGGAGTGACATCGTTTCTCTCTATATGTCGCCATCTGGGGGCTAACGTCGTAAGAGCTATTAGCTGAGCTAGGAGGCTGTCCATGCACAGTCCCATTCAGCATTCATACATGTGCTCTAAGGAAGGAAAATGGCTGTCCTCTGTAGTTCAATGGTTAGAACACTCGACCGGACAGTGAGAGATTGGTGGTTCGATTCCCCACAGAGGAATGTGAATTTTCTTTCCGACCTACATCCCGATCTCCGCTTGGTTCTCCAGGCTTTCGTACTTCGTATGAACAGCGGAGAGTGACATCGTTTCTCTCTATCAGTGTAGTAGCACAAAACCATTCAAATTCGGACATTGGGTGGTCTCCAGATCCGAAGAGAGGAGAAAATGAACACAGATTAAGAATAGTATATATACTATTCTCTCTGGCGTGTGTATTTTTTTCCTTCATTCCCATAGACCAGCGGTTCTTAATCGGTGCTCCGCGGAGTCCTTGGGGCTCCGTGTGCACCTCCCAGGGCCACTCGAGAATAATAAATAAAATCAATAAATTTGATAAACAAGCAAAAAAAGAGGCCTAAAGGGTACCGCCATATAAATAATGTACTAAAAAGGGCTCCTCGAGTTAAACAGGGCTCCGCCATAGAAATTATACACTGAAAAGGGCTCCGTGAGTCAGAAAAGGTTGAGAACCGCTCTGCCATAGACGAATGAAGGAAAAAAAATACACTCCAGAGAGAGAATCCCGTTTATTAGCCGTGATTCTCGCATAATTATCAACTTTCCGATTATGCTTGAAAGTTATCTGAATATGAAGAAAACAAAGAAAGGTTATGTGAGATTGCGATTTTTTGATAAATTGAATGAATCCAATGATGACTTTGCCCCTTTACTTTAATCTCTCTCTTCAGGATTCTTAAGATTATTTTACAAATGACAAAAAAAGAATTCATATATTGTACTTGTTTCTCATCAGCAGACCAGTTGCAAATGCTTCAGGGAATAATACTGGGAAACGAAGCACTAACACAATGGAAAAAAACTCGGAGGGAACATGTAGTATGCGAACAAGACGTATGGTCTGCATATTTAGTATAGTTGTCTTTCGACAAATGTAAATTATTTTGTTTATGGCTCGCCGCGTTTCCGTAGTTCTCAAAAACTTACAATAAACAAACCATTTTAGAGCCCACTTTAAAGGGGTCATCAGCTTGCTGAATGTTTATGTATCCGTTTACAATCATACTAAAAATTATGGCTTTCCTGGCGATAATATTCGTAAATATATTCATTCCGGTGACGTCTTTTGCTACCTTCAAAAAAAAAAAAAATTGCGATCCTATTGACAGAAATGAAATTTTTACCGAGTTTCGGGGTTCCAGGTTGAAATAAAAACGCCGTGTAATCGATGTTGTGAGTCTGATAAATTAAATATTTTAACATTCAGTATGTATAGGAATAAACTGCGACCGAAGCCAAACATGTATAATGAATGAGTAAAAGTCGTATAAACAGGGGCGTAGCCAGAAATTTCGTTCGGGGGGGGGGGTGACCAAAGTGATAGAACAATAGATTTGGCCATCTTTTTCCCATTTTTCGGTCATTTTCTCACATTTCGGGGGGGGGGGGCAGACCCCCAAGTCCTCTCCCCTCGCTACGCCCTTGCGTATAAATGAGAGTCGTATTAACGAGTGTTCCACAGTATTGTGGTGTTATGAGTGTTTCTGTTTATACTGAACCCCCACTATGTGAGTATACAATACTTGAAGACTGATTCCGTTACTATTGCGTCTCAAATGTTTGTAAAAATTAGAGAGGTGGGGAGATTGATATGGCGTCTGTCTTTGGGAGATGTGTTGGTTATAGTATCTCTTTGTGATGAAGCTAGCGAATGGTCATTCTCAAGCGGTGCCATACAGTAATAACAAACCATAAAAAATACCAATCAAGACCTGGAGTATCATATGTCAACGCCTTTTTAGCATGAGCTATGTTACGTAATGTGAGATTTGAGATGATTATAACCGGGAATTTAATGTTGAGAATTTATTGTTCGCAAATGCGGACTTGTGTAAAATTACTTTTTGTTCAGATGTTTTTTAAATTGAACATTTGTTTTTCATCTCTTGTTGTGTTCTTTTTGGATTGTTTTCTTGTTATAACTGAAAAAAAGATAGAAATCAACATCTACATTTTAACATCGGAAAAAAGGTAGAAATTTTTTCTTGTTTTTATTTTCCATTCTAAAGTTTGAGTGTTTACACGTGTTTCTCTAGTCTAGTGACTGCTCAAGCTAAAACAGTGTTGACAACTTGGTTATTTTCCAACAAGATCAGGCCTTTTTCTTGGCCATTTGGATGGAAAAAATACCCATCTAGTTGTTTGTCCTTTTCAAAAAAATTTCTTGTGTACTAGTAGTCTATTATTATAAATCACGTGAAAATACAGGAATGCTCCGAGAAACATGAGACGTATGGTCATCCAAATAATGATTGAAATTAATTCTGGTTGTTCAAGTCCGGTTTCTAGTTGTTTTCGATGAAGAGATGAATCTCTTTTTTGAAAAACGTTATAATTTTTCTGTATGTGCTATACAATGTCATCTTGCTTCCTTTTGTACTTGCAATAATTTTCTACCTCGCATATGTTTTTATATTGTTTTTAACCAATGCTAGCACCATGCAACCCTCTCCGATCATGCCCACACACTCTTGTTTTTGCCTATTTAGTGCATTTTTTGCGTACCTTCATGTACCTATTTTTGCAAATGTTATACACTCCTGTTCTGCATGTGCTGCCTTGCATCCTTTTGTACGTGCAATAATTTACATGCATAAATGTGCCATTATCCCCATTGTGCATAATTTTTGATTGCAGCTCGCTCTGTTAACTTCTGATAGATTTCTTGCTATGTTTTTTTTCAGGTTTGTACATCTCCGCCCTCCCTGTTTTGCATATGTTATGCATTAACACAGAGAGAGAGAGGGTTATAATTAATTAATAATTTTATTAATTAATAATTTTATTAATTAATATTTTTATTGATTAATATTTTTATTGATTAATAATTTTATTAAAATTTGAAATTTTCGCATGCTATGTCATTTGTACGGAACACACTGGAGCTTACTCCGCTTCGAGTGCCTTTTTTTCTAGTGCCCCACCAGTTTAAATTTCTTATAAAATGGCCTGTTTTGCTTTCGGAGAAACATTCGATTTCTTTTGTATATACATATTTTTTTCTTCTGTTTCTACCTCTACCCTTCTTGGTGTTAAAAATTTAGTCGCAGTAGCTTTCTTCCACGGGCAACCCCTTTTTTGCTGGACCCGTGTACACTATGTCATCTTCCACTGGAGGTTGTAGTTCTTGACGTTTTTCATTTTCTGAAATTCGAAATCTCTGATCTATTTTTCTTTTGATTTCATTATAATCCCTTATGATTGGATCGAAACGGCTTGAAGTTGGGACTATGGACCTTGTCCTTTTCCCCCATTAACAATTGTGATGGACTTTTTCCAATGTTCTCCAGATGAGTATTTTTGTAATTCAGCAGACCTATATAAGGTAATCTCTCTCTGGATCTTTGGCTGCTAGAGCTTTCTTCATGATGCTTTTTATGCTTTTCACTGCTGATTCAGCTTGTCCATTCGATTTGCTGTTATATGGACTTGTCTTTTTGTGGAGAATGTCCCATTCTTTGCAAAACTTCTCGAATTCCTTCGAGCAAAGTTCAGTGTCTTCACCAATTATAAGTGTTTCTGGAATTCTATATCTGGCGAAATTATGTTTTAATTTGTTTATCACCGTTCACGAGGTGATATTTGTTAAGAAATCTATTTCAATGGATTGACTGAAATAATCAACAGTTACCAAATAACGCCTGTCTTTCAGCACAAAGATATCAGTTCCCAACTTTTGCCATGGCCTATCTGGAACACCATGCCATTTAATGGGATTTTGAGGGGGTTTATCACTATACGATAGATATGTTGGACAGTTGCCAATATATTCTCTTAGTTCCGATGACATTGCAGGCCAGAACATTAGTTCTCGTGCTCTCCTTAAGCACGTACCTCCTTAAGCACCATGACCTTTATGAATTTTCTTTTTCAAGTCTTGTCTCAACACCTTTGGTATCACAATTCTTTCTCCTCGCACTACCACGCCATCAGTAATTCCAAGTTTATCTTTGTATTAATAATATGGTCTTAAAATAGGAACAATGTCATCTTTCTGCGATGGCCATCCATTTTAAATAGCATTTTTCAGAACTATCATTTCTTCATCCTCTTTGGATTGCTGACTAATCTCTTCTAAACATCTTCCTTTGATAGGTAATACTTTAATCGTACATACAATGTCTTTAACTTCATCTTCTTGAGACAGACTTTCTATTGGAGCTCTCGACAATGCATCAGGAATAAGGATTTGCTTTCCAGGTTTGCAGATCAGCTTGTAGTTATATTTCTGAGTTTTCAATAACATAGTTTGCAATCTTTTAGGAGCTTTGTGGAGTGGCTTCTTTTTGATTGCCTCTAGAGATTTTTGATCAGAAAATATAGTCACTTCTCTTCCATATACATAATGATGGATTTTGTCCAGCCTCCATGACGCAGCTACCATTTCTTTTTCAATTTGCGCGTAGTTCTTTTCTACAGAACTTAAAGAACGACTTGCATAAGCGAGACCGCAGATTCTTGCATCAGTACAGCACCTAGACCATGCTGAATGGCATCACATTCGGTCTGTACCAATTTTTTTAGTAAAATAGTTGCAAAGTAGGTGTTTCTGTCACCAGCTTCTTCAATTTGTTGACAGCATCAATTTGGGCTTTACCCCAGTTCCATTGAACATCTTGTTTCAAGAGATTTCTCAGTGGCTTTACGACATCATCATAAGTAGGTATGAACTTTATCCTGTAGTTGCACATTCCTAGAAATCGTCGTAATTCATCTACATTAGATGGTTGTTTAACTTCTACTGCAGCTTTAATTTTTGCAGGATCAGGGCGAATTCCTTTAGCAGAGATCTTGTGACTCATGAAAGTGATCTTATTGCACTTTTTCTCAAATTTGTCTCTATTTAGCTTCACGCCCAACTCTTTACATCGATACATGAACTTCATCATATTTTCATCATGTTCCTGCTCGTCTTTCCCATATACAACAATGTATATGAGATCTGGAAGATTGCCAAAAGCGTCTTGCATCTTCATCTGAAACACTTCTGACGATACTTTCAGTCCAAAAGGCAATCTGGTTCATCGTCGTCCAAAGGAAGTTTGAAAAGTTGTTAGCATGCTACTAGGCTCATCTAACTGTACGTGCCAGTATCCATCTTTCGTGGTCGGCTGAAGTTGGCTTACTGTGGTTCCCAACTTCAAGGTGTGAATGTGAGCCGATCTCCCCTTTAAAAAGTCTCGCCACAGAGAGCAACAGACCTACAAACAATAGAAATATAATTTAGTCATAACGCATCACTCACTTCACTTCTGAAATATAGATATCAGCACTGAAAACTCAAACACAACACTACATACGCACTCAGACTGTTAGGTACACTCACACAGTTACAACTCACTAGGTAGTAAATCGCCCATAGATGGTAATAGACCTGAGTTTTGCTCGGTTTGAAAGAAAGAATAGAAAGTATCCATCTTTCACATCTATTTTGCTGAAAAATTTTGCATTACTCAGTTAGTGAAGTACTTCCTGTAAACTTGGCATTACAAAATACGTCTTTTCAGAGCTTTATTGAGCTCCATGGGATTCAAATATAGTCGCACAGTACTATTTGATTACTCGACCATAACTATATTGCTTACCCATTTTGTTGGCTCGGTCACTTTCTTTATAACACCGCTATTCGTTAGCCTCACAAGTTCATGTTGTAGCTTTTCTCTCGAAGCTAATGGCATTCTTGGAGTAGTCATAACAGTGGGAACAATAGTATCATCTGTTTGGAGATTAACAGTTCCTGGCAAATTGCCTAAACCATTGTAAACAACATCTCCAAGCCATCAAGTACGGATTTCACTTCATGAGCTCGTTGAAATTCATACTCTTCTATCGAAATCACGTTCATTTGTACTGCTGTAGAATGTCCAATTAATGACTGCGTATAATCGTTTTAAACCATCACGAATTCAGCATTGAACTTTTTACCATTTTTTGGATTTATCAGATGCTCTCTGTGTACTCCTAGGGACTTTAATAAACCGCCATTCCACATGTTTAAGGTCTGATGAGAGGTATCTATACCACTCGCATATTTTCTAGGAAGAATATTGACAGAACCTCCGGTATTAATTTGAAACTCCACTTCCTTATCATTCACCAGCATAAGGCATTTAACATCACCAGACTGTTTGGCTTTAATAATATTCACCCAACGCTCACTCGTTTCTTTATTATCATCATCATCACCCAGACCATGCACCCTGTATTCGTACACTGCTTACCAAAATGATTTCTAGACTTACATCGGACTTTACCCCATGCTGGGCAAAGTTCTTTCTTGAATGGATGTGTTTTTCCACAGAATTTACACAATCGAGATCCAGAATTTTTGTAATTCTTGCGTACTGAACTCGGAATTAACGCAAGGCAATGGTCGCTGATCCATGTGGTTCACGTAAAACAACTTCACCAACGAAGCTTTATCATTTGCACTCAGCATCCTTGTTCACATACACGGTTTACAACGGTGAACTGGTTGTGAATTGGGAACGGAAATTCTTATAACAGTCTCATTTGCATATTTCCACCGGAGTCCCTCGTATCAGCGCCCTCTATCGACTGTTTTTTTAGGGTTTTTTCTGTTTAAAAAAAAATCCCGTGATCTAGCAATGCTAACCCTGTAAACCGTTTTTAATTTCGGTTATTTTTCCAGTTTTTATGAATTTTTAAAATTTCTACTGACTTTTTGTCCACCCTGTATAAGCAGCATGTACTAATAAGAATGTTCGTACAAGTCAGTCTCAGTGGCTGTCTCCACCTACTCTAGGGGAAACACTCCAACGCCCCCTCTACTGATATACAATCTTTAAAGATATACTACACACGCATATATATATATATATATACAGGGCCGCAACTGGGGGGGGGGGGGGAGGGCAGGCGTGTCTCGTGCCCCGGGCGCTAGACCCGAGGGGGCGCCAGTTTCATTCTGAAACGTCTCCTTCAACATTACAAGGGGGGCGTCAAAATGTGCGCTTGCCCCGGGTGACCAAGCATCTAGTTGCGGCCTTGTAGAAAGAAAAATACAAAAACTACAATATATGGAACAATGAGGAGGTCGTTCTCAAGGGGACCCCCCCCCCCATTGTCCCAAGAAGCAAAAATGTTGCTGATGATGGTAAGCCAAAAAAAGGATAGAATTACCATTAGTTCCCCCGACATTTTTGCGAAAACAAGCTTTGTGTACCTCTACATCTTTCACTTTATGAATAATACCTGGATGAAATTCGTTACCTTTAACAGATACATACTCCAAAGCTCGGCACATGTCAATGCACTTCTCTAAAGTCAATTACCTTTCTCGTAGTAACAGCTCTTGCAACTGTATATCTTTCACGCCTAATACAATTCTGTCACGAATTAGTGAGTCCTTGCAAGTATCACAGTATCCACAAGTGTTTATCAGCACCCTTATTGCAGTTTCTTTTTGTTGAATACGTATTTCTCACATATTTCATTCGTCTCACCGACGACGTATTCATCAAACTTACTTACGATGTCTGCTACAGTTCTTTCCTCCTCATCAGCATCGAAATGAAAACCATTATAACGTTTGAGAGCTTCATCACCTAACGTATGTAACAGCAACGCAACTTGATATTAATCATTTTGATCCTGTAATCTAGTCAAAATCGAATAGTTCTTCAGTTTCTGTACGAATCTTCTAACTTTTCCAGTTAGAAACTAATTCCGAGTCAAACATCAACATACTGGGAAGCCCAATCCCAGTTATGGCGAGGACTAGTCACGCTTTCACCTGTCGTGGCGATAATCGGATTTTCTTTTTTCTCTGTCTATGGAGAAACTTCTTTCAGTAAAAGAGTTGTTACGTCTTTTCTCTCCCTCAGCAAACGTTTTTTCTTTCTTTTACCGCTACCACCATGTTCTGTTTTGCATCTGTTAAACAAGTAGAGGCGAAATCATAATCATAGAGAGACATCTTCAGAGAGATACTACTTTTTATTCTCCATAACATCAATCATAAAACTGTCTCGTTGCCATACGAGTAACTCTAAACTCTCCGAGATATGTACGGCTTTGACGTGAAATAGACTTACTTCAAATGAGGCTTTTTGGATCACGTGATACTTCCCTTTTTCTTGAGGGACATACAAGGTAACCAATATGGCGACTTCCCCTGTGCAACTCATGAAAGAAACAAATCTAAATTAAAGAAACATAGAAATGAATCTTTTTTTTTTTTCCTTTTTAATGGGAGCTAGATGTTTCGAAAACTTTTTTTAACTTCAAGTTATCGATCAGCCTGTTTTTCCTTCAAAAAATGGTTGATTAAAGCTGCAAAATTTCTTCAATGTAATTTATATGAGCCCATATTTAATTTCAAAACAACCTAAACTATATGGATTGACGCAATTGGATAATATAAGACAATACGAAGACATTAATTTTCATTTTCGTGCTTCAAAAGATATATGTAAAAAGTTTAAATCAATGTCATTGCATGAATATCCAACTCAAAAGTGTGGTTCTGGCTCATTATTTTATATTTAACTTTCTGGGCTTCGTATCTCTAAGTGAACTCAATATTTCGAAAACCAAAAATTGAATTCAATTTTCAAAATTATTGTTGAGGTGGAAAACCCCACTAAATTTTCTCATTTCTACGCTAAAATCGGCAATTTTAACATTGATCTCTATATATGGGGATCATCTAGTGCAGTGGTTCTCAACCGGGGGCCCTAGGATATTCCAGGGGGGCCACGGATGAAAATCTTGCAAAAGGGGAGCCACAGCTACTGATACGGGGGCCATGAAGAAATTTGTGAAATTAAATTTTTTTTAGTTACTCTGAGTAAAAAAATTTAATTTCAAACAAAATGCATAGGATATCTTTTTCGTAACTTTTCCCCATCCAAGTAACATTAACATGAGGAAGAAGGAAATAAAAAAAGTGGTTCATGTAATCTCGGGGATTTACGACTTGGGGGTGATAGCAGGCCCTGACACAAACTATAGAAGAGGTTCAAGCAAAATGGAATACCTGTAAAGACAGAAAATTGTGTGTGTTCAGACCTTTCATTCAAAGAGGGCTGCCATAAAGAAAACAAAGATTTGTTGAACATTCATTGACATTCTTTTGAGTGCTGGTAGTAAATGTAAACCAAGAAGTAGATGGGTGAAAAATGAAAGCTTGTAAAAAACCCATCGTTTTCATACAATTACAGACGGATAGGCATCTAGTTTAGCACAAAGCTATCTTCAGCAAGCACTGAGTGGTCTAATGGGGAATATAATTATAAAAATCGAATAGAGAATGATTGCTCTGGGGTATTTTTTATGAATTTTGAAAGGGGGTGCCAATCCATTGCCTCTGCTGAAAAGAAATAAAGTCGAATTCAGTTATAACGAACTCCAAGAGATCAAATCATACACGGGGAAAAATACACTTGTAATGAAACACTTGAAATTCAGGTTTTTTTGACCAATCAGCGTTTCCACGCTGCACGCGCTGAAGAAACCGGCTTCAAGGTAAACCCGGCTTAAAGACCCAGGTGGGATTCTGTTCGATTTTGGAGAAAGCCCACTTCGCAAATGCTTCCCTCTGTACGGTATCCGGGGTGACCCGAGGGGTGCCATTTTCATTCTGAAACCTCTCCTTCAACATCACAAGGAGGGGGGGGGGGTGTCAAAATGTGCGCTTGCCCCGGGTGACCAAGCATCTAGTTGCGGCCCTGTATATATATATTAGAAGAGAACGAAAAAATACACAAACAATAAATCAAAAATACAAAAAACTACATTATATGAACAATGAGGAGGCCATTCTCAAGGGGGAACGCCCCCCCCCCTCCCCATTGTCCCAAGAAGCAAAAATGTTTCTGATAGTAAGCCAAAAAAAAGGATAGAATTACCACAAATCAGTTTCCCCGCCATTTTTGCCAAAACAAGCTTTGGAAGTCGGAAGAGGAAATATGAGAAAATACAAAAAAAGCACAATATTAAATGGACACCTCCACAAAAGTTTGTTTAAAAAGTTGGTAATAATAGGAAATTTTAAAATACTACCGGAAATTCAACTCTTTGGTGGTAATGTCACAAATTGTGAGCCTCATGGCGTCAACTAGCAAGTCGAAAAACGTGGGTGAAATTTGAAACCCATAAAGGAAGGCGGATAATAGTTGCCGCTTACAAGAACATTTTAAAAAGTCGGAAAATGCTTTAAGAAAATCATTTACATTATTGCATGTGTTTTTAATTCTTGATAATTGTCCAAAAAACATATTTTCAGACTTCTAATACTAATATTAGTGTTACGTAATGATGCTTCTTGAACAGACGGCATAATCATCATCAGCATCCCTCTGAGGGACATACACTAGATCAGTGGTTCTCAACCGGGGGCCATATGGCCTCAGGGGGGCCCTAGGATATTCCACGGGGGCCACGGATGAAAATCTGGCGAAAGGGGAGCCACGGCTACTGATATGGGGGCCACGAAGAAGTTTGTGGAATTAAATTTTTTTAGTCACCCTGACTAAAAAAAATTTAATTTCAAACAAAAAATGCCTAGAATATATTTTTCGCAATTTTTCTGCTATTCAAGTAACATTAACATGAGGAAGGAAATAAAAAAAGCGTTGCATGTAATCTCGGTGGGTTTACGTCTTGGGGACGACAGTAGGCCCTGACACAAACTATAGAAGAGGTTTAAGCAAAATGGAGTAACTGTAAAGACAGAAAGTTGTGTGTGTGTTCGAAGACTTTTCATTCAAAGAGGGCTGCCATAAAGAAAGCAGACAAAGATTTGTTGGCCATTCATTGACATTCTTTTGAGTGGTCGTAGTAAATGTAATACAAGAAGTAGATGGGTGTAAAGTGAAAGCTTGTAAAAAAAAACCCATCGTTTTTATGCAATTACAGACGGATAACCATTTAGTTTAGCACAAAGCTATCTTCAGCCAGCACTGAGTGGTCTGTTGGGGAATATATTTATAAAAATCGAATAGAGAATCGAAGAGAGAATAAGAGAAGAGAATTGCTCTGGGGTATTTTTTATGAATTTTGAAAGGGGGTGCCAATCCATTGCCTCTGCTGAACAGAAATAAAGTTGAATTCAGTTATAACGAACTCCAAGAGACAAAATCATACATGAGGAAAAATACCCGCGAAATTTAATTTTCTAAAACTACATTGCTGTGATAATGTATTGGGACAGGGGCGGCTTAAGCGAGGGTGCAAGGGGTGCGGCGCATCCGGGCGGCAGCGCAGACTTTACTTAAGACAACAAAATTTAACACAGTAAAAATTCACGACATCACGCATTCAAGTCATACTATACCTCGACTACGGAAACGTTGAGAAAATAGACAAGGCCTCTGATCGTAATACCAGAAACAAGAATGTAAGCTATCTGGACGGCTCGAGACAAAATCTGTACCCGTGTGGGACTTATTTTTTGCGCCTCCTACCTATTGCTCCCTCCATAGCCCCTACCTCCTGCGTCAGGGAATCTTTCGTGGGACCCACGCCCGATTTTCCACGGGGCCCCTTCTACAATTAATTTATAGAGTGAAAAAAGAAAAATTAAAAGGATTTAGTCCAGGCCCTCAACTGGAGCCCTGTCAGCCCTACCCTTAGAAGGTCATGCCCCTCCCTCACAATTTATCCAAACAATTCCTAACAAAACATTTTTTTCGGCCCTTCATTTTGGATTTTGCGCCCCTCCAGAGCCGACAGTTTGGTTTTTTTTTTTCAATGGAATTTTTTTTACCCATTCACCCCGGATTTAGCATCCTCTTAAGCGGTGCCCCGTGTGGGCGCAATGGGTTGCATGGACAAGCGCCACCCCTGCACTCTATTACAAGGGCATGTGTGCATTTTGGTTCCCTCGCCCATGGCCCTACAAGAGCCCGGGATAATTCTCATAATTTTTTGGCTTTTTAAGGCTATACATCAACTATAGAAAATGCCGTGAGAAATCTGACGGAGAGAAGGCCTACAAAAGATCCCAGCCTAGGGGCCCATACCCTCACTCAGAATTTGATCCACAATAATCAAATGAAGGCAAAGGAAAAATTTGGTTTTTCACTTGTCCGGCCCCTGGAATACCAGAAACACCTTTGAAAAAATTTTCTTCATAAAAATTACCCTATTAAATATCATCTTTACAGGATAAGTGATGATGGCTCACAAAAATAAGTGTTCTTTCAAAGATTAAGTTATCTGGCATTTATTAATAATGGTAAAATAATAATGAGCCGATGTGGTGGTCGAGTGACCTCGCATAGCGGGGACCCGGGTTCGAGCCCCACCGTCGCCACAGTGGTGGTCGGCTGAAGTTGGTTTTCTGTGGTTCCCAACCCCGTTAAAAAGTTTCGCCACAGAGAGCAGCAGGCCTACAAACAGTACAAATATTCAGTCACTACACATCACTCATTTCACTTCTGAGATATAGATGGCAGCCTTGAAGAATCATACACAACACTAGATACGCACTCAGACTGTTAGGTACACACACTTACAATTTCGGCACAACCCACTGGGTCGTAAATTGCCTACGGCGATAGACCTGAGTTGTGCTCGGTTTGAAAAAAAATGGTAAAATAATTCTGAAACAAAAGACAAAAAATTTTCTACTTCAAAAGCGGGACGTATGGTCACGTAGATTTTGCACGGTAAACAATGATATGCGGCTTAAGGTCTGGACACACATATCAGGACCGTAGCTCGGGCGTCAGTTGGCCGTGGCTCGCCTCGTTCCTCTTCAGACCACACCTTTCCGTGTGTTGCCCGTGTCGCTGCCGTACGCTGACTACGAAGCTGTTTCGATTGCTTCAAGTCTTTAACGCAGCCGGCTCGGTGTAATCAAAATGTTCAGTAAATTAATTAACAAGAGTGATTTAGATATAATAACCCTAGCGTAAATTAACAATAATTAATTGTTCTAAACATTTCTGTAAATAATCTATACATGTATATAAATTTTTTATTTTGGATTGATCTCCGATAGATTTTTTGTATGTGACAAACCCGCAAAAAAGGATAGGATCTATTTAATGCAGCTGAAAATAAAAAGACGGCCATTTGCTGAGTTTGACTGTGTGCATTCTTGTTTATAGTTTGGAGAGAGGAGGTTATTTACGGAGTGATAAAAGGAGAGAGAGAGAAAAAAAGTCATATAGAAATTAAAACAATCTGTGGGGGAGACCGCTACTCTCTCTTCCTCACCTACACACTCGTTTTTATTCAGAGTCAACGGCCATCATAAATATAATCATCTGTAGGGGCAGGTGGTGTCAAATTCCGATAACACTTCCGAGAAGTGTATCTCAGCTCAGTAGGAGCATATTGTACGAAAGAGCGCGCATATCTTTTACTCTGTGTGTGTGTGTGTGTGTTCGCGGAATCTTCTAAACTGAAAATTGGCTCCTCTGCAGATGGCAAATGGATATTAAAATCAATAACAATTGGGGTGTTTAGTTTGCCGGGGCTTGATTCAGTGATAAAGCCTCACCAGTATTCGATAGTAATTTAAAGCACTCATTGCCAAAGTCCCAGTCGCTGAAACACCTTTGTCAGATATTTAGCACAAAGGTGCTCGACTTTTTGGAAGGTGTGGGCCACTTCATTGTTTTGAAATATTTCGCGGGCTTCTTAAGTTATCCAGAAATGAGTCTCGATCCTCCAAAATTATCTAAAAAGAAGTGGCACGTGCCGCTTAAGTGATCCGCAACCGTGCCGCGGGCCACTCGAGAGATCTGGAAATGTGCCACTAACCACTCAAATAGGATAATCTGCAAATGTATCACGATCCACTTAAGTGAACTGGAGGTGTGCCATTAGTCGCTCAAGTGATTTTGAAATGTGCTTGAGACCCCTCGAGAGCCTTGTTTTGTTTTTTGTTGTCACGGGCCACATCAAATGCTTCCGAGGGCCGCATTTGGAGCACAGGACATGGGTTAAGCATTTATGGCTTAACATGTTGCGTCTGATGTGAGTACCAAATTTAAAATGTCCCCTATATTTTCCCATAAGAAAAAACCCAAAAATTTTCGAACCGTTTTCTATTTATATATATAATTTATGTTAAAACCAAAACAATGATTCATTTATAGAGCATCGGAAATTAAACCCAGTTAGTTTTCCAAGTTTACATTATTATTTTAACAAAAATCTCCCCGGCAAAATTTCGTTATATGCTATGTGAAACATAATTTTAAACTTTGTTTTCCCATCAAAGTTGTGAAAATGTTTATCCATATGTTTTCTACATATTACGCTAGTACCATAGAAGCGGGGCCAGGTGTGTCCAAACAATTTCGGGCACGAAAAAAGTTTAGGACACCCCCTCTCTTTAACAAGATTTCATATATTTTGTGGGAAGAGGGAATCGGCATACTGAATATACACGAACGCTAAGAAATACCCCCATACAAAAAAAAAATAATAACTACACAAATGTGAATTAACACAAAAATTTAAGGAAAACTTTAGAATCGATGGATTAAAAATAATTGAAAGAAATTATTTCAGTAACAATGAAAATTCAGAATTAATGAAAGAAATAATTTCGGAATAGATTAAAATTTAGAATTAACGGAAGAAATAATTCCAGAACTATTGAAAATTCAGAATTAATAAAAGTAATAATGCAGAAATTGATTAAAATCAAGAAATAAATGGAATTAATAATTCAGCAATTGATGAAAATTGAGAAGCGACATAAAATAAATGAGCGCTCTCTCCTCTTTTATAAAAAAAATCTGCGCTCTCTCTCTCTCTCCCGAGACCGCACCGTCACCGTAAAAATATAAAATAAACTAGTTGTTGACGGTGCGGACGCGGCATAGACTTAAGATATAAATAGACCGCGCACGCTATTCATAAAACTTGTCGAACGTGAAGAAAAGATGAGCAGTATTGTCGGGGAAAGAACAGGTTCTGCGCTATTACATTTGGCGCATTTTCGCAGAAGCTAGGATGTTGCTGTAACGAAATTTGACTCAATTCGATCAAGTTGATGAAAACTTTCCTTCATTTTTTAAATGAATTTCACTCATTTTTATGTGAAATATTTAGGGAGTATCAGATTTGAAAAAATAAATTCTATAAAATAAACAAATATTGGAAAACGGAACAACGTATATGTTGTAAAGCCTAATTCATTTATATTTTTAAATATTCTCTTCATTCACTTTGTCGCTTTTAATTTCGGAAATTTATTTATACGAGGGGTTATTAAAACAAAAATATATCTTTCCAGAACATTACAATTACTCTATATACTCATAATTAATGTATAATTAATTATAATGCATCATATTATGTTATGTAATGTAACACATTCACACTCATACCATATTCAGTCATGAAATAATATTCAAACAATAAGAATAAGTTTCATTTCTAACATTCCTGAAAAACCTTTTATAACCTCATCACACAAAACTGTAAACACTTACATAATATTTCAGGATTAAAATAGATTTCACTCAAGAAAATTACAGAATCTCATCATCAATTTCTCTAAATTATAAGAATTAAAATTCCATGTAGAGTATATATGTAATAATTTAAAGTGTGTATATATATATATATATATATATATATAATATTTTAGGATATAATATTATTAGTATTATTACTCTGTGGGACGCGGTGCGGATATGTGTGAACGGCTGCATTGCTTAGCAAAGAATTATTCTTTGACCGTGTGATGACCTACACTCGGCCGACGCACGTGTCGGGCACGGTGCGGATATGTGTGTCCAGACCTTTAGGTTTATCTCCAGGTGCTCTTCACCGAAGCCCTATCGGTCGCCAGTAGGGGCGGCACATGATGCTTCGCACCCGGGCGGCAGGCTCGATCCGCCCCTGTATTGGGACTTCCTCTAAGATTGACACCACATCTTTAAAGTTTTTTTAATCGATACTGTAAAGCTTCGTTTTAACTGCCCTACTACTGGCCTGCAGCATCCTAAATATAGTCCTCCTACCACGAGATAAGATTTGGCTACGGCACGTCATGTCACGTCATGTCACGTCAAACGATTCTATTTTAGCCTAGAAGGACATGCCAATCGTGAAAGCACAGTCACTGATGAACTTTTCTCGATGTGCAATCGTTTTACCAAAAAAAAATTGAATAAAATCATCCGACGTGACGTGACGTGACGCAGCGAAAATTCATCTCGTGGTCGGAGGACTATAATTTCAATGCAATTTTCCTATCCTGCAAGAACAATGTTGTGGGCATTAGAAAAAAAAAATTCTAAAATGGCGTATGACCACATTTAAAGCAATTTAAATCCGTTTATTTGAGACTCACTGCGTCTGCTGATTTCTCAGAAAAGTGCAATAAATTCTCACGCAAGTCTTCACTTTGAAATGTCCACAACCGGCTCAATGCGTATCTTTGTATCTGTCAACCTAAAATTTGTGGTTTTTAGTGTTGATAATACGCATGCAAAACCAATTCAGCGACGCGTTTTCACAATCTGCTAAAACTGCTTGGATTTGATAGTTGGAAATGATGTCTAAATTGCAAAGATTTGGAGTTTGAATCAAAATGAAAACGTCAAATAATTGAAATTGTGCTTTGTATAAATGAAATATTTTAATATTGACAGAATTATATATATAGAGATTAATTGTGCCCGCAGTTAAAAGTCTCATAAATGTGAAATTTTGTCATAAAACTGAGAGTGAGGCACGAATCCTCTTGCGCACAAGTGGAATTTCGGGGCATTTTTGCACAACTGAGCCCGCCTTGGCCATTTTTCTTTTTCTCCGCACCCTTTCTTCCTTTTGTTTCCTTCCTAAATTTATAAAAGTAAAAAGGACAATCATTATAAAACGGACTATTTTCAGATCAAATTGCCGAAGTTCAATTACTTAACTGCAAAAATGTCAGTTTTTTTTGGGGGGAAATACAGTCAAACCTAAAGCGTATTAAAGACCCTTTATTAATACGCTTTGGTCAAACCCCATTAGACCGGAACTCCAAGAGACCCGAGAAATCACTTCGTAATAACGAAATTTCGTTACAAAGGAATTCCAGATTTTTTTATTGTTCCTATGTAAATCTATCTGAGGGATTAGAAAAATTTTCGTTAAAACGATATTTTTCCTGTTATAATGGTATTTGTTAAAATGAGAGTTGACTGTATTTCGTCTCAAACTATTTTTTTACGTGTATTTGAAGGCTGCATGGGTAACAGGGCGTATGGCACTACTTGCGAGCCATTAATCTTAGAGACATACCCAACTAGAAAAAGTATCCAAATCACGTGTCCAACTCAGATATGTCATTAATGTTGTAAGGGGTTGTATAGCTATAAAATAAAAAAATACAACCTTTTATACCGTCCCCGTGTGCCAAAGAACCCAATTAAGAAGTTGTTGCTCTGTCTTTCCCGATGCCAACTAAAATAATTTCACGTTTCTGAGTGCAATATTCACCGAGATATGCGAATTCGAAAAATTGAGGAAATTTGGGAAAAAACAACATTCGATGCGGGTAAAATGGTTTCCCCTCATTTAATGCAATTTTTTTCCAACTTTCTTGGAATATCTCAGTGAAAATTTGAAATTAGACACGTTGAATTTTTTTGTCGGAGACCAGGAAACAACTTTCCAATTGGGTTTTGGGGCACAGGGTGTTCACATAAAAAGTTAACATTCTTATTTTAATAACTATGTAACCCCTGGCAACATGAATCGAATATCTGAGTAATACACATTATTCGGGTACTTTTTCCAATTGGAAGTATGCCTCTAGAACCAATGGTTCGCCAGTAAAATGTCATATGCCCCGTTATCTATGCGCCCTGTATATTAAATATAGTACGCCCTGTATATTAAATATAGTACGGACTGTTATGTGAAATATTGCCCTGTGTTTAAGCCAACTCACACGTTGCTTCGTCCGCTTGAGAGGGAGCGGCCACATTATGAACCAAAAAGCCACTTGAAGGTAGCTTGTCATCCAACGAAATATCAGATTTTCACCGTATCATAATTGAAGTCAACAAACTGATAATTTTCTTATTTGAAAATCTGATTATTTATATTTTCCGATGGGCTTGAAATCCTGATAATGAATCATTATTATGTTCACATGAACAGTTTTGTCACTGCGTACATGATTTCTCTGGAATGAATGGTTCAAACAAATATTAAAAAAGTTTTCGCACGTATTTTAGTTAATTTTTTTAAATTCATCGTAGGGTTACAACATGAACCTATATCCTTAATACATGTATTATTGTCGAAAACAATGTGGAAGGTTGAACTTCAATTGTGATTCATTTGTGGGGCTACTCCCTCATTACTACTTTTATCCGCATGAAGAGAATAAAATTAACAAAACTGCTTGCTACCACTTTTTGCGATTTTTATCATTATAAGAATGCGTATTTTAGAAGCTACAACTGACATTTCTCCATGAAACCATAATTTTTTACAAAAAAAAAAAAAAAAAAAACTAATTTGGGAATAATAAAAATTTCATCCAGTACAGTAACTTGATGACATTGTAAACTCTGCGCTTGAAAACAGCGCATTGATTGAAAATATATATATTTTTAAATTGGACTGACACAACACATAAAACATGCAAATCAAACTGAGAAAAACACCAAACAATAAACTTCACAAAAAGTAACATTACGATGATACAGACACTTTGTGACCCCAAGGGATTTATCCTATTTTTAATGTATTCTATTATGTTTATTTTGCTTTTTCGTTATTTTCATAAATTAAAAATTAATCAAATTAAATTCAAAAATATTTATACTTCAGAGAATTTTTGAAAAACTATCTTCTAATGGGAAAATGTGGGGGGGGGGAAAGAAAGGGGGTGTAGAAAATTATTCATGTTCGCAAGGGGGCCACAGGAATGAGAAATGGTTGAAAGGGGCCCATGGACAAAAAAAGGTTGAGAACTCCTGGTCTGGATCGTAATCAAACACGACCCATTGAGAGAGAATGACATTTAAATTAATTTTACAAAATTCATAAATTATTAATAATAATTAGCGCGTGGTCCACCTGCTGACACTTCATCGGGGCTCGAATCATATTGAACAGTCATAATATTTTGTCATACTTTTAAAGCGCTTCATCATCATCATCTCTTTATCAAATATACGTTGCAATTCGATAACTTTGATCATTTTTCGAATTTTTTATTGCTGTTTTTGTTTAATTAATGTAAATTAATAGAAGTAAAGGAATCAATTACTGGAATTCCATGACTTCCACAAGAGTAGGACTGACAGGCAGGATCGTCGTAATAGCATTAAACCCCCCCCCCCCCCCCCCCGAGCCAAGGGATTTTTTGGAGGCCCTACCTGGAAAATTCTCGAAAAATTCAACTACGTCTCGTTTTTCTGAGGCACCTTTTCTCTTGAGGCTCTTCGGGCACGGCTCGGGGTGGGGGAAGCATGCGTTAAGACGGCACTGCCTAAGGTTCACACCAGGCGTCCGCCTTTTTCAGTTTTGAATCTGGTAACCCTATCTGAAGAGCACATAATCCGTGTTTTCACTTATTTGTTCGATCATCCATATTGCCCGAATGTTTTTGTGGAAAGGAATAATTATTTTTTTAACATAAAATCGATTGTTGCAAATGTACGAATTTTGTTACCGAAATTTTCGTCTCATAAAAAAATTTCATGCCAAAAAATGACGAAGAATCTCTCTTTCATCATCGCATGAGTTGCCTGAAATTTCGAGATTAAATGGCAGCACCAACAGTATATAAATCAAGCCTGTGGAGAGAGTAGGCGGTCTCCGCCTTGGCAGTGCTGAGAACTGTGTCCCCCAATATCTTCCGTCGGAACATCACGTGACTCGGTGAAAACAAACACGACCCCCCCCCCCCTGTTATTTTCTTATGGCATAAATAAGAGTTTAAAACAATAAATGAAAAAATAATTTCACAGCATGGACGAGATAATTCCGAAATTAATGGAAGTTATAATTTCAGCATTAATGGAAGAAAATATTCTAGAGTTAATGTAAGAGAGAATTACAGCATTGGTAAAAGTGATAATTCCAAAATTAGTGAAAGAATTAATGAAAGAGATAATAATAAAATTAGTGAAAGAATTAATGAAAGAGATAATAATAAAATTAATGAAAGAGATAATAATAAAATTAATGAAAGAGATAATAATAAAATTAATGAAAGAGATAATAATAAAATTAATGAAAGAGATAATAATAAAATTAATGAAAGAGATAATAATAAAATTAATGAAAGAGATAATAATAAAATTAATGAAAGATAATTCCAGAATGAAGGAAAGAGATAATTCCAAAATTAATGAAGGAGACAATTCCAGAATTCATGAGATATAATTTCAGAATCAATGAAAGAAATAATTCCAGAATTGATGAAAGCAATTATTTCAGAAGTAATGAAAGAAATAATAATTAATAAAGGAAATAAAATTCCAGAATTAATGAAAGAATATTCAAGAAATAAGGAAGGAAAATCCCATAATTAATGAAGGAAAATTCAAGAAATTATGAAAGAAATGATTTCGGTATTAAATGAAAATAATTTTTCACCTCTCTTTAGATGAGTTCTTCTCTCTATCCTTTTTTTAAATCTTTAAAACCCAATATTTAGAGACCGAACTGTACATTTCTATGGAAAAATTGCCAGGCGGGAATTTTGTTTTGACAGAATGACGTGATTTCCTTGCATTTGATGTCGCTGCAGTCGCGGTAGCTGGATGTTCCCTCCTGTAATATATAATCTCTGTCGTCTGCTTCTCTCCAGGTTACTTGTTTTGGACTTCTCCTTGTGTCCTTAAAAAATAACCGAACTGGAAGTTCGAACTTCCAGTTCTGTTTGTGAGCTTAGCTTGTAGGGAACCAAACAAACCGTCTGTCGTCTGCTCATTAAGAGGCCCTTTGTTTCGGACGTCTCCTTATGCTCAACTAAAATAACCGAACTTTCAGTTTGAATTCCCAGTTCAGTTCACGAGTTTTGTTTACAAGGAACTGAGCGGAATAAGGAATATCGTTTTTTTCATTTTGAACTTCATTATCACCATATGAGTCACTTTTAAATTTGACATTAGATGGCAGCACATTACTATAAAGTGCAGTGTGGAAATATTCACTTTTTAGGATCTTACCTGTCGTCGGACGTGGATGACGTTTATTTTGGACGTCTCTTTGGGTCTTGAAGAAATTATTGAACTGGAATTTTGATCTTTCAGGTCAGTTTATAAGCTTTGTTTATAAGGAGCGTAGCTGAATGAAGAATTAAATTTTTTATGCCTGAGCTTCGTCATCACCACATAAGGCATTTCTGATTTTGAAAGTAGGTAGCAGCACCAACAATATTTTTAAAAATGAATTTCTTAAAGTATTCTAGAGTATTAAATTAATTTTAATTCCCTTTTAAAATTGTTAGTGCCATTGTGAATTCGCGGCAAATGCTGCTACAAGGCAAAAAAAAAAAAAAAAACAACTTCTATTGGCGGACGGCGTAACATTTCGAGTCACCCGGTATATACGGATTTTGTCATTGCGTAACGCAGTGACAAAACTGTTCATGTGAACATAGTAATGATTCATTATCAGGATTTCAAGCCCGTCGGAAAATATAAATAAGGGGCCATTCAAGTATTACATAAGCAGATTTTCAGCCATTTTTGACCCCCCCCCCCTTGTCAGCAAACCACTGATCATCCCCCCCCCCCATCATCAAAAGTCAGCAAATCCGAAACCCCCTCCCTCCCCTCGATGCTGACGTAATACTTGAATGACCGTTAATCAGATTTTCAAATAAGAAAATTATCAATTTGTTGACTTCAATTTCGATACGGTGAAAATCTTATATTTTGTTGGGTGACAAGTTACCTTCAAGCGGCTTTTTGGTTCATAATGTGACCACTCTCTCGCAGGCGAACGAAGCAACGTGCGAGTTGGCTTAAACACAACACAATATTTCACATAATAGTCCGTACTATATTTAATATACAGGGCGCATAGGTAACGGGGCATATGGCATTTTACTGTCGAAGGATTGGTCCTAGAAGCATACTTCCAGTTGGAAAAAGTACCCGAATAATGTGTAGTACTCAGATATTTGATTCATGTTGCCAGGGGTTACATAGTTATTAAAATAAAAATGTTAACTTTTTATGTGGACATCCTGTGCCCCAAAACACAATTGGAAAGTTGTTTCCCGGTCTCCAACAGAAAAATTCATCGTTTCTAAGTGCAATATTCACTGAGATATTCGAAGAAGGTTGGAAAAAAAAATCATTAAATGCGAGGAAACCATTTTACCCGCATTTAATGCTGTTTCCCCCCCCCCAAATTTCCTCAATTTTTCGAATTTGCATATCTCGGTGAATATTGCAGTTAGAAACGTGAAATTATTTTAGTTGTCATCGGAAAAGACAGAGCAACAACTTCTTAATTGGGTTCTTCTTTGGCACAAGGGGATGGTATAAAAAGTTTTTTATTTTTATTTTATAACTATACAACCCCTTACAACATGAATGACATATCTGAGTTGGGCATATGATTTGGATACTTTTTCTAGCTGGGTATGGCTTTAAGACTAACGGCTCGCAAGTAGTGCCATACGCCCGGTTACCCATGCAGTCAGCATATACACGTAAAAAAATAGTTTGAGACGAAATACAGTCGACTCTCGTTTTAACGAATACCGTTTTAACGGGAAAAATATCGTTTTAACGAAAACTTTTCTAATTCCCCTGGATAAGTTTACATAGGAACAATATAAAAATCTGAAATTTAACGAAATTTCTTTATTACTCCGGTCTCTTAGAGTTCATTATAATGCAATGTATTCCCAATGTAATGGTTGACTGTATTCCCACCAAAAAATCTGATATTTTTGCAATTTTTGATGTGAAAGCAGCCCTTTTTATAATGATTATGTCATTTTACTTTTATAAATTTAAGAAGGAAACAAAAGAAAGAAAGGGTGGGGAGAAAAAAAGAAAAATGGCCAAGAGAGGTTCCCGGTTGTGCGTAAATGCCTTGAAATTCCACTTGTGCGCAAGGGGATTCGGGCCTCACTCTCAGTTTTATGACAAAATTTCACATTTATGAGACGTTTGACTACGGTCACGATTAATGTCTATATATAGCTTTCAATATTAAAATATTTCATTTATACGAAGCACAATTTCAATTATTTGGCATTTAGACATCATTTCCAACTATCAAATCTACGAGATTTTCGCAGATTGTGAAAAATGCGTCGCTGAATTGGTTTTGCATGCGTATTATCAACACTAAAAACCATAAATTTTAGGTTGACAGATACAAAGAGACGCATTGAGCCGGTTGTAGACATTTCAAAGTGAAGACTTGCGTGAGAATTTATTGCACTTTTCTGAGAAATCAGCAGATGCGGTGAGTCTCAAATAAACGGATTTAAATTGCTTTAAATGTGGTCATACGCCATTTTAGAATTTTTTTTTTTCTAATGCCCACAACATTGTTCTTGCAGGATAGGAAAATTGCATTGAAATTATTTGGGATGTTGCAGGCCAGCAGCAGGCTTACGTAGTAGGGCAGTTAATAGGAAGCATTACAGTATATATTAAAAAAACTTTAAAGATGTGGTGTGAATCTTAGTCCTACCAAGTCCCAATACATTATCTGCTTGGACACCAATCAGCAAACCAAATGACGTTAAGATCGTCTTAAATATGTTTAAAATCACGTTTTTCCTGTTAAATTGAAATGAATGGCATATGAACACTCGCGATTTTGAAACAACAGCAAATTTATGCAATTACAGTTTCTCAAGTTATACGGCAATGTAGTTTTAAAAAATTTAATTTCGCGGGTATTTTTCCTCATGTATGATTTGGTCTCTTGCAGTTCATTATAACTGAATTCGACTTTATTTCTTTTCAGTGGAGGCAATGGGTGTTGGCACACCCCTCTCCAAAAATTCATTGAAAAAATACTCCAGAGCAATCGTTCTTTATTCGATTTTTATAAATATATTTCCCCCATCGGACCACTCAGGTTTAGAGGCGTCGCGAGTTCGATACCCGGTTCGTCCTAGTCAGAAAACTTTCCTGACACAGGGGTACAACAAAAAACGGCGACTTGACCGCAGCAAAAAATTGCTACCGCACGGAGTCCCCCATCGAGGGGTTAGCGCACCAACCTCTCGATGAGTATAAGAAACAAGCCTGCCGTTCGGAATCGGCAATAAATTGTAGGTCCCGGTCTAATTAGCCCTCGTGCACAGAAAATGACCGTGGTGCGACAAAAATGATCAATGATCAGACCACTCAATGCCGGTTGAAGATAGCTTTGCGCTAAACTAGATGGCTATCCGTCTGTAATTGCATGAAAACGATGGGTTTTTTTTTACACACAAGCTTTCATTTCTCACCCATCTACTTCTTGGATTGCATTTACTACCAGCACTCAAAAAAATGTCAATGAATGGCCAACAAATCTTTGTCTGCTTTCTTTATGGCAGCCCTCTTTGAATGAAAAGTCTTCGAACACACACACAACTTTCTGTCTTTACAGTTACTCCATTTTGCTTAAACCTCTTCTATAGTTTGTGTCAGGGCCTACTGTCGTCCCCAAGACGTAAACCCACCGAGATTACATGCAACGCTTTTTTTATTTCCTTCCTCATGTTAATGTTACTTGAATAGCAGAAAAATTGCGAAAAATATATTCTAGGCATTTTTTGTTTGAAATTAAATTTTTTTTAGTCAGGGTGAATTCCACAAACTTCTTCGTGGCCCCCATATCAGTAGCCGTGGCTCCCCTTTCGCCAGAATTTCATCCGTGGTCCCCCTGCAATATCCTAGGGCCCCCCTGAGGTCATATGGCCCCCGGTTGAGAACCACTGATCTAGTGTATGTCCCTCAGAGGGATGCTGATGATGATTATGCCGTCTGTCCAAGAAGCATCATTACGTAACACTAATATTAGTATTAGAAGTCTGAAAATATGTTTTTTGGACAATTATCAAGAATTAAAAAAACATGCAATAATGTAAATGATTTTTCTTAAAGCATTTTCCGACTTTTTAAAATGTTCTTGTAAGCGGCAACTATTATCCGCCTTCCTTTATGGGTTTCAAATTTCACCCACGTTTTTCGACTTGCTAGTTGACGCCATGAGGCTCACAATTTGTGACATTACCACCAAAGAGTTGAATTTCCGGTAGTACTTTAAAATTTCCTATTATTAACAACTTTTTAAACAAACTTTTGTGGAGGTGTCCATTTAATATTGTGCTTTTTTTGTATTTTCTCATATTTCCTCTTCCGACTTCCAAAGCTTGTTTTGGCAAAAATGGCGGGGAAACTGATTTGTGGTAATTCTATCCTTTTTTTTGGCTTACTATCAGAAACATTTTTGCTTCTTGGGACAATGGGGAGGGGGGGGGGGTGCGTTCCCCCTTGAGAATGGCCTCCTCATTGTTCATATAATGTAGTTTTTTGTATTTTTGATTTATTGTTTGTGTATTTTTTCGTTCTCTTCTAATATATATACACAGGGCCGCAACTAGATGCTTGGTCACCCGGGGCAAGCGCACATTTTGACACCCCCCCCCCCCCCTGTGATGTTGAAGGAGAGGTTTCAGAATGAAAATGGCACTCCTCGGGTCTAGCGCCCGGATACCGTTCAGAGGGAAGCATTTGCGAGGTGGGCTTTCTCCAAAATCGAACAGAATCCCACCTGGGTTTTTAAGCCGGGTTTTCCTTGAAGCCGGTTTCTTCAGCGCCTGCAGCGTGGAAACGCTGATTGATAAAAAAAACCAGAATTTCAAGTTTTTAACCAATCAGGGTTTTTCACGCTGCACACGGCGCAGAAATTCTACTCCTAGGAAAACCCGGCTTTATCATCTTGTGGACAGATGAAGCTCATTTTTCGCTTCATGGCGACGTTAATACCCATAACTGTCGCATCTGGGCGACGTCTAATCCACGTGAGTACACGCAGAAACCATTGCATTTTCCAAAAGTGACAGTGTGGTGTGGGTTCACAGGTTTGTTCAGCATAGGACCCTTCTTCTTTGGAACGCAGTGCCCAGTAAATGGGTGGAAAACGACTGCGGTGAATGCGCAGCGTTATTTAACGCTTCTGAGCGAGAAGGTCGTGCCATGTTTGCTTGAAAGAGTTGCGCTTTCTACCGTCACGTTTATGCAAGATGGAGCAACTAGCCACACTGCTACTCCGGTCAAAGCATTCCTGATATTGACGTTCGGGGAAAACAAAATCATTAGCACGCGTTGCAGGTTCCCATGTCCTCCTCGGTCTCCAGATTTGGCATCGGCAGACCTCTGGTTATGAGGATATTTGAAATCCCGGTTGCATCGATCCGGTCCATCCAGTCTGTCGGAACTGAAAGATACGATCCGCCGAGAGGTGTCATGTATACATCCGGACCTGCTGCACTCTGTCGTTGCTGGATTTGTGACTCGCCTGCAATGTGTTATCCTCTCTGGTGGTGGTCATGTGGAGCACATACTGGCTGTAATAAACGATTTGGGGACATTCTGTTCCTTATATTTGCGTATCTTTTCTTTGATTTGGGTACCTCAGCACCACCTATCGGCTGTTATTTGAGTTATTTTTTATTCCTGTCTTAAAATTACCGTGACCTAGCGATACCTAACCCTTCCAAACCGTTTTTTATTACGGTTATTTTTCCGGTTTTTATGAATTTTTAAAGTTTCTACAGACTTTTTGCCCACCCTGTATATAAGCCTACATAAACACATATAAACCGCTCACAACCCCGGACTGATGGAAAGCACCTTACTTCCGTTACCTCAAAAGAGGCACAGTTGTGTCAGAGAAATTAGCAAATATTTTAGGGGTGGCTCCCCGTGCTCGCAAGTTTCGAATCACTCGCGTCGTTCCCCCCATGAAGACAGCCATCCCCCCCCACCCAAACTAATTTTGTAAAAATGAACTAAGCGGCACATTTACAGATCTCTTAAATGACCCGCGGCATAATTCGAGAGCATTTAAGTGGCCCGTGGTGCATTTTCAAATCACTGAAGTAGGCCTCAAAGATCACTTTCACATTCAAAGATCACCTAAGTAACCCGCGACACAGTTACAGAACACTTAAACGATCCGTGGCACCCGCAGATCATTCCCAGAATACTTAAGTGATCCGTGGCATAATTACGGATCAATTGAGTGATACGTGGTGCAGTTCCAGAGCACTTAAACGGCCCGGAAACTTGAAGGATCAGTGAAACATTTAGAGATCACTAAAGTGGCTCGGTAGGGGACTTATCAATAGAAAGAATGTTAGTGTTCAGGTGCCCAATAGCTATCAAAAGGTTTTTCAGTTTCTGGCGCACCGAATAAGATGCCATTGAGAATATTTCATATCTTCAAAACGGATGGTTGATGACGTAAGCATCATCCAAACCCCCCCCCCCCCATCGATGCTGACGCAATACTTGAATGACCCCCGACTAATCAGTCGTAACAGACATAGTGGATTAAAATAAATGTTGACGACGTAATAAAGAACTTCGCTGGTGTGAAAGCAAGAAAAATAATTTTTTCATAAGATGAGTCAATTCAAAAAATTAAAATGCGAAGTTTTCTGTTGAAACGCATTTGAAAATAAGCAAAAGTGAACAATTAAAAATTAATTAGTAAATTATTTTACTTAAAATGAAAAAAATTAATTATATATTTTTTTGCTTTTTACTTATACTCATGTATAAACATTTTCCCATAAATTTTTTAATACCGAATAAGATGTTTTTCTTTTTAGGGGAGAGGGAACTGACGGCATCTAATCATAGGCGGAGATAGACTTGGAAGTCTGATCTTTATTGCTGGGGAGGCACGGTGATGATGTCAATTAATATATACATTAGATCAGTCGACTCGACCTTTGATGCCCCCCCCCCGTATCTAATTTTTCTCTGTAGACTCGATTGATAAAAAAATTTTGTGGTGCTCGTAGGGCCCCGCATCAACTAGGAGGGAGCAGGCGGGTCTTGTGCCCCGGGCGCTGAACCAGAGGGGACACAAATTTTATTCTCAAACCTCTCCTTCAACATTACAAGGGGGTGCCAAAATGCGCCTTTGCCCCGGGTGAACAAACATCTAGTTGCGGCCCTGTAGGATCAACGGTTCGCCAGTAAAATGTCATACCCATGTTTGCTATGAACAACGGGATCGTGTATATATATATATATAAATTGACCTTTTCCGTTTTTTCTTCTGATTATTCACTGACAACCCTTGCTTTCCCAGAATTCCTCTCGGGGGTTGGCGAGCAACCGTCACTTTGGGTGGCTGCGCACGCTGCTCAGTATCATCTCAGCGACCAAACTGATAACGTGTCGCGTTTCCCACTCATATATTTCAATACATCCATATTTTTTAATTGTATCTTGAATTGGTCCTTCGCTCCAATTGCAAATCAGGCCGCAAGTACTCCGCCGACGGCCATGCGTTGAATCAATTCAGCAGAAATGAATATTATACATATGTATATTTCATAGAAAACTTTTTATATAAAATATTAACTTTAAAATATTTTAAATTTTAAAATTCCAGAGAAAATATATATGTTTTTTAAATTTTACAAAATATTTTATTAAAAAACGACTAAAAACTTTCATTTGGTATTTTATGATGAAATTTTTTGTGTTTTCGTGAAACACTTAAACATCAAGAGATAGCGCTGCTTCTATCATTTTCTCTGAATCTATACCCATAAAATAACATATCCTAACTGATTCACTGACTCATCATCGCCGAGCCGAAACCACTGGAGCCTAGATTTATGAAATTTGGTCAGTAGTTTTATTTCATGACGTAAAGACTCACTAAGAAGGGGTTTCCCAAAGTTCAACCCCCCCTTAGGTGTTTCCAAGGTTATACAGAGAAATTATGAAGAGCCGAAACCACTGGAGCTACATTTATTAAATTTTGGTCAGTTATTTCACGATGTGAAGATTCACCAAGAAGCGGTTTTCAAAATTCGATGCCTAAAGTGGTCATGAGGGTGCTAAAAGATTATATGGGACAATCATCGCCGAAGCTATAAATATGAAATTCGGTCAGTATTATATTTTATAATATAGAGGCTCGCCATGACAGACATTCTCTAAATGTAACCCCCACGGGGGTCATGAAGGATTTTCAAATGTTATTGGAAGTAATCATGTCCGAGCAATTTTCAGACTACCATATCCAAGCGAGCGATGCGATGATGCCTGATTCTCAGCCACCTCGTTGGGCATTTTGCCTGTTGTGGCGTTGTATTTGTAACAGCTAGTAAGTAATATAGTAATTCTGGGACGCTTTTAAAGTGTAGTCACATATCTTAAAATCTAATTGTGAATCGTGCTTATTCTATCCCCCCCACCCAAAGCAGAGGCTTGCCAACTTTTCTCATCTATTGCTCCCGTGCCTTACTTTTTTAATTGGAAGTACACCTGTAGGATCAACAGTTCACCAGTAAAATGTCATACGCCCTGTTTGCTATGCACCCTGTAAATAGATAGCGAATGCACAACGGGATCTATAGTTGGCCTTTCCCGTTTTTTCGTCTCATTTACTGGGTGACAACTTTTGCTTTCCAGAATTCCTCTCGGGGGTTTCATAGCTAATCAAGATGATTATTGTTAGTTTGGGATTGGAAATCATAGAGACCGCATTAACTATATATTTTTATACATACAAAATCTCCATCACAACCTTAGCTGCAACTCAAGCGTGCCCATAGGATCCTATGTTGTATCCGTAGCTTCCATCGCCCACTTCAGGAAACACTGGCCTAGCTGGATGAGTTAACACTAGAAAGACGGATCGCGGGAGTATACCTAGAAAGACGGGATGGGGTCAATATGGCCCCTATAGTTTTTTGCAATTTTCAGATACCTTAATGTTTTAAATCATGGTATATCATTTTTGAAACATAGAGTTAGTTATAACACAAAAAAGGGTGAAACCGCTGACCTGTTGATATATTTTGTTTTTATCTAGCACTCAAAGCACATTTTGTACAAATCACCTCTCTCGATACACATTTTCCGTGCACTGGTTTTTTGCATTGCGTACAAGATTGACCTGTTTTATTGACTTTGCAGTTCCTTCTTAGAGGCCTTTCACACGGAGCGGATGCGGGTCCGGAAGAAGTTTTAACAATTGGAATATACTGCGCCTTTCAGACGAACCGAAAAATCTCCGCACCTAGGAAATGTTCATGCGGGTCCGGACGTCGTCCGCATGTGTCAAAACCCAAGTGCGGGCTCCGCATCCGCACATAGAAGTTTTGACAATTGGGCCATTCAGGGCTATTCACACGATGCGGAGCGAATTCGTCCGCATCTTTGGCTACTTTTTGAAGGTGATTTTTCACGGAATTTTTTTAATTATTTGCCATAAATACCCTTAAAAACACCATATGATGGTCCCTGCTCATTAATATAATGTACCTACATACGTCTATCCCTCCGTTTCCTTCTGAGATGGAGATATAGCAACTTTAACTGCCTTTTGTCCATATTTCACAATTTTATACAATAAAACCTGTCAACAACGGCCACTGACGGGACCAAAATTATAAGCCGTTCTGTTAATTACGAATATTTAATTGACCACATACTTTAATAACTTTTAAATTTAATTTAAAAATTTTAATTTTTTTCTTTTTAAATTTCTAAAATTATTTAAAAAATATAAATATCTGAAATATTATTTTAAATATTTGTTATTTTTTTAAATTTTTTAACTGTTAATTTTTTTAAACTTTAAAAAAAATACTTTTATTAAACAACGTTATCCACGTACGGTGTTCACTCAGGGCCGGATTAAGACGTTTGAAGACCCTAGCACTTGAATATTTTTGGTGGTTCCCCCCGATACCTACAAGTTTATTTTACTCGATATTCAGTCTATAAACTTAAAAAAATGAAATTTTATATTTCAGAAGTGAGACTAATCTAAGGATGGGATTTCACTCTAAAAGGTTTATGAAAGTTATTTTATAAAACTTGAAAAATGTAACCAATAAACACATCTGTTACATTCGAGAGAACTTTTATAGTGTAATCCCGGCCTAAGACAGAATTGTGATGTGAATATTTCTAAGCACAGGCATTTTGAAAGTCTCCGACCCTCCCCTTTTTTACTACTTGCAAATTCTTTGATATCTCCTGAATTTTTTTTTCTTTTTCTTGGAACATCGAATGTTTTTGGATTTGATTTTTCGAACATTGGATGTTTTTGGAGAATTTTTCTTCCATATTTTTCCGAAAAGACGGATTTTTTTTTTCAAAATATTTTGAAAATATTTGAATACATTTTCTCCCATCGACTACTTATGAGGATCGGAATTAAGACATCTTTATTCCCATATTCTATGTGGCTCTAGATTAAACCACCAAAGAATGCCTCTAGGCTGCCTATGGCCACTGAATCAGGGGTGAAGGAGAAAAATAATTACAAAAATTGCGAAAAAACAGTTTTTATGCACGAATTTCGAACTAGTGCTCGTTTGAAAGGGTATGCGGACCCGCGTCCGCATCCGCTCCGTGTGAAAGGGGCCTTACTTAGCATTTCAGTCGTTTTTTTTGTCTCCAACAATAGGTGTTTTGCATATTATCGCATTTTGAACTGTAGTTTTCTAGTTTGGTTCTTCACCAGCGATAGATCAACACCTTCTAGAGCTTCTGCTTTAGAAGGTATCGGATAGATAGAGTACTACTGGGCAATAGGATATAAATCATTTGGCTATTAGATCATTTCTAAGGCTTCAGCAAGGTATATTTTCTCACGATTTTAAGTTTCTTGTTTCTCGATGGCATTCTATTTCGTACCCGTACCAACTGATGCACCGTTGGAGAAATAGATTTTTTTCATTTATTTAAATCTTCGTCATCAGAACGGCTACTTGCTTCTCCACAGTTCGGCATAGGGTAGATCTCATGCTCTTCTGCACTTTCATCATCACTGCTTCCAGAGTTTCTCTTATATAATCTTTGCAACTCCTGGAGTATTTCTTCTATAGTAAATATACGTTTTCTCGCCATTTCTAAACTGTTTGAAATGATCACATGCACTCAAAATTTCTACGTCCCAGGACAAACAATTAATCGGATCAACAATTATATGTAAAGAATGCTTGACAAAAACCAAAAATTAGACACCTGCTGACGGACACTTGAACATAAGAATGAGGGGAAAAAAAGGTTACACGGAAAGTCAAATGCAAAAAAAGACTTTCAGAAGGATTATAACCTACTTAGAAATCAGTTGTGACGATGACGGTAGTATCTACCGCATAATGTGATAGGATATAAGGAAGGGTCACAATGACCTCCTTCCGTCTTTCTAGGTATTTATCCACTCGTATATTCGTTATTAAAAAGATAACGAAAAAAGCTTTGGCATACAATAAGAACATGCTAATTCAGGAAAAGTCGAAGAATTTCATGTGGTTCGGTTTATTTTAAGTTATGTTGTTCTTAAAAAAACTTTCCGGACACACCTATCCTTCGGGAACGCTTCGATATCTCTCTGAGATGGGAAGTGGGGTGTGACCGGTCTTCAAAGGTTCGGTTTATTCTTAGCAGACATGTAAGCTGAAACAGCGTGCAGGGTCACATAGATTTAATATATAAGAAAATGTTATATCATAAATATTAACTATAAAATAATTTAAATTTTGAAATGCCAGAGAAAATGTTTTTTATTTTATGAAGTATTTGTATACATACTGATCGAAGACTCTCGCGTCATATTTTGTGATGGAAGTTTTCCGTAATATATTTAAATATCAAGAGATGACGCTGCTTAAATTTTTTTCTCAGAATAACTAATATAATAATTCTGGGACGCTTTTAAAGTGTACTCAGATATTTTGAAATCTAAATTGTAAGCCATATTTATCCCCCCCCCAAAGCAGAGGCTCTTAAACTTTTCTCATCCGCGGCTCCCATGCACTAGTCATCATTTGTTCGTGGCTCCAGCGAAAGATTGGTATAGACATTGTGCATTCAAAAATACCACATCAAAGCACGAGCACTCACAAACATCAATATCTACAGCTAGACGTGGCACCACTGGCAAAGGGGTTGGTGACTCCCCTAGAAGCCGCGACGCACACTTTGAGAAACACTGCCCTAAAGACTAAACTTGTATTGTTGTGAAGCTATGAAATTTTCCCGAAATCGGCTTGGGGGAAAGGGGGGGGGCAGAGCTTTCTTAGTTTTGTTGACGGGGAGGGGAAATCAAAACGTATATAAAAAAATCTGCTCTGATAATTACCTTCAACGCATATTTTTGAACACCTCGCTAGTTCTTGTTCTTCTGAGGGCGTCCAATAACATCGGCATATCACACCCCCTAAATTACCGAAAGTGTGTATCAAGTTGCCTCTAATTGCTATTTTCTGTGTAGTATGTACTGGGCCGTAACGTATCGGGGATTTAGGGGTAGACGTTATCTTGGCCCCCGAAAAAATTCAAAATAAGTGAAAACTTTTTTGTGGGGCCCCATTCAGCTCGGGGTCCCCCCGATTGCCCCAGCCTAATTAGTGGTCCCACTATGCAGAAGTGTAACGCAATAAACCTATTATTGGGAGTAACGGAATTTTATTTATTACTGTAAATATTAGTCTTTTGCGATGAACACAAATACTTGAAATTCATTTTCTGATAGTACTAAGAATAACTATTTAGAAGAGATCCCAACAACAGCATAAATTTAAGGACGTATGATAATAATATAATGATGCTACCTCTTAATAAACGTTAGACCTTCTGCAACGCTATTTTTCTTGGTCCACAGAGTACCGTTGTAACGGGATATACCGTAATATACAGTATTATATCGTGAAAAGCTAACTACTTTTAAATATACAGAGTGCAAAACAAAAAAGGGGGTATGACATTTTACTATTACTACTAAACCACATATACACCTCGTCCATATTCCTCTGCGGAACTTCTAACGAATTGGTACATGTTGGAATGTGCGTGTCCGTGTTGTGAACCTAACATGAAGCTTGTTTCTGTGCAACGGTTTTTATAGTGCAGCCATCTGCTACCTATTTTTCGAACTATGAGTGAAGTGTCATGATTGAAGATTCACCGTTGTAGGCCTGTTGCTCTCTGTGGCGAGACTTTTTAACGGGGAGGTCGGCTCGCATTCGCGCCTCTCAAAGTTGGGAACCACTGAAAACCAACTCTAGCCGACCACTATTGTGGGGTTTGAACCCGGCTCCTCGCAATGCGAGTCCGTCACTATGATCACTCGACCACCACAGCGGATACGGCATTTTACCGGTGAACAATTGATCCTACACGTACGCTTCCAATTAGAATGAAAGTATCAAAATAACGTGTAGTACTCAGATATGCCATTCCTGTTTCAAGGCGTTGTATAGTAATTTATTGTATACAATATCTCCATCACACCATCAGGAGGGATGCCAACAACAGCATAAATTTAAGGACATATGATAATAATGACGCTACCACTCAATAAACGGTAGTCTTTCCACAACGATATTTTTCTTGGTCCGCAGAGTACCGTTGAAAAGGATACTCTGCGGTTATTCTCGGGTATATACCATATTATACCGTAATATACCATATTTTACCGTGAAAACCTAACTATTTTTAAATATACAGGGTGCATAACAAACAGGGGGTATGTGGTATTTTACTGGTGACCCGTTGATCCTACAGATATGCTTTCAGTTAGAAAAAGTATCCAAATAACGTGTAGTACTCAGATATGCCATTCATGTTTCAAGGGGTTCTATAGTAATTAAAATATAAAAAAAATCACCTCTTTATACCCACTTGCACTACCCCTTATGCAGAGACAGGGCAAAAACTTTGGTTGACTAGGACAACCGGGGCACTGCACCGATTGCCCCAGCCTAAACCCTAGCCTACTGGCCCAATTATATAGAAGTGAAATTGGATTTTTGAGCACACGGGGACTGTATGAACAGTTATTTTTTTATTTCAATAACTATACAATCCCTCGAAACATGAATGATATGTCTGAGTACTACACGTTGTTTGAAAACTTTTCTAATTGAAAGTATGCCTCTCCAGGATCAACGGTTCGCCAGTAAAATTCCATACCCCTGTTTGCTGTGCATCCGGTATATAGATAAGGAATGCACAGAGTTTTCCGTTTTTTTATTCTCATTAATGGGTGACAATTTCTCGTTCCGACAACCTTTGCTTCCCAGAATTCCTCTCGGGGTTTCAATGTCAATCAAGATGTTTACGGTTGAAAATTATAGATACCGCATTTATTACGTACAAGATCCCATCACAACTCAGGGTCATCTTAACAACATCATGGACCCCACTTGATAAGCTCTTGAGAATTTGGGCCCGCCTAGGCCCATGCGTTAAAACTTATTACCCCACCCAGAGAGAGAGAAGATTCTGTAATAAAATTATATATTATAAGAAATTTTTTATATATAACAAATACGGGGTGATTATAAAAAAACTATCCCGACATATGGGCCCCTAACTATCATACCATTCACAGAAACTGAATGAAATTTTGGCATAAGGTATTTTGAGGTATGCGCTCAAGAATGATATGGAAAACAACAGTGTCACTCTAACAGTTACGGTTACAGTGAGAAAATTTCGAAAATATCAAATGGCAACACCAAGTTTTTTGTATTGGAATGCGATCTCCATACTGAAAAACACTAAATAGTGTTGGAATGGCACCTGTAGCACGAAAATGCCCGGAGCTAGGTAAGGAAAAAGTAAAAAGGACTTTGCCGTGCACCAGAGCATTAATGTTCGTTTCATTCGTCACACCGTTTGTTCGGCTGAGATCCCAGCCTGATTAGTCCTCCACAAGGTCACGTGGAAAATTTGTGAAACACAATAAAATGCTTTATTTTACGCTGCTTCTCTGTCCTTATTGGTTGTCCTCACTTTTAGCTTATCTACCGCCGGTGATTTTCATGCTACAGTTGCCGTTCGAACGCTATAGTACTGTATTTGAATATCGGCTTTTGCATTCGCTGTACCGTCACAACTACTTTACCGCACACCAACTCCGGTCATATATCACCATACGGCAATTTCCAACCAGAGGAGTTTTATGGGAAATGAAGGCTCCATCCATGGCCCCCACATAGGGGGGGGGGGCTGACAGAGCTCTAGCCCTGAGGCCCAGGACGGTTATCATCATTTTTTTTTGCTTTTTCACGCTATAAATTAACTTTTTTTTTTCTCAAACCGAGCACAACTCAGGTCTATCGCCATAGGCAATTTACTACCTAGTGAGTTGTGCCGGAATTGTAAGTGTGTGTACCTAACAGTCTGAGTGCGTATCTAGTGTTGTGTATGATTTTTCAGTGCTGCCATCCATATCTCAGAAGTGAAGTGAGTGATGTGTAGCGACTGAATATTTGTACTGTTTATAGGACTGTTGCTCTCTGTGGCGAGACTTTTTAATGGGGAGATCAGCTCGTATTTGCGCCTCGAAGTTGGGAACCACAGGAAACCAACTTCAGCCGACCATCACTATGGCGACGGTGGGGTTCGAACCCGGATCCTCGCGATGCGAGTCCGTCATTATGACCACTCGACCACCGCAGCGGCACTATAAATTAACTACAGAAGGGGCCCGTTAAAAGTCTGACCGAGGGGCGCGCAAAAGATCAAAGCCTAGGGGCCCCGCTACAGGATGTGGGGACCATGGCTCCATCCATCGGTGGTCGCCCCAGGCTCGATAGGTAAAAAACTTGCTTCTAACCATTACAACTGGATTTCACTGCATTACAACAAGAAGCATACTTACCTCGCAGTTCGAGCAAGGTTATGACAAGAAATATGCCGCTTATCATCTTCCCAAAAGCCATATTCTCATTGGTTACGACTACAGCAAAAACGTGGATGGATAAACGAGTTCTTTTCATACACCCTTCTAGTTTAGTTCACACTTCTATTGTTCAACTTTCCATCGTGATTATGCTCTTGCGTACATGATACATATAAAGTCCTATATTCTCTCCTCAGAACTAAAGTAGCTTATGATTGCTATGAACGAGAAGATACTCCAAAGAATGTATTGTCATTTCTTGTGAACTTCACAAGGCCCCTTCTTCAAAGATTCTCTCTCTTTCTTCTATTACGTGTTTTGTGTTGGTGAAAGTCTGCTCCTTGATCTACGTGAGGTTCTTCAAAAAAGTTGGCAAGATGGGGAGCGATGAGGTAAAAATAGACGCTTTCTTTTCCCGGTTTGGCTGAAAAAAAAAAATGCATGGGTTGTGCAGTAGATGAGATGAAGTAAATCTGCCTAATATTTTCTCCCCTCCTTTATATGTGTGTGTATATATATACTATCTGGCAACGTTTCCTCCTTTACGTAAGTGTAGTTGAAATAACAAATACTCCTCAGCTGTTTCGGTGCTGGAATAATTAAGCTGCAGTTGACATTTGATTTGATGCAAGGTACAAAAGAGCGGAACGAAGACCAACCATCAGACATTTTTTGAAACGATTCCTCCTCTTTTTTTCCGTTTCTGCTGCCGTTTGGAGGAATGATGTTTCTCGATCTTGTTTTTAACAATCATGTGTACACTTGATTTTATATTTACATTTGATGTTTAGCTTTCAGTTTGACTAGTCATGTGTCAAGTTGGTTTTAGTCCCCTCCCCGCACTTTATAGTTGCTCGATCGTTACACAATTGGGTCGTGAACCCCTAGTAAACAGGCCGTGGTTTCCCCTGTGAGTTCCGACAACCCTAATTAGAAACCACTGCCCTAGACTTTAAGATTATTGGCGGTCTCCAGGTCAGAATTTTTCACGGGTCGTCCTCTCCCTAAAGTAAATTCAAAGCGTAAAAAAAAGTAAAATTCATTTTGGGCAGCAGGGCGATAGCGCTGTCAGTCGTCCCCCCCAATGCTTGTCGCCTTAGAAGAAAATAACGAAATTAATAAAGAAAAAATTAAAGAATTTTCTCAACGCGTTTCGAAAACTCATTGGGTGGCCGTCCATCCCATTTGAGTTGATCACTGAATTTGTCCTGGTTGCTCAGCTAAAAAAAAAAAAAAAAAAACAGAAAGTCTTTCAGATGCAGTGGTCATAATGTGACCACATGTAAGTCGGAAGCAATGTACTGTAATAGTGGTCATAAATACAGTATATCCTATTAAAAACAGCACCAATAGAGTGCCGAAGTACGTTAGACATGTAGTTTTCTCTCGTTTCTTGTATATTGTGTGCGTAGTCAGGGCTAAGTACGTAGTACACTTATACATGAGCGGTGATACGGACTCTCCCCCCCCCCTTATAAAAGGCAGGAGCATCAAAGGCAGAGCGGATTGATTTAATATATATGGATATACATAAACTGACATCATCATCATCATCATGCCCCTCTTCTAGCACTCATCGTACGTGGAGGAAGTTTGAGAGGCAGACATTCTGTTTCGCCTGAGGAGAACGAAACATTGAAAGGATGCTACTGAGAATGCAGTTATTTAAGAAGGGTAGTAGAGAAGCTGTGTCCAATTATCGTCCAGTCAGTTTGACGAGCTCCCTCTCGAAAATTTTAGAAATGATCATCAAAAGGCAGTTTGTGAAGTGGATAGACGAGAATAATGTATTGTCGGATAATCAGCATGGGTTCAGGAAGGGGAAGTCATGAGTAACTAACCTCCTTTGCTTCTATGATCACGTGACTAAGGCTTTGGGTAAGAGCAAAAATGTAGATGTTGTTTACCTTGATTTCCAGAAGGCATTCGATCGGGTCCAACATGGTAAACTCTTGAAGGGTTTATACGAGATTGGAATTGGGGGCAACTTGCTGAATTGGATAGAATCGGGGTTAAGAGATAGGTCGCAACGAGTTATGGTGAACGGGGAATTCTCTGGTTGGACAGGCGTCACAAGTGGAGTTCCACAAGGAAGTGTCCTTGGCCCCATACTTTTTTCACTTTTTATCGATAAACTCGATCAGCGTATCGATGGGATTACTAGCAAATTCGCAGATGATGTGAAGCTAATGGGGGTAATCGGGAATGAAAGCGATAGGGAGTTGCTTCAGACCAACTTAAACACATTGCAGCATGGGCAAATGAGTGGAGCATGACGTTTAGCGTTGATAAGTACATGGTCACTCATTTTGGCTCAAACAACCCACGTTTCTCTCACGAGTTGAATGGTGTCACTATCCCGGATGCAACTAGGGTCACCGATTTGGGAATTCTCATTGACGAGCGGCTTAGGTTTTCGGAAGATTGTTCAGCGGTGGTCAAAAAATCGAATAGAATGCTTGGTGCCATTTGCAAAAAGGTCTCTTCGCGTTCGCCTAAAGTCATTCTTCCGCTTTTTCGAGGCTTAGTTCGTCCTGGACTGGAGTATGCTGTAAGGTTTTGGAGACCATACCTACAGAGGGACATACACTTGGTTGAAGGGGTGCAGAGAAGAGCTACGCGTGTCCTTATTGGCACACAGGGCTTGAGTTATGAAGAGAGACTTCATTTTTTGAATATGTTTACATTGGATGAACGCAGGTGTCGAGGAGATATGATCGAAATGTTCAAAATTTTCAATGGGATGGATAGCATGGACCATGAACTTTTAGTACACCGCCAATCGACTGCTTTTACAATGGGACACCAATATCGATTGGTGAGGGACAATGCAAGGCTATGGTGTCGCAGGGAATTTTTCTCTAATAGGGGTTGTTAATAAATGGAATAGCTTACCCCCGTAGGTAGTAAATTGTAATACAATTGACACATTTAAAAAGAAATACGATAAACATGTTGGGGTAAATCGAGAAGTTATCCATACTTAGAATAAGACAACCATAAGTATTCTTTGTGGGCATTGTATAATATTTTATCATGTGTATATATTGTTTACAATTTTTGTTAATTGCATTTTTAATTGGGTTGCTGTATTTTTGAAATGTATCACTTCCATATTTTTATGGGCATCTTTTTCTCAGACACCTCGTTGGGCATTTTGCCTGTTGTGGCGTTGTATTTGTACTGTCTTGGGTTCAATCCGGTTCTGTCGTCAAGATTAATAGATATACTACTACTATTACTAAGCCACAGATTCCCTTCATCCACATTCCTCTATGGAATTTCTAACGAATGAGTATATGTTGGAATGTGCGTGTAGGTGTTGTGAATCTTATGTGAAGTTTGTTCTGGCATGTGTCGATTTGTTAGAAACACCGCAGAGGAATGTGTCGAGGTGCATGTGTGGTTAAGTACTAGTAGTGGTTCTCAGAGTGTGCACCGCGACTCCTTAGGACGCCGCCAATCATTGTCAGGAGCGCCGCGATTAGCTGTTCTTATAAATGTGTGCCTCTTCAACACCACGAAACCGCTCTTTGTTAGACTGATCCGGCGAGCCGCGGATAAATGTCTACTAGAGCAAGGGAGCCACGGAAGGCAAAAGTTTGAGAACCACTGCTCTCTAGTCGATTATCATAATTCGACGTGTATAAAAAAGCATTTTTTCACGGTCCACTCCCCATCCTCAAACTTACTTCCAATTTGAAAGTTGTTGCCCTGTCACTCCTGAGGAAAACAGGAAAAAATATCCATATTCGCTGAGATATTTGAATTCGAAACTCGGAGCAAAGTTGGGAAAGAACAGCATAAAAACTCTAATGGGCAACGTTCTAACATGAGCTACTGTACAAAAATTTAGATTTTTTTTATTTTGTGAGAAATATTTTCACTCTTGAAACTGGTATAGAGTGATTCTTGAACACATTTTGAGCATTTTTTATATTACAACCATAACTCTACGATGAACGGTTGATGAGGTAAAGGCCGAAACTTACAGGACACCCTGTGTAAAAAAAAAGGGAAAAGAAATTTCTTATTCCATTCATACAACCCATTAAATTCTTCATCACTCTCATGTGATGCATCATGCATCACAACCAGCGGTATTAACTATTTCATTATCATCATGAGTCACTCTCAACGTGAAATTGCAAGGACTTGTATTAGTAATGTGCTTATCTACTCTATCTACTCTATAATATAAAATCACAAACTCGAAAAGGTCCTGTTTCTATGCAACAATGGAAATTAGTGACGATTTTATGTAACGGAAGTCGGTGACGTTTTTTGAGTGACGGAAATCTAATACGTTTTTGTGTTACGGAAAACGGTTACGATTTTGGGTCAAGTTTTCATTTAACTCTAGCATATATCGGGACCCATTTGACCCATCGGGAACAAGTTATGTGCATGTACCGAGAGGCTCCCACATCCTACAGCAGGGCCCTAAGTCTGGAATAGATGGCGAGCCCCCAAACCAGCTTTTCAGGGGGCCTCTCTGTGGTTAATTTATAGTGTGAAAAATCAAAAAGTGATAAGAATCGTTCCAGACCCTCTCAGCCCTGCCCTTGGGGGGGGGGATCATGCCGAGAGGTATGTAGATGTATAATATACATACAACACCAGTGCTCCTAACACACAGTGTCGGGGTACCCGGGAGGATTGCACGCATACCTTCGTGGGGAATTTAAAAGGTTTCATTTCCAGGGGCCCTTGATGGATCTCAATGTTTTCTTGCTGCTTTAACATTGAAAAATTTGCGATAGCGGAAGCCCAAGATATATCCAGTCTGGGGGGGGGGGGGTCATAAAATTGGCAAATTCGGTCACGGGTAATTGAGGGGGGCCTGCATTTTATTCGTTGGTGAAATGAATACAAATAAATATTTGCAGTGGCACTCACTGGGGGGGGGGATGCCCGGTAAGCTTCTGAATCAGGGGCCTCGTTTCATTTTGGGGGCCCCTGGGTGTATTTCATTGATTTTTATTTTATTAACATTGTAAAATTTGCAACATCAGTAGCCCGAAATAAAGCCAATCTAAGTAATCCACTAAAAGTATGCGAATTGGTGTCCCGGGTAATTGGTTCGGGGCCCTCGATTTTATTAGTTGGTAAAATGAATACAAATGAAATTTTTCATGGCACTCGCAGCCGGGGATGACCGACAAGCTTCCAAGTTGGGGGCCTCATGTTTACATATTCAGAATGGAGGAGCAAGCGTCCTTTGCTTCTTCTTCTTGGGTAGTTTCGGTTCTGATACTGACATACAAAGCCCCCATTTCTCTGTGAGTCGACAGGTGCTGCCATCTATCATTCAACATTACTGCTGGATGAGGAAACGCGATTCGTGTTTAAATTCAAAGATGTTCAGGGGGATGGTCATAGTAGCCGAAAGCCCTGTGTAATTATCATTGTAAATTCAAAGGGAAAAACACGCATAGAAAAAAATACACACGAATTATAAAAAGTAAGTTATTTAAATTTTGAAATGTTTTATTGGCTGTTCACATTTTTACAAATACTCTGGAGCAGGGATCGGCAGCCTTTCTGGTACGGAGGGTCAAATTGAAACTTCCCACCAAGCCCGCGGACCCTCAACTCTCATGTAATTTAATGACATCTGTCCGATGCGACCCCGAGTTAAACAGTGACAAAAAATAAATTGAAGGTTTTCATTTATCCTGAAATTATTTCTTTTATTAATTATCAGTTTTGATTAGTTCTGAAATAATTTTTTTCACTGATTCCGAAAAAAGTTTTCCATTAGTTACTGATCAAATTAATTAATTCTGAGATTAATTTTGTTCTGAGAAACCCCTTTAAATGATTCTGTATATAATTATTACTTTTCGGTTGTTCTGAAATTATTTTCCTGCTCAATATAGCTTGAAATCATTCATTTCAATAATCATGCAAATATTCCTTTAGTAACTGTGAAATATTTTTATACAAGAAAGTACGAAGTTGTTTCTCTCATTGGTGTATGAGTTTTTTTTTTTTCATCAATTCTGGAAATATTCGTTTGATTAATTTTGAATTTTCATCAAATGGTTCTGGAAATATTTCTTTCAATTATTCTAGAAATGTTTCTTTAATTAATTTATTAAGAATTATTTCATCTATTGATTCCGAAATTACTTCTTCAAGCAATTCTAATACTAATTATGTTCCAATGTTTTCAACCCTTTTCTGAATACAGGGTGATTATAATTGAAGTTACTTTAATTATAATCACTCTGAATAATTTTCCTCAAAACCTACTCATCCGGAAACAGACAAATTTTCAGGTTATCTTAATGAAACCATGGGAGAAAGATTTATGCAATTAAAAAATAGTTCAATTTTTTGCCGCCAGGTGAAAAAGTGTAGGTTTTTTTTTTTATTGCATTTTCTTTTTTTCCATGGTTCATACAGCGTATTCAGTATACCATATTAGTTTTAATGAAATACGGCCATCAGAACGGGTGCAACAGATGTGTCAGACTACTGACACTACTCAGACCTATGTAGCGCCTGTTCTGGAAGACGTATACCTTGATATATACGTTATATGGACCATGGAAAAAAGGAAAATGCAATATTATAAGCGCCACTTTTTCACCTTTTCTTCTTTCTTTCAAACCGAGCACAACTCAGGTGTATCACCCTCTATGGGCGACTTACTACCTAGTGAGTTGTGCCGGAAGTGTAACTGTGTGTGCACCTAACAGTCTGAGTCAGTTATGTTTTGCACCTGGTAATCAAAAAGTGAATTAATTTTTTATTGAATAAATCTCTCTTCCATGGTCTCATATAGATATCCTGAAAATTTGTCTGTTTTCGGATGAGTAGTTTCACAGAAAAACTATTCACAGAGGTAAAGGAACTTTTAATTATAATCACCCTGTATCATCGGCGGGCCAAGACAAAAAGCTCCGAGGGTCAAATTTGGCCCGCGGCAGGACCGTCTTAAGACCATCATGGGCCCCCGGAACAAGTGGTTTTTCTGAGGTCCTACCAGGTAAATTCTAGAAAATTTCAACCAAATATAATTTTTGTGAGGCCTCTTCTTCTCTTGGGGCCCGGGTGGGTCCATGCGTTAATACGGCACTGGCCCGCGGAATCCATGTTGAACACCTCTACTACGGAGAGTCAATCACCTAATACTTTTATTCATCTCCTATAAAAAAAATTAGGTTTGAAAATTGAATAAGAATCACAAGTGTAAGAAATACTCAATTTCAGAAATGTACAAAATTAAAACTAAAAAAAAATAAATAAATAAAAGACAGAAATATGGTCAGTGTATCCATTGAACTCCATCTAGTAGAAACCAATGACGTCACTGTAAATGAATACATGATTTTCGTAGAGTCAAGTCCAGTCAGATCGCGACGGAATCTGTGTTTTGCAGGGAAGTCCGTAAAAGCTGCGCCACTGGGGACCGAGAGGGCTCAGCGAGACTCACTAAAAAAATCCAGACGACAATTCGACACCGAGCAGCGGCTCATACTGAGATGTTGTGAGATGCAAATTGCTCCGAGAAATCCATCTTACTATTTCTTTGCCCGTACATTAGCACAGACGTTTCAAAAACGGCTCCATATTCCTGCTGTCAATCCGAAAATATGGCGTCCGACGGCGGTGTCGTCAAAGACCACAACCACCCCGGTGGGGAAACGACCGTCGAGTCCCTGAATCGCGAGGTCGAGAGCCTCAAGAGTCGACTCGAGGAAGAGAGGCGAAAACTCAACGACGTCTCCCGTGAGCTCGCTATTTTATTTGCCTGGTTTATTTTGTTAAATATTAAAACATTTTCCGACTGTTTTTGTATTCGCAGGTGTTTTGAAACAATACAAACAGCTGATTAAATCCCACTGCGCGCATGCGTTTTTTACTCCTCAACCTCGACCCGTGTACATATAACATGGGGTACATGTATCTCACATTGCATCTTGTTTACTTCGGGGATGCAGCAGCTATTGACTGCAGTAATTACAAATAGATGGCCCTGAATCTTCTATTATTCACTGATCATTGAATTATAGTTAAGAGGGGGGGGGGGGGCTTTGAACCTATATCCCCACTTATCTATGAGATGTACTCATCCGCCTGTACCCTTTTATACTATTAGCTCCCTGGAAAAAGAAAGCTGCCTGGGCTCTACCTTGTTTTGGGGGGGGGGGGGGTTCAGGGATCCTCTTTTTATTGGTTTATTTAAGGATTTTTTACACAATTTTTTTCTACTGCAGCACGTTTTTAAAATTTTTGTTGCAGCCTCCTTCCCTGAGGTCCCAAAATATTCATACACTTACCAGAGCCTTTATATCAAAGCGGCTCAAGATTTTTAATAGTTTTGCTTTATATGCTTACATAACACAAGCGGTTAAAAAAACAAAACATGCTCAGTTGACGGGCATGCCCGGCTCTGGTAGGTACGTGAATGTTTTGAGACTTCTGGAGAGGCCGCTGCAACAAAAAGGTTTAAAAACATGTTATAGTAAAACCCGTCAGATGTGGGCATCCCTCTTTTACGGTTAAAAAATAATTTCCCCTGTATAATAAAAGAATGCATTTCAAACCTCTGATTAATGGCTACTCCTTTTTCATGGGCAATTGTTTTTTTGTCCTACGTGGTGTCCATAAAAATGTGGTTTTACTGTATGAAGAAAAAAAAACAGCTATAGTATAATCCCTTTTTTGGCAAGAAAAATGCCGAAGTATGATGAGAAGTTATTAAGAGTGAAACAAAGTCGTGCTTTCAGATGTCTTTCTTGCCAAAGAGAAAAATTGCCAGCACATTGCCGAAAAAGGATGATATTCCGTGGCTGTTAAAATGGAAGAAATAATGATAAAAACAATCAGCTATGACAAACGAAACTTTCTTTGACTAAATATCTTTAGATCAGATAGTCCCTCCTGATATTTGAACAAATATTCTCTGAAATATAAATAAAAATTTGGACTCTCGTTCAAATAATACAATGTTCAGGGTAAAAAATACTCTCTGGGTTCAATCAAAAATAGTCTCAGAGTTCAATAAAAACACGATTGCTGGATCAAAACTACAACAGCTGGTATATAAAAAATTGATTGGAATGAAATGTAGGCTACAACCTGAGAAGGACGTATCCCTGAGAACAAATTCTAAATAAAATATTCCAACAAAAAAAAAAAAAGTAACGTACTGGGGGAAAATGGTACGTACAATACCAGATGCAGCATCAACATGAAACAAACGTAACTTTCCAACATAAATATGTTAGAGCCAAGCATATACTCAGAACACATTCTCCGGCATGTACCGATTCGTTAGAAATTTTCTAGGGGAATGTGTGCAAGGTGCATGTTCGGTTAAGTAGTAGTGGTATGTACAATATAATGTACACACAGTAAAACCTCCTAAGGGCCACCTCCGAACAGTGGTTGCATTTGGTTAGAACCGAATGTGTTTCACAGACTTGACATTACAATTTTGAAACCTCAAAACAATGATTTCTGAATAACTGCCACTTTGGACTGGAGCTGGCAAAAAAAAAAAAAAAATGCATATCGCTATGAGAAAAATAATTTTCAAGCTTATTTTCAAGGGAGTTTTTCCTCCCGAACTCTATGGGGAGGGGGGGGGGGTGAAATTATATATGCTTTCTTCCCCTGGGTACAAATGTTAGAGAGGTATATTGAAATCAGCGAAGAGAAAAGGGGCCACTTAAGTGATCTATAGTGGTGCCACAGGCCACATAAATGATCTTCAAAAACACTGCACGTCACTTAAGTGAACTATAAGTATGCCACACATCACTTGAGTGTTATGGAACAGTGTCCCAGGTCACTTATGTGACCTGTAAATGTGCTGCAGATCACTTATGTGACCTGTAAATGTGCTGCAGATCACTGATGTGATCTGAGAATGTGTCTCTTAATTCATTCTTACAAAATTATGTTTGAGATTGCAAGCCACATCGGATGATTCCAAGGGTCACATTTGGCCCATACGTCATGGATTGACCATGTATGGTCAGGTTGATCGTGGTTGGGAATAGATAACTATTTAAAGGTTGCTGGTACAGTCTTGGCCTGTCAGTTTTTCTTGCCAGTTTTTTCCATTGTGTTCTATCTCATCACTAAGTCTTCAGGATGCCAAAATAGTACTGTAGATTGATTTACAGGGTCACAACTAGATGCATGGTTAGCTGGGGAAAGCACACATTTCCGCTCCCAATTTGTAATGTTAAAGGAGAGTTTAAAGGGGTGGAATTTGCTCTCCATCTCATTCAACGAACGGGACACCAGACAGACCTGATCCCCTCTAGTTGCAGCCCCGTAGATTAATCAATTATGCTATCTTCCAGTATCAATATAATCATACATTCTAATATAATCAATTATATAATTATCATAATGAATTAGAACAGATTATGATTTTTTAAATCTTACATAGATTGCGAATTTTAATTGTTTTGTTTCTCAGAAATAAAACGGCCATTCCTAATAACTGTCACTTCCCTATAGCGCCCACATTTCCATGGTCCCATTAGTGATCGTTGTTGGGAGGTCTTACTGCATAAATGAAAAGAAAAAGCTGAAATTCCTAACAATTAATTTAGTTCCTGACTCAATTCAAAAGCTATGCTGTAGGCTATACTAAATCCTATTATTACTAGTAACCTCTAGGGCAGGCATCTTCAACCTATTGCTTATGAGCACCACAGTGCTTCTTGAAGCATGCAAAGTGCTCTGTGCTCACGATTAACTCTCCAAATAAATATGTTGTACGAATTGCGTTCTAGGATGGAAAAACATCCTGCATGCATTCATATGTCAAACTTGCCGAAAAAGATGCTCTTTTGATGATGGATACCAGCAGTCAGGACCGTAAGTAACGATTCGTTTGTCCTGTGCAAGAATTTGCATTTAGGCTCCTTCTTGGGCCACTCTGTCAGGTGAACGGCCTAGTTACAATAATGCAGGTATCGCTAGCACTCGCGACTAGAAAAAGGTTGAAGAACTCTGCTCTAGGGAACGACATCACTTTTTAGATGATAACCACCAGTAAAAAAATTAATGGCAGCCTTAGAAACTCTAAGGAAATATTAGCAGACAAAAAAAAACAAAAAACGCACACGGAAGAAAACAGCCGATCATCACGACCAATAAGAAAACTGACAAAAATTGTTGAAAAGGAAAAAAAAAGATTATAGTATAGCTCTTCCCATAAGTATTGTTTCCGCATGTAAATTTTTAGAGATTTGTCCAGCCCTGGAACCTACTCATGCCCTATTTATTATCATGGTAGTACTTCAAAGGCTCATCCACATTAGGTGCGATATGCTATCCTTAAGTAATTTGCTGAAGTTGATGTATATGCGCAGGATGATGTTGGGATATAATTTATTATGAGACTTACAACGTGCATCAGACAAACAGGAAGATTGTGGGTACTCGTATTTGGTTTGTACATTAAAAAGACTTGCACGATATGTAAAATTATCAGGTTTAATTCTAAATTACATGAGAGACAACTCTTTCGTTAGGTGGGGATTACACTAAAAAGTTTGATCAAAGATCTTTTACAAAACTTGAAGAAAAAAAAAAAAAACAACCAATAAGTCTATTAGATAATATTTACTTGAATGTAACTGATATGCTTATTAGTAGAATTTTATTCAAGTTTCATAAAAGAACTCAAAACTTTTTTAGTGTAATCCCAGCCTTAGGCCCGAAAGGTAGAATAATCTCTCGTGCAATTAATTCAGAATTTTAAACCCGATGTTACGCATGCTCCAGAACCTTATGGCCTAAGACTGTGGCGCAGCAGTTGCAAGAGTTTTTTACTTAATATCCTTGACCATGTACATAACATGGGTATAAGTAAGTATATGTATTTGTTGCTGCTAAAGCCAGAAACTGGCCAGTTGACCTGCCCAATGTCCGAAATTCCATAGAATTTCAGACATTGGCTGAAGATTAGTATAATACTCAAGTCTCGCCACAGAGAGCAAGCTACAGACCTACAAACAGTAAAAATGCTCAGTCATTACACTTCACTCCTGAAATATAGGTGGCAGAACTTAAAAATCATACACAACACTAGATACACACTCAGACTGTCAGGTACGCACACTTACACTTCCGACACAACTCACTGTTTATTAAATTGCCCATGGCTATAGATTTGAGTTATGCACGGTTTGAAAGAAAGAAAAAAAAGTATAATACTCTCGTATCAATTCCCCTACGATCTTGATATCCTGATTCTTATGATCGTTACAGTTGCCATAGCTAATCATAATTATAAATAACCATAATTATCACACACAAAACAGACAACTCCCAGAATCGCACCCTTTCTTTAGCCAGGGATCTTCAGCCACTTCACGAACTGGTTGGCCAAACCTCAGTGAAATATTAGATTTCCGACATTCAACACAGATTTCGGTTTTTGGTCGTAACGTATATGAATACATATTACATCTTGTTTACTTCAAGATGCAACAGCTACAGAATGCAATAATGTCTGATATATGGCATTCAACCTTTTGTGATGTACTTATTATTGAATTACAGTTGGGATTCTTGGGTCTAACAATCACACTTACCTATGATCTGCTCTTCTCCTTACTTTTTTTGACTAATTAGCCCTCCTTAAAGAAGGGGGAATCCGACATCTTGACCCAGGGACAGTGCCGTCTTTACAAATGGGCCCACCCGGCATGGCCTGGGAGCCTCATGAGAAGAGGGCCTCAGAAAAACGAGAAGTAATAGAATTTTTTGAGAATTTTCCAGGTAGGGCCTCAGAAAATCACTTCCTCCCGGGGCCCATGATGCCCTTAAGACGGCCCTGTCCAGGGATTGAGGTAAAAAATGAATTGGTTTTTTTTACATTATAAATTGTTGAGAGCACATGTTTTTGAACTTTTTGTTGCATTGCTTTCCTTAGTCTCAAAATCTACAAGTGCTTCCCCAAGCTCGGTTTAGCATAGCTGTAATGCTTTAAAGTCTAGCCTTTACTTCTAGGTACGAATGTTAGCCGATCTCCCTATTAAAAAATCTCGCCACAGAGCAACAGGTCTACAATGGTACAAATATTCAATCATTACATTTCACTCATAGTTCAAAAAATAGATGGCAGCACTATAACAGCCATTACACAGAAACAAGCTTCACGTTAAGTTCACAACATACACACACATTCAGCATATACTTATTCGTTAGAAATTCCATAGAGGGATGTGGATAAGGTGTATCTGTGGTTTAGTAGTATGCAGGCGCGGATTTATGGGAGGTGATCACCCACCCAAAGCAAAATATGTAATATTGCTCCCAATGTGATAATTCATGAAATTTGTTTAACCTCTATATGATAATATTGCATTTAATCAATCCGTTGAAAATTACCTATATCAATATTTTTGATTAAATGAAAAATTCAAGAAATCTTCAACTAAAAAACGGGAGGAATCAGAATGGATAAAAAAACAAAAAATGGGGACTGTCCCAGAAAATATAGGACAAAATGCAGGACATATTATCACCCTTCCCAAAAGCGATGTCTAGAAAAACAATCCCCTGGTAGTATGGGATGAGATTTGACTAGGTCAATTTGGAAGATTCTAATTTTCTAGAACAGGAGCTTGGAAAAACTTCATCACTGACAAGCAGTTCTTTACTTGCAATTTCTTTAACTGTAAGAAAAAAGTGTAATTGTCTGGCATAATTTAGTCGAGCCTCATTTTGTACTTGGAGGACTATATACTAGAAGAAGGCTCGCTATGCATAGTCCTTGACTAATCTCTTGAACTCCCTGTTGATGTAGCCTGTATGGCATGCTAGGGTATATGATCAATAGAGCCCGTATTATATGCACTAAAAAAATGTCAAAATATGCATTAAAAATGTCAAAATATGCATTAAAAATGTCAAAATATGCATTAAAAATGTCAAAATATGCATTAAAAATGTCAAAATATGCATTAAAAATGTCAAAATATGCATTAAAAATGTCAAAATATGCATTAAAAATAGCAAAATATGCATTAAAAATATCAAAATATGTATTAAAACCTAAAAATATGTAGAAAATTCCCAAAATATACACTAAAAATCCTGAAAAGTTGAAAAATTCCGAAATATGTGCCGAAAAGTGAAAATAAGCATAAAAAGTAACCATGCAACAAAAAAAAATGTTTTTAAAATGCACATTTTCTATTTCTTAGTGCACATTTATTTACAAAAAAAATATTCCCACTTATAAACATACTGCATATGCAAATAGTTTCTACATATTTTTCTAGTCAGGCCGGGATCACACTATAAAAGTTTTATTAAAGTTCTGCCATATAAAACTTTCAAAATTCAACCAATTAGCACATCGGTTACATCAGTTGTATTGTTTTTTTTTTTCAAATTTTATCAAATAGCTTTCTCGAAACTTTTTTAATGCAATCCTCGCCAGTAATAGCTGATGTTTGTAGCCCAAACATCTATCTCTTAATTCACACTAAATCCCACCAGCGGAAAAACCCCCCAATGTTATGGAAATATTATAAGCGATATTTATTTGGAAAATTATTGAAAAAAATTGAGAAATGAACTTTTAAAAATATGCATTTATTCGGAAAATTCTTTGATTTTATGCATTTATATGTATTAATGCTAAAAAAGATCAAAATATTCAAATGCATGTATGTATTTGTATATAATCTGAGCTCTAATGATCAATAATCAATTGCAAGACATGCTCATCACATGAACTGAGAAGATTGGGGTTACTCATTAGCTGCTCCAGAATCTAGGAAACAGCTATACTACAATCTTTTTTTTTTGGCAATTTTCTTTCTAGCTTGTTTGGGCTTTTTCCTCCTGGTCGGCAATGGTTGCTATTTTCTTCGGCTGGTGTTTTTTTTTCTGTATTATTTTTGGCTTCTAGGGGTTGTCATTGTTTTTTACTGTTGGTAACGTCTGAAGGTGGAGTCACCCCTAGAGGTCACTAGTGATAATAGGCTTTTTTGTAGAGTGCATTGTTAGAATTAATTGAGCATCCTTTCAGTATTTTGGAGATTATTTTTTGCTCATTCATTTATACGTTGTGTCATATATACTGTTTGCGTAGAATGTGCCATTCAGTTTTTTCTTCTTGGAATATTTATTTTCTCTAGGGTTTTATATTCATATTTCCATTTTCATTATACTTTTGCATAGTTATAGTTTTCAGCAATCATGTTTTTATTGAACCCAGAGATTGTTTTTGACTGAACCCAGAGACTGCTTTTGCCCTGTGATTATTGTATTATTTAAACCATGTAACTATGTAACCACAAGTGGAATGTCAACATCCTAGGTTGCAGATTAATGCAGGATATTCACTGAGCCTCAAGGACGCTCCCAGCACCAAGAGACAATGAGTTGTATGCAAGATTTCTAGTTTAATCATTGTTATTAGGCCAGATGGCCCTAAATCTATATTTATATTTTGAAGTTATGATATCGTTATATGGATAATTGTTAAAGCCTCTAATCAGTTTACTTTTATTACCTTTGTTGGAAGCGGCTCTATGGTACTCTAATGTGTCTGGAAATTTTATTAAAACATCTAATAAAATTTCTGGACGCATCCATTTTTTGGGAACACTTTGATATCTCTCCAAGAGATGTGAAGTGGAGCGAGTCCGGTCCTTCAATGTTCAATATATTATTTAAAAGAGTGTTCCGATACTTATATTCTAGAGAATATTTATATCCTGCATCTGGTCTAGGATATTATATTTTATATCTCCATCCTTTATTTGAGAATTTTAGAAAGTTTTAAACCATAGTATTAACAATTTTCCTGACACAGAAGACTAAACAGAAAGGGCAACAACATGACCACAGAAAAAGATTGCTACCATAGGGAGTCTTACACTGAGAAGCATTAAAGCAAAATTTTTTGCATTGTTCTGCAATGATTCCCCTATCTGACTGGAAATGTTCTGCTGTAAAAATCCCCATATAGTGGTTTTTGTACTTTTTCTTAGTTCTTCCAGATATTTCTACAGTAGCGCTAATTGTTCTGCTATGTTCATCACAGATTTTGGCATATTCTGCTTTGGGACTGAGAAGTTAGGGCACCAACCTTGTCTGTGATATTAAAAAAAAACAATGTCGAATGCTGCCATTTGGAATCTGCAATAAATTACATGCCCCAGTCTAATTAGTGAGTGCAGAAAATGACCATGGTGTGACAAAATTATCAAATGGATTGTCTATTTTTAGCATGTTGAAGCACATGCCAAAACTCATGTACCTTAAAATCAGAAGTTTTAGGCGATGAGTTGATTTAGTGGAATTGAAAAAACAAAACAAAAAACTTGCCAACTGTTGGCTGTATGTGCAGGATATTTAACTTTGTCAGATGGCCAACAAAAAGATAATCTAAACTAGTGTTTCTTAAAGTGGTCAATATCACTCCCTTGCGGGGGGGGGGGGGGGAGAATCACTCTCTAAGGGGGCAATGGAAAGATCCGAGGGATGCGGTAAAGTTTGAATTTGGTATGGATGCTATTGGTTGGGTGTGAGGAGGGGAGGGGCATGAGGAGAAAATTACTTTGGTTGGGGGGGGGGGGCGATGGAGAAGACACATAAAGTTTGGGAAAGTAAGATCTGACACTCCATACATGAAATGATAATGGAATGACAAAATTCAGTGATTCTTTGAATCGCAAATGCTTTATGTTAAGAACTATGTGCTTGATTTTAATGTGTTTTTCAATCCATGTTTTGTTTTCAGTATCAAAAGTTGCAGAAAGGTTAGAACCTATTCAAGGCTTGAACATCAAACCACGAAGAGTACTCAAGGGTCATCAAGGAAAAGTTCTATGTTCTGATTGGTCTCTTGACAAAAGGCATATGGTCAGCTCCTCCCAGGTAATACTTATTGCACTCATTGAAAATCGGTTGAAATGTGTTGTTTGAAAATGAAGAAAATATTTGTTCATATTGCACAAGCAGAGCTGTATTCGTGGATGTGCAGATATGCAGGGAAAAATTTGAATGACAATGTGCCTATTATTTATCATCCTTGAGGTGGAGTTGTGCATTAGGGCATAAAATATTTGACTGCATTGGAGATCATGACCCTGAATACTGGTTTGATTTAAAGTATTACCTAGACCTAGGTTCATGCTGTTGGTTGCCATTGTGCCATTTTGTGAGTAAATCTTTGTGACCAATGAGAAAACTGGCATATTGCCAGGAGGCAATTTACGACTGGCAGGAAGTAAACCTTTGATTTAATTTGCCTAATGACAAATGTTGTCAAATGCATGTATTCAGCTATCCATATTTTGACTACAAATTTTTTGTCTGAGTTAGTTAAATTACTACAATCTATATAAACCCGATGAGGACATCTAAATACGATTGACACTGCTTATTAGAATCATGGATAGTGTTGTTATTCAGACAGGGCATTAGCAACTAAAAAAATTTGTATTGGCACCTAAAATTTTATTTGTGTAGTCACTAAATTGCAGAGAGTAGGTACAAAAAAATTGGAATTTATACCAGCATGTCTGCCAACATGAAAGAGGGTCACTATGCCCTGAAAAAGAAGCATAATTTTGCACTTTTTTCTTTGGGTAAAAATGTTTTTGCACCTGGAATTTTTTTTTTGCAATTTATCCAATCCTGCATTTGGGTATTGTTATCAGTTTCTCTGAGTATGTAATGGACACCAATGTCATAACACGAGAAAAAATTTGTGTATCCCTATCAGGACTTTGGTTCATGTTATTGATTTTTTCCCCTTCAAATTTTTTCCTTTTTTTATATTTTGAAGCTAAGGTACAAACAGACTCATTCCCCCCATTAGTTATCGTTATCAACATGCTATTGTTTTGGAGTCAGAAAGAGTTTCCCCTCCTTTGTTTGCATACTCAGCTCACAATATCTTAATCATGTCATAATATGTGCTTTGATCCATGTACGTGTACCACTATTTTTGCAATGGCTTTCCTGTAGTGAATCACGTGTAAGAAATAAAAAAAGTTCCTTTCTTCAGTTCTTTGTCAGCTTCTTTTATTTAATCACATTCACAGTTCCTTGTCCAGAAGACTTTCACAAAGGAATCTATAGGATGTGTCGTACATTATAAAACATCGTAATTCATAATATGCATTAACAGAGATGCCATTGACGCATTATAGCGCGTCAAATACCCGAAATTTCAAAAAAGGATGCGTGAAAATTTTGTTCACACGTCCTTTCCTGGTTCTAAGAAAAAAAGTTGAGAGAAAAATCTCCCCAACTTTTTACCGTGTATCATGATCGCGCGACCTTGAGAAACTGGTTTTACTACTTTGTACACTACTGTATTGATATACACGCGGGTTGTTGAAGAATAAGATGAGGGATATTTGGTTGGCTTCCCTGAATGAGGGGCCGTGTACAGAAGTTTCAAATTTCGGATTTTTACTACCCTGCAGATTTTCTCCCTTCCGGCTATGTACGGGAAATTACGGTACTTTTGCGGCTATCGACCGGCATTCAAAGACCACGTTTATACGGCGTAAAATCACCTTGTTCCTACAATATTGAGAATGCATGTTTTTTTCAAAATCCTAAAGGATTGGAACGCCTGTTCAAAATTGTAAAATTTTCCCAATATTGTGGAAAAAACCAAATCTGTAAAAACTCGACCTTGAATATCCAGTTTTGTCATCTAGCTGCTATGCGGTAGTCACCATTTCGCATGGCAGAAATCATGGGTGTGTAAGCAGAATTGGCTTTTGGAGGGGCACAAGGATCTAATTCTTCACAGATAGTATAAAAGAAATTATTTTATTTCGATATTTTAATTCTCTACAAAAATATTTTCAATTTTTGATCTCCGTGGGGGGGGGGGGAGAGGGAGAAGAGGCCCCTTATAACCTCTCCCCAAATTTTGCTTTTGGTGAAAATCTGTGTTTGGAACTTGCGATTGCGCAATGGTAATTGGCTAAAAATGTGATTTTCTAAAGATTTCAAATTTTGAGTTGGCTATTCCTTTGAAAAAACTTCTGGTTGTCATGGAGATGACATAGACCTAGAACACAAATATGCATACATTAAACTTCAACTGCATGCATTACCAGTTTGGAGGATAGATGCAAGGCCGCGACTTGGAGGGACAGGTGGGCCTAGTGTCCTGGGCTCTGGACTGGGAGGTACCAAATTCACCCTTTATAACTGCTTCTACATTACATGGATGTGCCAAAATGTGTACTTGCCCCGTTTGATAAAGTATCTAGTTGCAGTGCTAGATAGATGGCACCACCTACTGAACACAAAACACGCCAAATGCTGTGTGCACACACACATAAGCACACTGTTAAGTTTCTCCAACACAAATCAGGTGTAGCTCCCATATATTCAGGTGTGAAAATATGTGGAAGTTAAATGGCGACAGATCAGAATGGTGGACGATCAGGGAAGAGAAATAAAATCATTTTACCACAGGAAATCCAAAGTGTGAATAGGAAATGAGAAGATAAGTGTCTGAGAGAGAAGAGAAAGAATCTGATTTGCTTTAAATTTGATCAGAAGATATTGAAAATGCTAAGATATTTTGAACAAAATGTAAAATAAATCGGAAGGGAATTTATACATTGATTATTAGTAAATATATAAATGTGTGCCTTCAACTGTTAATTAAAGTGGATCCTGCTTATAATGTTTTTGAAAAACCATCATAAAAAATGTTATAAATAGGAAAACACTTTAAACAGGAAATTGCAATTAGAATTATTGTTAGGACCATGAAAATAAGTTGTACTAAGTGGGAAAACATTATAAATGGGAGAAACGTTATAAATGGGAGAAACGTTATAAATGGGAGAAACGTTATAAATGGGAGAAACGTTATAAGCGAGATCAGCTGTATATTTGTTTTAGATTTATTACATGTGCTGAATTCCATACGTTAAATTGTCAGTGCTAATGAGCTTCTTTGCAAGTTTTTCCTACTAGTAGACAATGAAAGTAAATGAACCTTTTTGGATAGAACATGTTTTTAGAAATGAATTATACTTGATTCACAGATACCTTCTTCTCTTACCCAGAACATGACCCACCACTCAGTCTCAACCAAGAAATAGAAGCAGGTGATCGAAGACCTGAAGCATACTGGAAGAAAATTCATAGAGATACCAGTGAATTATGGGGGGGGGGGCATAATTTTTTTTCAAGATAAATTTTTTCGAGAGGGACCCATTTTCACTCATAAGGACCCAGATTTTTCAAATAACCTGGGTCCCGGGACCCAGGTAAATTAAGAGTCCAGTGGCATCTCAGTTTGTTCTAACTTCTCAAAATTTATAAACAATAAAAAAAAATGGTTTTTTAACTCAAAGTGCGAGGGGAGATCCTGTTTCAGGACAATATGATCCAAAAAACAACATAATTCAGCATTTTGAAACCAGTTATGTGGGAAAGAAAAAGGAGTTGTCCCATTTTCATATGTCCTGTTTGATCAAGGAAGACATATGGCCATCATTCTTGCTGCAAAGATTTTTTGGATATAGTTATCAGTATCAAAAATTTTGACTACCAATGTGATCACATTAATCAGTATGCACTGTACCACAATGAGCCTTTGCATAGTGATGCAGTGAAAACCTGTACTACCTTTCGCATGGTCTGCTTCATTGAAGGCAACAAAAGTAGGACAAGGTATTTAGTAGCTCATCAATTGACTAAACAGGACTAGTTGCCATGATTTAAGTTGTCACACAAAATTATCATGGGATGAGAATAGCTCCACTTCACCGGGTGCCTGTGTGTTAAAACAATCCTGAATATTACAGTATATGCATATTCTCTCATTGCTGATTCGAGAAGTATTCTAGAATAACCCTTTTTAATTTCGTTTTTTTTTTCAGGATGGAAAAATGATAATATGGGATGCTTTCACCACGAACAAGGTTTGTATCTATCTGTTTTGGTATGCTGTTGTATAATACATGATTTCAGAATTATTTGGATACATAAAATTATGTAAAAAAACCTAGTGATTGAAACAAAATGACTTTACCGATGTACAGTATGAATAGGGAAGTAAATAGTTTTGATATGATATTCCTTGTTTGTGTTTAATACATCCAAATCCAAGTGATACTCAATTTCATGCCATGTATTGGCAAGAATGTGACGCAACCAATAGCAGCTTGCTGTTTGCATTCCTGCAAATCAGTATAACGTATCTGATAGACACAATCTTTCACATAACCCCATGGAAAAAAAAGACACTGGGTTTGTCATGGCAGAAATCATTTGCTAAGAAATTGTATTAGTGCCAAGGGAGCATACCAGCAGCTATTGAGGATTTTTGTCCCTTCTCTGTACCTGACGTCAACAGCAGCCTTCTCTCTCTACATTATGTCCCAAAAGTTTATACTCATGTTTTTCTGTATGACTTTTGTGGCATGTAGTGTAATGAAATGCAATTTCTTCATAGAAAATACAAAGCATTTTTTCAATAATGTAGAGTTTTTCCATAGAATAATAAAAACTATATTTATAATCATTAATTTGTTAAAATTATGTGTCCCAAAAGTTTAGAAAACCAGTGAATATATACAAATTTGAAACAGATAATCATGACTCAAGGCTTGAAACTTATAAATGCAGTAACAGATAGAATGAGGTGGGAGAGAATATTTTGTTTGCAAGATGATGAAAGCGACTTATGAGAGACTGGATGAAATTAAGGTTGCAAGGTAAGCCTATTGAATATTTTTCAAAGGCTTTAAATTGTGGCAAAAGCATAAGTTATCACGTTTTAGCCAGTAGGACACCTTACCATCCAAAATTGCATTTGGGAAGACCTTGATGTACGACTTCACACCTTGATAGACTGATAAAAAAAAAGATTGTGTCTACCCAAGTGATGTTTGTTTGTGGAACTGCTCGGGCCTCTGATTTGAATACATCGCCAGGTATGGCTTTAAGAAAAATTTAGAAAACTGGTTTTATAGTTCATATGAAAATTGTCAAGTTAGGACACCTTGAAACATGCCATAGGAACTGAATAGTATAATTTCGACCAACAGCTTCTACAATAGATGATTGATGCGTTCAAAATGATGGAAAATTATCAGTTAATAATAAACGTGTGTGTGTTTGTCAGAAATTATAATGTATATGATAGTTCTATAAACGTTTTTCGGACAGCCTTCATTTGTTTCAATTTGTTTAAAATTTTCATTCAATAAGTTGTTGAACGCCAATCGTATTTGGTATGTAATACAATATTTTTACGCGCTCATGCACTTATTTTCATTTGCCTGAAAAATAACTTTTACATGATTCTATAAATGTTTGGGACAGCTTGTATTCTGTGTATTGAGTAGATCAACCTTCATGCTTCCTGTTAAATAGATAAAAGTTTATTTCTATTGTGCATTTTTATTGTGTGCATAACACTTCTGTTAAAGTATTTGCATCTCCTCTGATTGGTTACATTGAATGTTGTTTTCTATATCCTGAGACACTAGTGATTGAAACGAGAGATGTACTCATCATTGCATCTTATTAATGAAAGATATGAAATTGCTGCATCTTAATTGGGAATTTTTTGAAATTTATTACAGCTAGAAGCAAAAAAAAAAAAACCTTTTTTTCAGACACTGGTGGGGGTGGAAAAATTCAACTGTAAGAGAAGGGTGACTGTAGAAAGAGGGTTCCTATCAGAGCCTTTAAAATAGTTCATTTGAAATAAACCTGGGTTTGATAGCTTCAGCTAGAGATTATGTCTGAAACTATAGCCTATTGTACATATTTTTGTACAAATGCACAATTTATTATAAAGGGAAAATGAAAGAAAAATGTATCGTAGGTTCCTGTAAATAAGCTGTACTCAGAAAAATGGCTTAAGGAAAAAGTTGTTTTCTGGGAAATGTAGATACTTTTTATAAGCTACAGTATTTTCATTCAAGGTCGGATAAAATACTAGCAATTAAATAAAACCAGAATTGGGCAAATCATAAAAAAAATCTAGGTGCCAGAAAAAAATTTCAGGCGCCAAAAAATTTTTTTGCTGAAGAGAAAATCCAAAGTAATACTTTTCTTTTGACTTTTTCAGGGCATAGCGACCCTCTTTTATGTTGGCAGATATACTACTGCAAATTCCAAATATTTTATGCTTCTCTCAGCCTGCAATATAGTACTACACAAAGGTGCTTGTCCAACCCTGAATAAAACTTAATTTCATACATTTCACTCATTCAAGTTTTATTTGAGTTTTTATAATACTTATAAACATTAGACATTATCCTAGAGCAAAAACATTTTTTAACCATAATGGGAATAATAACATCCAACATTTTTATAAAAAATTCATCAAAATCCCTGGAAGTCAGGAAAAAAAATTTTGAATAAGACTGCTGGTTTAAATGAGCCACAAGAGCTAAAAATTAACTTACGATATGTGGATCGTGGCTTTTTTTATTATGGGAAATTCATGAGGAATTACATGGGATGAGGAATACATTCAGACTAATGTGTCCATATGGGGGTTCTAGCTCGATGGAATGAATGATTATTGTGTTGTGATCATGTCTGATGGTGACCATTAAACATGAATGCATAATTTAAATAGAACTTTTCCTGGGAAATTATTATTTGGCTTTAAAAGAAGGGTGACCACATCTGTGCAGGAGTGACTGGTAAAAAGGGCTTTACTGTATATCTGGCATAATCTTTGGAAAAATTTGAGATTTTTGTAAATCTTTAAATGCTTGAATTCTCCTTCTGTCCAGATTCTTTGTTGAGCTGTCATTAAAAGATCTAATTTCCCAGTTATATCATAATAGGGCATAATATTGTTGAGGATATGAAACGATAATGGTTTTTGTCCTATGATAACCGATGAGCTGTGATCATTAGGCGAATGACATTATCATGTGCACAAATGACATTTCAAAACTTCACAATACTGTGACTTTGATTTAGGAATATAGTTTATTCGCGTGAAAATTGTTTTTGTTTTTTTGCACCCACATGATTAAAATATTTATTTATCATTGTAGGAACATGCTATAACTATGCCCACTACGTGGGTGATGGCTTGTGCATATGCGCCCTCAGGAAATATGGTGGCCTGCGGGTAAGTATAATCGTGCATGTTGATATTTCCTTCGTAAATAACTCCAGAATGACATACACAGTGCTGTGAAGTAGTATATGTTTCATTATTTTCAAGCTGTCCTGTGAATATCCACTGGAATGTATGGACTTGTTACATTTAAGCATGTCCTTCACTGATAACTGCTTTCTATGAATCCAAATGCAAATTATGAGATTTCAACACAGATTTTGAATGTTCAAAATTTTTATATAGAATTCCACAGATAACTTTAGACCACATTTACCATAGGTGGTAATGTCAAGTTGTTCCCATGATGAATGTTTGCAAAAATTTGGCTCTATGATTACACTGCATCAAACATAAATAATAAATTTTAAGTTGCCAAGGAAGTTTTAATTGCTTGGACAGAGCTGGACAAATCTCAAGTGCCATGCCACCTTGGTGACTAGAATTATATATACACCACTGCTGAAGTGCAAGTATTACGCAATTTTTTTGATTTTGTAGTAATGTGTCTTCCAACATGGGAAGGGTTCATGAAGTCTTGGAAAAGTTAAAAAAAAACAAAAAAACATTATTTAGGACTCTTGGGAGAAAAACATGCTTGGCTCCTAAGAAATTTGGCTGGTGCCTATGTATATATTTTTTTTATTTGTCCAGCCCTGGTTTTAGAGTGTGTTGGGGCTGCTGATTTCAAAACTTAGACATCAGTGGTTTATATGTATTGATCTTAAGTTTATTATTGACTTACACATTTTGCATAGCTTCAATGTGATTTGTATGATGCTCATGTATTATTGGAATTTAATTTTCACTTTTCCCTCAAAAGCTAGCTAGAGCCAATCTGACAAAACCAATGTCAGATTTTGAATCAGCATTCTACAGTCATTGAGATTTCTTAGGGAATAAAATCAGTGTTGTGCAGTGTGATCAGATAACAAGTAGGACCAAAGAGCATGTCTGGTGTGTGTGCAACTCTGGTACTTCTATCCGATGTGTATAAATACCAGATACAAGGTGCCAATGCTTACAGATGAATCTGAAAGCATTGACACAGTAATAATACAATATTTAATAAATAAATAAATTGTTAATTTTTTAGTTTGTATACGATATTTAATAGATTATTGTTTTATAATAAATAAATGGGAAAATAAATAAAACAATATTTTTAGCCTTAATAAAACCTGAATGGAAACAAATTTCTTTTGTTTTTTTGTATTTTTTTTTTTAATTGCTAAAAATCTTCAATATGCTTAAGGAAATGACTAAAGAAAATCCCCCAATTCTTGTAATTTTGGCTGACTCATTGGCTGATCATATTCCCTCAAGAAAAATAGGGAAATTGGGATTCTAAATATGCAAAATTGTCAATTTCTTTCTGAAAATGATGCCAAAAACTAAGCAAAGTTATCAATTATTGCTGAAATGGCCTTCTCCCACACACATGTGAAAAAACGCACCACTGCAAATCACAGCGCATAAAAATGGATTCAACAAAACATCGCTCAACGCAACAAATATAAGATATTCCTATATAGTATTTCCCGACATTATAGCCAGCATGCCACCAAACTTGAGGGACACCAATGTTTTTAATGTTGGGGTCTGGTCCATTCCCGGCATGCTGGGAAAAGCGAGGTTTAATTCCTCGCTCTTATAGGGATCAGTAAGCATTCAGCCAATTCAGTGGATTTTTATAATAAAGATATTCAAGAATTTTCCAGAATCTGTGATTCAAATTTCCTGGCATGCTGGTCTCCCTTGATGTTTGCCAACTAATTCAGAGGAGCAACCAACTATACAGCAATCATAATTATCATAATATAATATTTAAGTTGGTAAGATCATTTATGTGTACATTAGCTCATGTTATTTTTACCCCTGAAAAACTTGGCTGATATGCTGCCAAAAACGTCTGTTCAAGAGAGTGTTGCACATTTGAAATTTATCAAGCATGTACTCATTATACACATTAGTATCATTTGCATTTCAGTGGCCTGGATAACAAAATCACAGTTTACCCTCTCAGTTTCGAAGATGACGTGTCGAGTAAAAAGAAAGCCGTAGGAACGCATACCAGTTACATGTCGTGTTGCTTATTTCCTAATTCAGATCAACAGGTAATTTTATTAGTTTATTACTTCAATTGGAGGAAGAAAAACTGAAGACTACCGAATGTTTTTAAGTTCATCCACTTGTTTTAATTCTTTGAAATGGTAATCCTCTAGATTTTGACTGGTAGTGGCGACAGTACATGTGCTCTCTGGGATGTTGAATGTGCTCATCTAATCCAAAGCTTTCATGGTCATGTTGGTGATGTCATGGCTCTGGACTTATCACCGTCAGAAACTGGAAATATATTTGCTTCTGCGGTAAGTCGAGTCGATTGAGAAATTGTATTGCATTTGTGTATAAGTTATAGCTGTTGATATAGATCAATTTTTGATACTCTCACTTAGTGTATCGCTTTCCAGATTCAATGCTTAATATTTAGTAGATCTATCCATTTCTGAAAATGTACTTTGATTTTCCATTCCTAAACAGGGTTGTGACAGACAAGCTTTAATATGGGACATGCGTACTGGTCAGTGTGTACAGCAATTCGAAGGTCATGATTCGGATATAAACTCTGTCAAGTTCCATCCCAGTGGAGATGCCATTGCCACTGGATCAGATGATGCAACTGTGAGTGTATCAGTCCTAAATTTTCTGTATTGAATGTTACGCATGTTGCATTTTGTAAGCTACTAGCTTCAGTACCTGATGTTGCCCAGGTTTTCTCTATACAGGGTGAATCTAAAATTCCCCTTGCAACATTTTACTGATGAACCATTGATCTTAGAGGCATACTTTTTTGCTAGTAAAAGTATCCAAATAATATGTAGACCTCAGATAAATCACTCGTATTGCAAGGGATTGTATAGTTATTTAAAAAAATTACCGTTTTATATGAACATAGTGTACATGTGCTTAAAAACCTAATTAGAAAGTTTTTACCCTGTCTGTTCTGAGCCCAACAAAAAGATTCTACATTTCTAAGTGCAATATTTGCTGAGATATTTGAATTTGAAAATCGGAGAAAAGTTGGCAAAGAACAGCATAAATGAGGAAAAGAATTATTGTCTGTTAGTTTATGCTGTTCTTTCCCAACTTTTCTCCAATTTTTTTATTTGAATATCTCAGCAAAAATTGCACTTGGAAACTTGGAATTTTTTTGTTGAAAGTGTTCTGAGGAAACGGCAGCAACTTTCTAATTCTGTTTTTAATGGGGGTTAGTTCTGTTCTGTTGGGGGGTGCCCATATGAAAAGTTTATTTTTTTAATTTCAATAACTGCACCATACCTTGCAATACGAATGATGTATCTGAGTTTTACACGTTATGTGGATACTTTTTTAATCACACGCATGCCTGTAGAATCAACAGTTTTCCTATAAAATGCAGCAAGGGGTATTGTGAAATTACCCCGCATATTGGGTGCATTGGGGCCATTCAAGTATTACGTCATCATCGATGGGGGGTGGGGTTCCGATTTGCTGACTTTTGATGACAGGGGGGGGGAGGTGGGTTTGGATAATGCTTACGTCATCAACCACCTTTTATGAAAATATGAAATATTTTTAATGGCATCTTACTCAGTGCGTCAAAAACGAGAAAAACCTTTCAATAGTTCATAGGCAATTGAAGTAATATCCCCCTATTGATAAGTGCCCTACAGAGCCACTTTAGTGATCTGGAAATGTGTGCGGGCCGCTTAAGTGCTCTGGAAATGTGCCACGCATCACTTAAACAATCTAGGAATGTGCCACGGATAATTTGAGTGATATAGAACCGCACTGGGGGCCAGTTAAGCGCTCTAAAACTATGTCACATGTCACTCAAAGGATCTACAAATGTGCCACGGATAGCTTGAGTGTTCTGGAACTGTGTCTCAGGTCATTTAAGTGGTCTGAAAATATGCCACGTGCCGCTTAAATGTTCTGGAATTGTCTCACGGGACACCTAAGCGATCTGTAAATGTGCTGCTTAGTTAATTTTTACGAAATTAGGTTTGAAGAAGGCAGGCCGCATCAAGTAACCCCCAGGGCCATATTTGGTCCGTGGGCCAAGGAACTTTGTGATTTATTATATGGCTAAGAGGGTGGGTCGTCATGAATTTATTAAAGATAAATTTTGAGTTCATAGCCTTCCAATAACATTGAAATTAACAGAAATTGATTATAATAACATATAAAGGAATTTTCTTCCGAAATTTCAATTTAAAAAAAATTATTTTTTTTGCATTAAAAAAATAAATTTTTGATCATAGGAAGGGAGCACAAGAGAGCCCCCCTATGCCCCCCTCTCCGTGTACGTCTCTGATCCCACCAATATGCAATTAGGTTTCAGAGGGGCAGAGCTGATGACGAAATGTTGCTGACAAGGGGGTCAAAATAGCTAAAAATTTGCTTACATAATACTTGAACGGCCCCATTGATAAAATGACAAACTGTTGTAAAGGTGTAAATATGTTTGAAAGGCATTGTCTGGAAACCACAGTAATCTTTTTCAACATTCCAAACCTCATTGGTAATGCCCACAAACCATTTTGCCCATTTTGGGTCTTTGCCTAGCTCTATAAGTGTCGAAAGTGTTTCAGACTTGCTGGTGCTCAGATTGAGCTTTATGCAGGAAATTGTCATTTGCGATTTTCTGGCGGTACTCACACAAACCTTATTCTATAAAATTCTGTGTGTGCTCGAGCACCCACAGCAATACCACTGTCCAGCTCTGACAAACTTTTAAAGTAGTCTATCATTCAATTTGCCCAGTTTCATGTATATTCAAAATTTGTCTACGATCGGTCTAAAATTGTAGATTTGTGTAGAGAAAATAAAGAAAAAAAATACACAACACACAGGCAGACAGAAAACCAATTTAATGTACATGGATGGTGGAGGCAAAAAGTATTAACGTATGATCTAGATCAAGGCAAGCATTCCAAAATTTTTACTCTTATAAAGTTCTCTGAGATGATTCTTGAATTTCACACATATCTTGTGTGCTTCCTACTTAATCTTGAGGTATAGCAATGATGTTGGACTGTTGACACATTGACCATTGTTGATCTAGAGCAGTATTTTCCAAAGTGGGCAATATAGCTCCCTTGGGGGCAGTAGAAGAGTCATGTGGGGCAGTGCAAGCTTAGAGTTTAGTACAGGGTTGACTTGAGTTGGGGAGAGCCATGAGAAGAAAAAAATTTTGAAGAAGGGGCAATGAAATGAAAAGTAGGAAACTGTGGTCTAGAGGAATTTCCTCCCAGTGCACAATAAATTTTGTCTCAGTTCATGAGCACTTACATCAAATAGAAACCTTTATTGTATTAGGGTGAGCAGGATGCCTTTGAATGTTTCATTTCTGTGGAAGGACCAATTCAGCTACAACAGTAATAAAACAAAGAAAAATTGAATGGAAGTTAATGTAGCTCTTTGCATTTCAAAATAAAACGTCAACACATACATCAAATTTTGTGACAAAGATGCATGTCGACTCAATCAAAGTCATCCTGGGATAGTTCTTCGGAGGGCATTTAATAATATTGGTAGCGTAAAGATTTAACATATTGGTATGAAAAAGTTTAAATACAGGGCACATAGCTAACTCCTCGAACCACAAATTACTGGTGAACTGTTGATCCTAGAGGCATCTTCCAATTTGAAAAATTATCCAAATAATGTGTGGATCTTGGATAAATCATTCATATTGCAAGGGATTGTATAGTTATTAAAATGAAATAAATGAACTTTTTATTCACACATCCTGCACTCAAAAACCCTTCCCTTTAGAAAGTTATTTCCCTGTCTCTCTCGACGCCAACAAAAGGAATTCTAAGTTTCTAAGCGTGATATTTACTGATTTATTTAATTTCAAAAAATGCAGAAAAAATGAAACAAAAAACCAACAGCATAAATGAGGAGGGGGAAGCATTTTCCGTTAGTTTGCACATTTTTCCCCAATTTTTCTTTTCTTTTTTTAATTCAAATATCGTGCCGTATATTGCATTTAGAAACATAATTTTTTGTTGACTTTCTAGAAAGTTGTTGCCCTGTCTTTCCTAGAGTTTTTGAGCACACAGTATCTGTATAAAAAGTAAATGTGTTTTTATTTTAATAACAAAATAACCCTGTAGTGTATGCAACCAATGCTTGGTGAGAAACTCCTGATACACGCACACACACTTTCACTCGCTCTCATCACATTAGTAACACACGCAACTGTCTTCTAATCATGTTTTGTAAATAAGTTTCATATAAATAAATTTGATATTTTTATATTTTATTGAACATGAATAATCATCATTCCACCGCCCATCATTAAGACAACCACTTGCAATGTGAATCTTAGGTCCACACTTTATTTGTATACTTTTTATAATGGTTGTATATTTCTAGGATCAACAATTCGCCAGTGAATTTATGTGCCAGCTGTTAGCTATGCACACTGTATCAAGGGTAAACATGACATGTTTTGCCAAATGAAAGGAGGTGATAGACATGCAAAAGTGGAACATGAAACACCCTACCAACTCTGTTCTATCTCGAACTTGTTTTTCAGTTATGATGAATAATTGATTATGCGAAAAAACTATGTGAAGTCTAAAAAAAACCCCACAAATTTGTAAAGTTTTGAAAAGACCTACACACAATCTAAGCACATATTTGTAAGAACAGAAAACATCCTATAAAGTGACATGAATTTCGCTGAAATATTTGGATTTAATGATGAGCTACAAGCACTGAAAGATTGGCAAAGTTCAAAATCAAATTGTCACCAAAATTTTTCAACAACAATTTTGCAAACACCTTTCTAGCTACAATCAGTAAAATTTAACAAAAACTTGTCCATTCCACCGGCTTTTGAAAGGGCCTACAATATGCCATATGGGTGATCTAGTTCAGGAGGAATTTAGTCTCTTGTTTGCAATACATCACTGACATCTGTGTTCATCAAAGTAATTTTAACAGGATTTGGCAACAATTCTATTTTTCACTTCATCAATCTCTCAGCTCTTCAAGCTTGCCATTGAATACAGATATCCTGTAGATAGAGGTTGTGGTGTCTCACGCAGACGACCCCCCAAGAGTCGGGTCAACGACCTCGAGTGTGTCACGTGATCCCGGGTACTGGAGACGACCGTCTGGAAAACAGCAGAGCAGAGAGTCACTGCACACGAAAGCGTGAGGTTCAAAAATTTCTATGCCTGTCTTTTTCATTAACCCAGATTATCATGTTTGTGTCGTCGTAATAAATGTTTATTAAGAAGCTGTGGCTCTGTGTGGTGACTCCGCAGTGGTGACCAGCGACGTTTAGGAACATTAACCATCAAAAAAAGTCCATCTTCATTGAAGATTTAATCTCATGCATTTTCGGAAATTTTCTTCTTTCCGAGCCTCCATTATGTCTGTGGTTACGACGACTCGATTCTTCCCTCAAACAGGCCCCTGAAGAACAGACCTCTCTCGCCCACGCATCATCGTCTGCTCTTCTTCTCTTCTGGTGTGTGACCTCCTCCTCCTCTCTCTCGTCTTCTCTTCTTTTTTTTCTCTCTCTCCCGTTGGAGCTGAGCGATGGCGGAAGAAAATGCTCAAGTTTCGAGGATTGGACTTCGATTACCTCCGTTTTGGAAATCCAATGTCCAACTATGGATTCAACAGTGCAACAGTGCTTTTCAACTCAGTGGAATCACTAACGATGACACGAAGTATGCAGCCTTGGTCTCTTCCTTGGACGGAGAATGCTTGTCTTTCGTCTCGGATCTGATATTAAATCCGCCGGCAATCAACCGCTATCAAGCCTTGTCGGACCGCCTCATAAAGGAGTTCGCTGCGACGGAACATCAAAAAGTCAAGGAACTTTTGAACGAGCTACAGCTGGGTGATCAAAAGCTAAGTCAACTGCTGCGAAAGATGAAAGAACTCTCCGGCAACAAAGTCACTGACGAGTTCTTGCGCACCTTGTGGATGCAACGCTTACCGCAAAATATTCAAGCAGTGTTATCGGTTTCCAGTGAGCCATTAGATCAACTTGCTGTCCTAGCCGACAAAGTGGCTGAAGTCACTACCCAAAATTATGTGTGTCGAATCCAGCCATCATCATCGTCATCATCATCATCGCAAATGCAGCCAACACAAGATCGAAACGATTCGTCATCAGTCATCGAAACGCTCACCAAACAAGTGGCAGAGCTAACGGCTACGGTGAATCGACTCTCCAGAGGGAGATATCGTAATAGCTCCCGACAGCGACGAGCTAGGCGTTCAACATCTCGTTCAAGTCGAGCACGGGATATCTGCTTCTATCACAACAAGTTCGGTGAGAAAGCCCGCTACTGCCGTCAGCCATGTAAATTCCAGAAAAAAAACGACGACCTTCCATCATCGCTGGTATGATGGAATCGGGCAACAAATCCAGCAGGCTCTTCGTGATTGACAGAGTTACGGGTGACCATTTCCTTGTTGACTCTGGCAGTGAAGTTTCTGTTATCCCGCCTAAGAAAAATTCGTCAGCACTACATCCAAGTTTCCATTTGTTCGCCGCAAACAACAGCAAGATTCTTGCCTATGGTTCCACGGTCAAGAAACTTGATTTAGGTCTCCGGAAACCTTTTTCCTGGACATTTCTCGTAGCTGACGTCACTTCACCAATACTTGGAGCTGATTTTCTCAGCAACTTCGACCTAATCGTTGATGTGCGAAACCGACGACTCATCGATTCACAAACATCATTACGGGTACTCGGATCGATCAAGCCCACAACACAACCTTCCGTCACTACCATTGGAGATTCTGAATACAGTGCTATATTTCAAGAATTCCCAGATGTCTTCAACCCTTCACAGATCGGTAAAACAGTGAAACATGTGACGCGACACCATATCATCACTCGAGGACCACCGGTGGCTTCGAAACCTCGCTGTCTCAATCCAAAAATTCAACAACAGGTGAAAACCGAGTTTGAATTCCTTTTGGAACAAGGGATTATCCGGCCCTCCAAAAGCCCTTGGAGCTCTCCGTTACATATCGTGCCCAAGGCAGATGGTACTGTACGTCCTGTCGGTGATTATCGTCGTCTAAATAGTGTTACGGAATTTGATTCTTACCCGATACCACATATTCAAGACTTTTCTCAAGAATTGCACGGTAAGTCTATTTTTTCTAGACTAGACATCTTCAAGGCATACCATCAGATTGGCATTGCCGAAGAAGATATACCGAAAACCGCAATCACAACCCCTTGGGGTTTATTCGAGTATACAAGATTGAGCTTCGGTCTCGTAAATGCCGCTCAAACTTTTATGCGGTTCATGCATGAAGTATTACGAGGTTTACCATTCTGCTATGTATATCTTGATGACATTCTATGCTTTTCTGAAAATGCCGAAGAACACAAAATTCATTTAAAACAAATATTCCAACGTCTTCAACAGTATGGCTTAGTTTTAAATGTGTCAAAATGCATATTTGGTGTTTCTGAGCTTGAATTTCTAGGACATGTGATCAAACCATCGGGTATCACACCTCGTCCAGACAAAGTACAAGCTGTACTCGATTTCAAGCAACCGGAAACCATTGAGCAATTGCGTAAATTTTTAGGTCTCATAAATTTTTATCGCCGTTTCCTACCGCATGCAGCTGAGACACAAGTGCCACTGCATGATCTATTGAAAGGTTCTACGAAAAAAAGAAAAGACAAAACAAAAGTTGTGTGGTCTACATCAACTTTGAAAGCATTTGAAGATTGCAAAAAGCTACTAGCTAATGCCGCATTGTTGGCACATCCATCCCCGTCTGCCCAATTAGCTCTACACGTAGATGCTTCCGACTATGCTATAGGCGGTGCACTGCACCAGGTGACGGACAATGGTCTTCAACCGCTAGGTTTTTTCTCACGTAAACTTTCACCCACCGAAACACGATATAGCGCATACGATCGAGAACTTCTTGCCGCATATTCTTCCATAAAATTTTTCAGATATATGCTTGAAGCTCGTGAGTTTATACTTTTCAGTGACCATAAACCACTGTGCTATGCGTTTCGACAAAAAAGTGAAAAATGCTCACCTAGACAGCTAAGGCATTTAGATTATATATCGCAGTTCACAACGAACATTTGCCATATTCCTGGATCACAAAATATTTCCGCTGATATCTTATCACGCGTAACAGCAATTTCAGTTCCTGGACCTCTTGATTTTACTGCCATCGCTGAGCAACAAGAGGGGGATAAAGAACTAGAGGAACTCTTAAAGAGCAAATCAGCTTTGCAACTGAAGAAAGTATTTCTTCCAGACGCAGCTAAAGCGCTCTACTGCGATTTATCAACAGGTGCTGTTCGACCTTATATTCCAGAAAAATTTCGATATGTGTTTTGGAATATGCACAAACTCTCACACCCAGGAATTAGACGCACTGTTGATTTGGTCAGAAAGCGATTCATTTGGCCATGTCTAGCTAAAGACTGTGCTAAATGGACAAAAGTGTGCATACCATGCCAAAGATCAAAAGTGCACAAGCACACGAGATCCACACTACAATCGTTTGTGGAACCTTCCCAACGATTTCAACATATTCATTTGGATATCATTGGCCCACTGCCCATTTCCGATGGATATTCTTATTGCCTAACAATGATAGACCGGTTTTCACGATGGCCAGAAGCGGTACCTATCCGCGACATCACAGCAACCACGGTAGCTACAGCTTTTCTTTCCACCTGGATTTCTCAATACGGCACACCTTTAACAGTAACAACTGATCAAGGTCGCCAATTCGAATCGCAGCTATTCCGAGAGCTGTCCAAATTCATCGGAGCAAAACGGGTTAGAACAACTGGATACCATCCACAAGCAAACGGTATGTTGGAAGAGTGGCATCGCCCTCTCAAAGCCGCGTTGAAATGCAACCAAACCCATAAATGGACTGAAGCATTACCTACAGTTCTACTCGGTCTTCGGTGCTCTCTGAAACAAGATTTGGGGTGCACACCTGCAGAACTACTGTACGGAGAAACTTTACGATTACCTGGTGAATTTTTCCAAGCACGAGCTAATTCCAACTCAACTGACGCTTCCGAGTTTCTACAAATGCTGAGAACTCACGTCCAAACTTTCCAGCCACGACCAATCAAACGGCATGGAGGACATCCTACATTTGTTCACCATGATTTGAAAACTACTTCTCACGTTTTCGTGAGAACTGATAGGGTGAAACGTCCTCTGGCACAGCCATTTGAAGGACCATACAGAGTGATCAGCCGGACCGACGAAGTGTTCAACGTGGACATAAGAGGAAAAACTGTGTCAGTGTCAGTCGATCGGCTTAAACCGGCATTTCTCGCGAATCCGACGGTGGAGCCGGTACCTGTATCTCCAAACGTACCAACTGCAGTTACGTCTGACAGACTCGCAGCTGATTCTGCTGTGAAACCAGTCAGAACCACTCGTTCTGGACGTACTGTCCACTTTCCAGATCGTCTACAGTGCTCGTGATCACTGATGCTACTCCATAGTACGCGATCACCTCTTATTACTCGTGATCACTGGGGAGGGAGTGTGTGGTGTCTCACGCAGACGACCCCCCAAGAGTCGGGTCAACGACCTCGAGTGTGTCACGTGATCCCGGGTACTGGAGACGACCGTCTGGAAAACAGCAGAGCAGAGAGTCACTGCACACGAAAGCGTGAGGTTCAAAAATTTCTATGCCTGTCTTTTTCATTAACCCAGATTATCATGTTTGTGTCGTCGTAATAAATGTTTATTAAGAAGCTGTGGCTCTGTGTGGTGACTCCGAAAGGTAATATCACCTTATAGGATTTTTCCTGCAAAATCAAATTGCCACCAAAATCTGTATCTGCCAATTCAGAATATTCATTGAATACCTACTGATACAAATGCTGATTTCAGTGATGTATTGCAAACAAAAGACTAAATCTCTCCTGAAGCAGAGTACCGTTATAGTTTATTGTAGGCTCTTTCAAAAGCTGGCGCAATTAACAAGTTTTTAGTAAATTTGAGCGATTGTAGCTATAAGAGTAGTCGTGAAATCGGCAATTATGAATTTTTTGTCAGTAATTGGATTTTGAACTTTGCCATTCTTTCAGCGCTTGTAGCTTGCCATTAAATCTAGATATTTCAATGAAATTGACGTCACTTTATAGGATGTTTTTGGTTTTTAAAAATGTTTTCTTTGTTTACATGTATGTTTGCATAAAAATAATAAAGAATTAGTGTGCCTTATAGTTTTTAGGATGCTAATTACTGGAAAAATAATTTTAAAAATCATGTCTGGTTTTTGAGATAAAGTGAAAATTAAATTTCAATAGTAATACCATAAGCAGCATACCAATCACATTAAAACTGTGCGCTATAAACAACTATATATGCATACATGTGAAGTATGTATTTATGAGGTGATATAAAATAAAAATGAATTTTAAAATATTTGGATTTGAGTTATTTTCCCCATAACATAAAAATTGTTTTGCAAGAAACAAACCTTATGTGATAGAAAAAAATAGATTGCATTTTTTGAATCAGTACTGAAAATAATATAAAAAATCATATTTAGTTATCAGTTTTGATAACTAAAAAAAAGTTTTCAAAAATTACTTTTTTGGTAGGCCTGTGCTGTTGGATGCTTACGCGGGAAACTGAAGACACAAAGCAATGAAAACATATAAAAAGCATTAAAGAGAATTAAAAGAAAGTTCCCCAGTCAATAGCAATGAATACATATTATCTGTTCAACATGGCAAACCTAATAGAAATGTTGAAACTGTTTTATATTTTTATTACCTATCGTAATAAGGTATCCTTTCTCTGTGTTTCTTTCTTTACCAGTGTATATTTTAATAAAATGCCGACCTCAGTTTGCCAAAAATCTGTACATGATGGGGGAAAAAACTAAGGTTTTTTTTGGTTTCATCAACCTAAAAAAAAAAAAATCACAGAAAATATTCCATGCAGCTGAATTTTTTTTGCAGACCTGTGTTATCCATCATAACTCAAACAGTTTGAGATAGGACAGGATTGGTAGGGTGTTTCATGTTCCACTTGGGTTTGTCTATCCCCCTTTCGACAGAACAGGTCATGTTCACCATGTATATTGAACGATATCTCTTGTGAAATATTAAAAAATATTGTTGTAGAAGTTTCAAAATCTTCTCAAAAAACATAGTATAGAGGGTTTTATCACACATAGTAAAGGATATCATTGTATCGAGAGGAGTTTAACATTAGACATTGATGATTCAAACAAGATTTGAAAAATTGTCCTTGTAGAGAAATTTGTTGTATAAAGTATCTATTTGTTGTATAAAGTATCGTTGTAGTGATGTAGTGAGGTTTAACTGTATTAACTTTCAGCAGTGTATAATTTTCACAATCAATATAATTTTTTATTGAAACATCTGGCTGTAGCCCTGATCAATGTCCTATCACCCTAACCTTACGTCAGGCATAATATGAATCATAACACCATCAGGCACAACTAGTACTTCAGATTAACATAGATAAATTTCAAATATGAAAACAGAAAATCATTGAAGCTAATGTCTGGGCTCTTATCAAGGGGTAGCGCCTTGACGCTGGCTGGGGGCAGAGCATTTCTGGGAGCACTTGAGCATACAGTCAAAGGAAGCACACATGGTTCGAGCTATAGGGGGTTCGAGTGCTTCGTTTGGGAGTGTTTACCCCGATAATAATAATAATGTGATCCTCACTTATTCCCAAGGGATCAGCATGATCCGTCCAGGGAATTTGTTAGTGTTAGTAAACATCCATGCCCGAACCGGAATTCGAACCCAGACATGCACAGTGAGAAGCTAGTTCCCTAACCACTCGACTGCCAGGCGGCATAAGAGTCCAAACATTGGCTTTGATGATTTTCGGTTTTCATATTCCGCAAGAAATTCATGACTTCTCCATTTTGCATTCAAACTGCCTCATGGGATTGAAAATGAACTAAAACATTCAAACTTTCAGTTTTGTCTCAGGTGATATACTGTAATAATTGAAACAATAAAAACAGAATAAGCTGCGAGTAACGATTGCAAGTCCTGTTTATTTCGATGAAAAATTCTGAAACTTGCACTTGTTCGTGTCACAGATTTTATGTGATTGATGGTGGACTTAAGTGCTGGCAGTGAATCGCATGAGAATCACTGATTAGGAATATGATGTGCCTGTTATGTTTTATTTCTTTTCTGTGTTTGGTTTTTCAGACTCGGTTTTGGAACACTGCAATTCTGTTATTGAACTGTATTATTTGATAAATATTTTAACGAACATTTATTTGTGTTCAACAGTGCAGGTTATTTGATTTGCGTGCTGATAGAGAAGTTGCTGTATATGCGAAACAAAGTATTATATTTGGAGTCAATTCTGTTGACTTTTCTGTTAGCGGTGAGTATTACCTGCATATTTTTTGTTTTTTTCAAGTGAAGCAAATGTTATAAATTTATTATAATGTTAATTTATTATTAGTAGAGTCAGCCATCATGTTAGTTGTTTTGGTCGAGTGGTCATAGTGCCAGACTCACACCAGCGCCACAGTGGTGGTCGGCTGACGTTGGTTTTCTGTGGTTCCCTAATTCGAGGTGCCAATGCGAGCCGATCTCCCCCATTTAAAAGTCTCCCCACAGCAAGCAGCAGGCCTACAATGATACAAATATTACACTTTATTCATAGTTACAAATGGTACAAATATTCAATCTTTACACTTCACTTCTGAAATATAGACGCAACACTAGACACACTCAGACTGTTAGGTACATATATCATATCTGCTCCCGAATTTTAGCCTCATTTCTCTAACCCCTGAAAAGTTTTAAAATCTCCCGAATTTTTACGAAAATCACAAAAAATCCCTAATTGTCCCTAAACATTCCCTACTTCATTTAAAGAGTCCCCACTTCTGAAAACAATCCCTAAGGAATTTCTTATGGAGCAAAAAGTCTTTTGCTCTTTTTTCCTTTTCGAAATGAGTCACACGTAGTAAATGGAGGAATAGTGGGAAATTCCTTTTTTTAAGAAACTTTTGCAAACCCTCTTATGGTAACAAGAAAAGTTATTGTGAAGGAGAAATGTCTTAGGGGCCATTCAAGTATTACGTAAGCAGATTTTCAGCCATTTTTGACCCCCCCCCCCAGCAAAATTTCGTCAGCAGCTTAGAATATTTCATATCTTCAAAAAGGGGTGGTTGATGATGTAAGCAGCCTTCAAACCCCTCTCCCCCCTTGTCATCAAAAGTCAGCAAATCCGAAAACACCCCCCCCCCCCTTGATGCTGACGTAATACTTGAATGACCCCTTAACAGCCAATAGTCGTGGAGATAATAATTGAAGATTATAGTGACGTGTATGTGGTGTCAAAACTTCTTCTTTTGTGGAAGTTATGTACATGCGATAACAAAACATGAATATTGATAAGCAAAACAATATTTAATTAATTTTAAAGATACTTATTCCGATGAATTTCCTTTCATCAAACGTTCCCAAAAAAGACAGACTTTCTATTTTTGTACAAGTTGTGTTAAGGACATAAACATCGGTCATGGTGGAGAGACTGACATCACCCATGTGAAATAAAAAAAAACAAGTCAGTCTCACAAAAAGTGTCAGTTTTTTTTAAAAATTGACGCTTTTTCCCTTCATCTTCCGATGATTTTGGGGTCATTCGCTCAGAATGTTTGTTCAATCATTTCTAATTGAACACAATATTTTTTTTAGATCACCATTGAAGTTTTGGCCTCCAATTTCACTTGTTTTTGCGTAGGGATTTTATTCCCAATGGTTTTACTTCCATGTGTGTAAAATCCCTATTTTATTTGACTTCAATTTTTGAGTAGGGGTTTTATTCCCTATGCTTTAATTTTTATGTGTGGAAAATCCCTTTTGTATTTATTGGGGAGTGGTTTTAGTATAAAATACCATTCCGCGCGAAAAATCTCCCTAATTTTTATTTTCAAAAGTTGGCAGCTGTGATATATTTACACATCCGGCACAACTCACTTGGTAGTGAATTGCCCATGACGATAGCCCTTAGTTGTGCTCGGTTTAAAAGATAGAAAGATGCCATCATGTTAACTTTTTAATGAAGTTATACTCTTTCTGTGATAGTAGTCTCAGCCAATAACATTTGTGAAAGATTCTACATATCTGTAGCACTTAAAAATTTTGCTTTTTTTACACCTCTACGAACTCCATTTTTGTGTTTGAATTCAATATGCGTTTCTTGTTGCTGGTTGCCATGTCTAGATCCTCTCTTCTGTTATCAGACTTCGAATAAAAACTGACCCTGCTTACTGGCAGTTGATTGGCAGTGGGGTGGGAACATTGTTTGACTGTAAAAACAACAAAAACAACTTCAATGCTGTAGCTTTGCTCTGGATTGCCAAAATGAGGATTTTAACAACTAGAGATATTTGGGGATTGCTGAAATAAAGTGGATCACGTTTGACGAGACATCTCATCATTTCCACTTAAAGGGTTAAGATCAATTCGTTCCAGAATGTTACTTGACATGCAAAATCTTGTCTGTCATATTTTCCTGTATAAGATACTGGTGTTCATATGAGTTTATTCTGCACTCCTTAAGATATTGGGAGAAAGTCAATCACATATTAATCTTTTGATGAAGCAAGGCATGTATAATCGGTCAAGAAAAACCTTTTTATTTTGTCACTGACAAGCCTAGGCATATTGTAAATCTGATTTCTCAATGGAGATAATTTTCTCATCCCTTCTATGTAACACCTGCTGAAAATCAGAAGAAAGCCTACGGCATTAAAAAAGATGACAATCTTAATAGGGGCTTAGTGATTTCTGCTGTGGCTATCAAAGGGTTAAATAAATTATATAATACGGTGGTCGTAATACCTCTCTAATATGAAATTTATCATGTCAACAAGATACTTGCATAACCTGAAAATTCAGGCATTTAACATTTTCACTTCAAAATACAAAAAGTCAGATAGCAGCACCAACTGAACATGAAACAAGCAGAACTCTGACGGCACAATATGGGGGGGGGGGGGAAGGTCACACATACCCTTGGAATACACTTTACAGCATGTACTGATTTGTTAGATAAATTTTACAGAGGAATGTGTTGAAGGTGCATGTACTGTAACCTCTCATACTGTGGACACTCCCTGTTAGCAGAAACCTTCCATTAACAGACATTTTTTAAAATATATTTTACTATCCATTAACTGACATGCCTTTTTAGCGGACAAAATTTTTAGTCCTATGTGTGTCCGTTAGCAAAAGATTCTATTTCAGTAGTTTACTTGTTTGAAAATTATGAATAAATTGGATACTGAATGCATTCATAATTTCAGAAATGCCTCGATTCAGTCCTATTGGAAGTTCACAAACTATTTTGTGTTGATAGTGAATTAACATTCTTAAAAAAAGACCCTGTAAGGTGTGCAAACAAACTTGATTTATTACAGTTTTACTAAGATTTACTTTACAATTATTAAGGGGTGTTCGCGCGGACCAAAATTTCAATAAATACATTTTTTAAACATGCTGCCACTTGTTTTTTAGTTGTTACAACCACCTATGCAATGAAATTTAGATAATAGCTTATTGAATTGATTGAATTGACATATATCTAATATATCTAATGAGGTGTGAAAAAAGCAGTGTGTGAAATAATAATCATTAGGCCTCGGATTTTTATGTCCTAAAGATGAAATGTCATGACTGATAGACTAGAAAACCTGAATTTACCGATCAGCAGCAGCATTTCATCTTTAGGGGCATAAAAATCCGAGCCCTAAAAATCAGGTAAATATAAATTCTGGTTCACAGAAAGTAATTTTTATCTTGAAAAGAAAAGGGCATTTAGAGATTATAAAAGTGGAACATATATATATATATATATATGACTTGTCATCATTTACTGAAAAAAGAAAGGCATTGAAAAAGGTGATTAAGGGAAAGTAAAAAGAAAGTTGAATATCTCTCTTTCTCTCAAGGTTGGCGGATAACATTGGCACTTACGCAAAATCATTTTTAAAGTATGTCAATAATGGATGTGAGAGGACAGTTGGTCTCCTGTCCATTGAAGGATCTAGGGCAGAGAACCATGTAGACGTGTAGTGATTTCAATAGAGGTGATATCCAAACTGTGAGTGTGTCATGGTTCTCAATGATATTCAAAGTGAAATTCAAGTGATAGATGTGGAAGTTCTAAAACTTCTTAAGAATGTGAGTTCAAGCAAAGTACCAGGACCTGATGATATTTATTGTAGGGTTATTAGGGAATAAGCTAATGAACTGTTCAGGTCAGTTGCAGATTTACAAAAATAGTGTTGCTGAGCATATCGTCCCAAAGAATTGGGAACTTGCTGATGTTATTCCGATATTTAAAAAAGGTATAGTGGAGAAACCTTGAATTATCATCAAACGAGTTTGACGAGCTTCCTCTCAAAAATGTTAAAAACTATTATACTGAAAGGAAATTGTCAAAGTGGATGGACGAGAACATACTGTCAGAAAACCAGCATGAGTTTAGGAAGTCGAAGACATGTGACAACCTCCTTTGCTTCTATGATCATGGCTTTGGGAAAAAGCAAAAATTTTGACATAGTTTATTTTGATTTCCCATAAGGCATTCAATCAGGTCCAAAATGGTAAACTCGTGAAGCGTTTACATGAGATTCTGATAGGGAGCAACTTGTTGAATTAAACCACACCAGAATCAAAGTTTTCCCCAACGCTCAGCTCATAAAAGGCTGGTTGTGGGAATACAGATGGGTCTGTGAAAGAAGTGAAAAAATCTGTTTGTCAGCCCCAAAGCAGAGTGTTTAGCACTGTTCTGCGACAAGCCCTCAGCTGACTGGAAATGTTCTAATGTGAAAATCCCCATACATGTAACAGTGTTTTTTTTTTCTGCACTTTTTCTGAAAATTCTTCCAAATTGTTCTGCGACGTCACAGATTTTGGCACATTCAGCTTTGTGGTTTGTCAGTTAAATGTGTGCATGCTAGTGTGAAAAAAAAGAAATTTTGTCAAGTCATAGAGTCATGGTCAAAATTTTAGTCAAGAGAAATAAATGCAGCTGCAAAACTTCAAGAGAGCAGTAACGTCAGAACAGAAGTTCTCTCATTGGTCCAAATCTGCAAGTTGTTCCCCATTGGCTGGAGAGCACATTTCTTTTCTTTGATACAAAATTTTATGCCTGTGTTTAAACAAGCAACTGCTTATCGCCCGGTGAAGAAAGAGGGGGAAAACACCAGCCTGTGAAGGCTATAACGCAAAAACAGCTTATTTTGTTGAATTAGTCCATCCTCATCGCCGGCATCAACTTCCGGATAACCGAGGCAGACTGCACAACACTGGCTTGTAGCCACTGAACCAAATCACTTAGTCTTAGCTTACTCTTTGCACCTTGTATAAATTTCACAATTGAGGGCTGAATTTCTGTAGTAAGCTTGTCAATAGGATCAACTTTGCTTCCCACACTTGTGTCCAGAGAATAATTCAGAGAATCTATTTGCTTTGGGCTCGTGAGCTTCTTGCTTGGACTTTGGTCAGGGTTCTGGGTGTCTTTTTTTGGGTATGCTCTTTTGGTCTAGAGGGCTCTTGAAAGGACTTGACCTCTTTTTCTATTTTTTTTGAATGCCTTACTGTATGGAGAAAAACAACATTTCTGATAATTTCGTGTATGGAGCAGCAAGCAATTCGTGCATTAGGGTTTGTTGACTCCACGTATGTTTGGGCACAATCTGGATGGATATTGCTGAATGCATTGACACATCTTTCAGGCACAACACATCCAGAGCTGTGATGTCGCCATTGTTGGCAGTGGAAATATGATGATGAATTTCTGCATGCTTTTTTCCTGAATTTCTTAACCTTAAGATGATCAATGATCTTCAGCTCCAAGATCCACGCTGAATCAGTGATTTTCGGGAGGTCCACCCGCCAGATAGGTAATTTCCTTCCATCTCTTTGCCGTCAAAGGTGCTGGATCCTTAAGAACTTAAAATTTAAATCCTGTAAAGAAAGAGAAATATCCACGTTGGAGGAGTTTAATTCCAGTCCCTTGATGACATAAGAGTGTAGTTTTTGACAGTCTAAGAGGAACGTGTGAAATTCAATATTGTTTGTCTCACAGTATTTAGATATGAGGCGATCATTCACATTCTCTGGGAAAACCGTTACTTTTTTTTCACAGTCTTCGCTTGAAAACCAGAGGAACAAATCAGATCTCTTTCTTTGGAGCTTTTTCTCCAGTTACCTTTGCTAGAGATGTGAATTGGAGAGATTTTCTTCTTTCTGGCCACAGCTCATCACAGTCTGCATTTTAATTTTGATATCAACCTCTGCTGCTTCTAAGATGAGTTCTCTTGGATCCACTGTGTGACGTCATCATTTGAAGCTATTTTCCCCAGCATTGGGAATTCTACAGGAGAAAAAACGGGAGCTACTAATTTTCTAGAGACTGGATATTTTTTTTCGTCGCCTTTTTCCCGCTTCCTTGCAACATTACAGGAGTCAGCGTGGCTTAACATTTTAAATGTGTAGAAGCTGTCGAAAAGATTAGATTTTCTGCTCTCTTGACTCTCCCATGGATACTATTTGCTTGGACAGCTGGAAGGTTTTACGAAATAGGATGTCATCTCTACACATCCTTTTAGTCGTTGCGGCTGCTGAGATCTCTGTGTCTGGGACCAGTCCTTCCAGAAAGACCATTACTTTTCCAGTTATACAAGAAACATCTTTTTCATAGCCTTCTCTTTCACCATCAATGAAAGACTTTTATTCTTTGGCCAATTCTTTTCACTCTTCATTATAATTTGGGATTAGCTGTGAATGAAGATAGCAGCATTTTAAAATATAGCTCGCCATACATTCAGTGCAAAAGTTTTTTACAGGAAATTACCTTTTTAATTTTGAATTGGATAAAATCGTGGTTGAAAGATAGGTCACAACACGGGTTATGGTGAACATTGAATTTTCTGATTGGATAGTTGTGAACAGTGAATGCCCTATTCAAGGAAGTGTCCTTGGGCCCATATTTTTTTACTTTTGATCGATAAACTCGATCAGGGTATTGAGAGAATTGTTATCAAATTCACAGATAACATGAAGCTAAGGGGGGTAATCCAAGCAATAGGGAGATGTGCTAGACGAACTTGAATATGATTGCTGTGTAGGCTAATTGTTAGTGTAAATAATGCCAGATAGATGGCAGCGTGTGGAACATCCATTGTAATACTCTGATCTGTGCTGTTTATGATTCATTCCTCTTGTCTGCGTTGTCATGAGTGTTATTGATTTGTAGTGATATTGAGTTTCTGCGATAAAAATGTTTTATAGATCTATGGTCTTAATTTACACTAATGAATGAAGCATGGCCTTTAGTGTTAAGTGCAAGGTGACTCATTTTGGTTCGAACAACCCAAGTTTCACTTACGAGTTGAATGGTATTATTATCCCGAATGCAACTAGGGTTACTGATTTGGGAATTCTCATTGACGAGCGGCTTAGGTTTTCTGAACATTGTTCAGCGGTGGTGAAAAAAGTAAATAAAATGCTCAGTTTCATTGTTCAGGTCTTTTCACATTCTTGTAAAGTCATTCTACTGCTTTTCCGAGTCTTAGTTCTTCATGGACTGCAGTATGGCATAAGGTTTTGGAGACCATACCTACAGAAGGACATAGATGTGGTTGAAGGGGTGCATAGAAGAACCAGGCGTGTGCTTGTTGGCACACAAGGCTTGAGTTATGAAGACACTCAATTTTTTTGAATATGCTTACATTGGAAGAACGCAGGTGTTGGGGAGATATGATCGAAGTGTTTAAAATTTCCATCGAGATGGACCATGAGTTATTAATACACTATCAATCAACTGCTTCAACAAGGGGACATCAGTATAGTTTAGTAAGGGACAATTGCAGGTTGTGGTGTTGCAGGGAGTTTTTCTGTAATAGGGTTTTGAATAAAAGGAATAGCTTATTTCCGGGGGGGGGGGAAATTCTAACAGTTTACACATTTAAGAACTATGATAAACACATTTGGGATAGATGGAGAAGTTACCCATAGTTTAAAACAACCACAATCTTTTTTATGGGCAGTGTATCATATGATATTAATCATTAGTTTTTTTTTTTTGTGATATATATACTTTTGTATTGAGTTGCTTCATTTTGGTTTTGTTTGGCATCCATATTTTTATGGGCATTTTTTTCAGCCATTCTGCTGGGCAATTTACTTGTTGTGTCCTTTGTGTTTGTATTTGAAAAATAAAGTGGCTGTGAACAAAAAATGGTTAAAAAGTAAAGTTTGGGCTTTTCTGTTGTACTGAAAAAAATTTACACTAGAATTTAGATAAAAGTTCGTGAAGATATTGATAATTGAAATTACTATTTTTTACCACTTTTTAAGTGTTAAAATAAGTAAGTGTTGAAAAGAATTATGGAAGGGAGATTGTGTTGTCAAAAGGGACAAAAATGAAGGATTTGAATTGATATCTCTACAAATTTTTATTCTAGTAAGTTGAATTTCTTCTGGTAAAATGAGAGAGAGAGCGAGAGATGCAAATTTTACTAGTTGACAATTTTTTGATTGGAAATGAATTTTTAAAATTTTTTTAAAAATAATTTTTCTATTTAATTATTATTTTAGGCACTTGTTTGTTGCATCTGATCAGGCAGTCATTTTACTGCACTGTGATTCATGTTGCATAGCTGAAGCGCTCTCTCTGAAAGCTGTTTCCGGTTGAAATGACTTTCCTATGTACCTTTTATAATGTAATGCAATACTCGTATTCTTTCTGAATGTGCAGGTCGTTTACTATTTGCTGGTTATAATGACTACACTGTGAATGTCTGGGACAGTCTGAAGTGTATGCGGTTGAGTATATTGTATGGACACGAGAATCGTGTCACCTGCCTCAAAGTGTCTCCAGATGGCACTGCTTTATCAACTGGTAGCTGGGATTTCACGTTAAGGGTAAGTTAGCCTAACCCCTTGAACTGAAATGATCAGCTCATCATAAATTTTCTTGAGCAAACGTTGCAAGCTGCGCTCGCCAGGAATTATTAACTGTTGAAACTTTTTAGGAGAGAAGTATATGTAAGTCATAACGAGTCTATTGCTTTGGTACGTTTGTTTGCATGCTTCTAGTAGCAGTTTTAATGTAATTTGCATAAAAGATGCCAACTAGCACCGCATCTTCTGGAGCGTTTGAGTAGTATCATACAATTGAAGTTTATTAATGTTTTAAAATAAACCAGAATATAGGTGAGGATAAACATATACATTTACATTGTGCGAATTTGTTGCAAATACATTAGCATTATGTTGAAACACATGCTTTTTACAGACTAGAACTGTAATACACTTTCGTTAAACATTATTGAAGAATATTTCGACACTAATTATGTTCTATTATGTATATATAACAAATATTCATGTAAATGTATGAAGCAAATACTGTTTTTACTAATATTACAAATTATTTTAGCAAGAAAACCGTAAGTTTCTATATCAATCCCTCTTGAAATGAAAGAAATTAAATTGTCTGTCTGAGCAGTGCTGTCTGAAAATAAATTGCAGTTCAAGGGTTTAATAATTTCTCATTAACCACTTTATAGATATATAAATAGATAGATTTATTTGCACAACACAGATGAATACAAAAAAGAAAAAAAAAACAGGGATTAATACCCAGCATTCATTTTATACATACAATATCGACAAAAACATTAATTAGGCAAAGAGACAAAAAAAGTCAGATTCATGGTGGTGAGCGGGCAATTCACATGAACCAATGCTAATGAAAGAAAAGAAACTTGATCATGATTTATTAGTATGCAAGTATCATTGAGCTGGCAGAGGGAAAAACAGGCAATTATATGTTCTGACTGGTTCCCACTACCATGTTTGGCAACATGAACTCCAAGGTTAAGAGGTTTTAAAATGTTACAAATAAATTTAGCCAAAAGATAGAGAGGCTAGATTTTTTCTCAGTTTCCAGCATTATTCATGACTTCATTCTAAACAAGGGGAAAAAAGCTTAAAAAATGATTAGAAGATCCAAAATAACACATGTTTTGCGATATTTATATTAATTTGTGAGAGCGTTTCCATTGAGTAACCATGTTTTTAAATGTTTCCTGAAAATTGAAAGGCTATTAAGATTTCTGAGACTGTTAGGGAGTTTGTTCCACATCACTGGACCAACAAATTTTAGACTGCATCTTATATATTCGGTTTTGATTTGGAGTGGGATAAGTATGTTATGATTCCTTGTGGCGTAGTTATGTTGAGAGTTGTTGCATATGATGATGTCATGATATCTGTTCATTTTAATTAGTTGAAACATTATTATACATATCTTCAAGGCATAAAGGCTATCCACGACCAGAAGATTGGTTGAGAGTTGTCCCAGTATCGTTAAACGGTCTGTCAAAGGAAGACAAGGGAAAATTCAAAGCACCCATTTTTTTTCATTACTCTTTTTCCTCATTTTAAATAGTGCCTAGTCCTCATACTATGCTACTTCTGTTTGCACGTTTCTTAAATATTGTTGATTTGCCATTTTCAGAAGAACAATAATCATCATGACTTAATATTCAACCTTAATATTTATGACTTAATTTCAATATTATACTATTGCTGTATATTTATCATTCAAGACTTTTGACATTTTATTGGTATTTGACATGGTACTTATTCTATCTGAAAATTATCTGTTTCTATCGTCAAGGTCTGGGCCTGAATTTCGAAACGCCTTCCATCATCGTGCAAGTTTTGATGCCACGACTCCCAATGTGCGTAAAAGAAGAGAAAGAGGGGGAAAACTCCCATTTTAATTTATTTTTCTTCATCTATCCGAACTATAATTTCTGCGTTTCTTCCGCTTCTTAAGACAGTTTTGCTCTGTAGAAAAAAAAACTGTTATTGTGCTGTGATCTGGATTGCATAGAGGTACGTACGAACTGCTTCATCGTAATAGAGATCTGCACCCAGTCCAGGAATCCGAGACGAGGAATAAAAAACTTTTATTACGTTTTATTTTAGTCATTTAGAGCTGTGATTTATTATTTTTTTCGAAAGATCTCTCGAGTACCAAAGAGAAAACGGGGGAATATTGGATGATTATACATATAAGAGAACCATAAACTTTAATGCGCTGCCATATATTCCAAATGTTTTTAGATTATGTTGTTGTTGTAAAGTTTTATCTTCAGGATACCGAATTAGAGTATGTATTTAAAGAAAAAACCGGAAGCTCTTGAAAGTTGGTTTTGACTCGTTTTTGTTTCCTTTTTATAGACATATCGTTTATTTATTATATGTTTACAGACCACAAGGCTTGTTCTCATTTTCACTTGTACAGAGCCATGTAGTCAAAGCGTTTAATGAAATAAAAAATATATGTGTGTTGTGTGTTCAGTTTGACTTAGAAACTTGAGAAATCGGTAGAATCAATCATTTTACAGATATCCTACATTTTTATTTTATTAAGATAGGATTTATTAAGATAGATTGTCCAAATTTAGAGAAAATGAGAACCCAAGTTGTCTCCAAGCAGAGGATTCTAGCTATGGTCTCGCCTGCTCCATTTTACTTGTATGAAGAACACTGCAACATTGATTGTGACAATGATTGTTTTCTTCGCAACAGATGCTGAGCGCTGGGAAATGGGGGGTTACCTAGGACAGTCTCAACAGCATCATGGGCACCTCAGGTGAAGTCATATTTGGGAGTAACCATCTACCTGGCTGAAAATACCAACCTACCAATTTATATGCTTTTCAAAATCATAGCACTAGATCTCATTGGCAAACGAACTGTTCAAGTAATCACGTACGACACGGAAAAAATGAGTCTGAGACCCATCGTGTTGGAACCACTTTACACACCAAACAGACAAAAGTGAAGAGCCTAAATAAAGAGTTTTTCCACCCACGGCTTGTCATTTCTACATCTTCGTTTATCCTTCAGCTGATCAAGTTGGGGGTATTCCAGTCATACATTCCTTATGTGATTGTGTTTTGTTTTCTACCTCTCCTAAAAGTTTGTACGTTGAGTTTTAAATCACTAATAATTACAATTATTGATATAACGTATCATGGTGTAATTTAGGGTGTTTTGAATCATTCTGTTACGGCCGAAGTCCGATTTTCAAAAATGATTTGGGCTTTGGCTGGCCAATTCGTGAAGTGGCTGGAGAGCCCTGGCCAAAGTTCGATGCGCTGGTGTAAGATCCGATAGGTGCCATAACCATTTTTTTTTTTTTCATCGCCAACGTGTGATACGTGGCTATACATAATAGCTGTATTGAATTAGCTTCATGTGACTAGAGAAAGACTGTAGGCAGGTTTTTACTGCAATACCGCATCGCGATATTTGTTTCTTGTGGGAAATCAATTTTAAGATAATCATTATAGTGAGAGATGTGGCCGCTCCTTATGGTTATGGTTTGGGGAACCACCCTATGACAAGCAGTCCGATAGTACACTATAAAATTTCTTTTATAAAAGTTTAAATATGCAACCAATAAGAGCATTGGTAACATGCAATCGATCACCTTATTGGTTTTATTTTTCGAGTTTTATAAATGAACTTTTATGAAACTTTTAGTGTAACCCCGGCCTAAAAGAACAACGCAAAACATTTAATGTTGAAACGTGATAATTTTCAGTGGACGGTTGATGTTATGAGTAAATGATATAAAAGCTGAAAAGATTACGTAAGCAGTGAATCGAAGTAGTATTGAGATATGGATCCGCCCTCTCTCTCTCTCCGATTCCTTTGACCGTTAGGGTTGCCATAGCTTACGTAACCATAATTCGCACGAAAAAGTACACTAATTTGGCGATGACCCCGAATCGTGCCTTTTCGGACTTCGGCCACTTTACGAACTGGCTAGATAAATTTACAACGACATCGGCCATATATAAGTATGCAGGGTGTCCTTTTTCACATTAACCATCCGACGTAGAGGTACGATTCCAATTAAAAAATGCTTAAAAGATGTTCAAAATTCACCCAGTACTAGTTTTTGGAGTGGAAATACATTGTCACAAAAAGTAAAAAAAAAATTCCAAGTGCAATATTCGCCGAGATATTCCGATTCAAAAACCGTAGAAAAGTTATGAAAGAACAAAAACTAACGGACACAACGGCCCTTTCCCTCGCATGCTGTCCTTTACCAATTTATCTCCGATTTTTGAATGCGAATATTGCGCTTAAAAACATGGAATGCTTTTGTTGGAGAGACGACAGGACCGCATAAAAATTTAGGTTTTTTTTATTTTGTGACACTGTTTTCACTCTGAAAATTATAGGGTAGTTTTTGAGCATTTTTTAAATTGGAATCGTACCTCTACAACGGGTGGTTGAGATATAGGTCGAATTAGCACTTACAGGACACCGTGTATATATAGATAAGGTGAAACAAAATTCCCCGGTCTGGCAAATGCGATTCGCCATACGGGGGTAGTGTATCTCTCCGTTAAAAAAAGTCTCGCCAAACAGGCCGACGACGATACAAATATTACACTTCACTCATAGTTCGAGCAATAGATAGCAGCACTGACAAGCATTACCCAGAAAAAAAAACTTCCTTAATTTCACAACACCTACAAACCACATTCCAACATGTACGCATTCATTAGAAATTCCATAGAGGAATGTGGATGAGGTGCATTATTTTGCAAACTTTTTACTGTCAATTTTTCCCGTAAAATTTCACTAAATTTTAGGGTTTGAACTGTATAAAACATATGGGGGATTTAAAAATTGCCTTCCTTTCTTACTATAATTATGATTTTTAAAAAGGGGGGAAAAAAACCGTTCCATGGTACAACAAGGAGTCGTACCTTGAAACGGTAAAAAAAGAAAATATATAAAGCAACAAATATTACTACATTGCCACACTCCAACTGCGGCCATATCGCTATACGCAGTTTACTACAGTTAACGAGTTGAGTTGGAAATGAAAGCACGTTAGCGAAAACATTTTAACTATATTCTTTTCCCCCAGTTTAAACCTGGAACCTGATGGCAAGTCTCACGGGGGTAGATGAGTATCTTACCACCACGCCATCTGGCGCTACAAATATTGCTGAAAAAATAGTGTATCGAAATAAAATGATGACAGATATGATTATTAATATATATATATATATGAAATGCATAATTATTGTACTTGTAGAAAGGAAAATTTAAACGTTTCTAAATCTTTAGGTCTGTGAGTTACTTTGATGCTAGCTGATTGCATTAGAAATACAACATCCGCGATGCCAACATTGGCTATAACTGGTATTGATGCATAAAATATTTTCTCACCTCTCCTAAGGAAATGCAATTGCTAAACGTTTTTGTTGGACGTATCCCACGCTGTAAATTTTTTTTTCAACGAATTTGACCAGGAAATAACCAAAGGTTGATGGAAGAGAAGAAATGCGGATATTAGCTGAAGTTTTGTAGAAGAGAAGTATGCAACACTCTCTAAAGTTTTTAAAATATAATTTGTGTTTAAAAACAAAAGAATAAGTATTGAAAAGTAGTATAACTTAGGAATTCCAACGTAAACTGAGTAGAGTTTTATATAGTTCCAGGGTACACGATGTTCGTCCGTTTGTGAAAAATATTGATAACTTTATTCGCATTGTACTTGGTATAGTTCACATCAGGTGTGTGTACGTAGATTATAATTACTAAATATAATTGACCAAACTTGTAATGTTGCGGAAAACGTTCTAATGCCACTAAAACGTGCCTGCGAATGTTTCAGTAGCTGGCCGATGAGAACTCGGGAAAGGATGAATGTTTAACTTCTCTTGTGCGGGAAATCGAACCCACGTACTCTTACTTACCGGATGAGCGCAGTATACCACTACACTACAGGGGAAACAAACTGTTTCAAGGTTGACTATGACCATAAGGTACAACAGTTCCCGCCCCCATATATGATAGCTATAATACCTGGAGCTGCCCGGGTTTTCTACGCTATATACTGGAAGTTACAAGCCATTGCTAAGGGGTAAAAATATGTGAAATACATTGTTCGGGAACCACAGAGAGACACCAATGTAAACATTCCGAAAATTCTGGTTTATCCCCAATGAACAATTGTTGCCCGACCAAATTTTAAAGTAACCCATCGTTCAAGACGGGTCCCCATGGCTCCCCACATTCTGGAGTAGGGTCCCTAGGCTGGGATCTTTTACGGGCCTCTTATGATGAATTTATAGCGTAAAAAAACATGAAAATGATCTCGGCCTCCCCCCCGCCCTCGCAGTAACCCATTATGAGGGCCGTGCGGGTCCCGTTTGGTATATATATACACAATTTGGCGAAAATCGATTCGAAATTGTAGATTTGTATAAAGAACATACAAACAGAAAACCAATTTTATACATATAGAGTAACGCCATCTACTTTTTTTCAAACACATTTAAATTACGTTGTCAAGGGTTCACGTGCATCCTCATTTATGAATCTCAGACCTTTAAGCCGATGATGCGGAGATGTGTGAACGGCCAACACCATCTGTGGCAAAAAGCCTCCGCGTGAAGCTCGTGACGTTACTGCAGAAGGTCATCTCACCTATAGCCATTGGATATAGCAGGTCGAAGCATGGATTATCTTTACCCTATTTTGCAGTGTATCAAATGGCTATAGGTGAAATGACCTTCAGTGACGCCAGGAGCTTCGCGCGGAGGCCTTCTACTATAGATGGTGTTGGCTGCACTATCCACCTCAAAATCGGTTTTTGCGCTGGTAGCAGTTGCGTAGCGCTGCTGGTGTGGACTCGGCCTTAGAAGACAAGATTAAAATTTATTGTCTCCACTGTGCACAGCAGTTTTCGTATTCGGGAAGCGTCAACTCCTCTTTCCCTAAGTACCATTTGGGAGCAGTTTTTAGGAAAACAAGCAGCAGTATGATCGAAAGTAGTTTCGAAATAATTGACACCTAAATTAACAGATTTTATTTTAAAAAAAAAAACCCCGACAAGATCCAAGTGAAGAAATTCCAGGGTTTGATTAATGTATGTTCAGCAAATTGAACTTTTTCAAGCGGGTAGCTTTAATGTCTTAATCTATTTCTATATTTGTTTATAGCTAGTAAATAGGTGCATGAAATGAACAAAATACAATTTTGTAGCATCAATTAATATTATACCGCTGTGGTGGTCGAGTGGTTATAGTGACGGACTCGCGATGCGAGGATCCGGGTTCGAACCCCACAGTGGTGGTCAGCTGAAGTTGGTTTTCTGTGGTTCCCAACTTCAAGGCGCAAATGCGAGCCGATCTCCCCGTTAAAAAGTCTCGCCACAGAGAGCAACAGTCCTACAACGATAAATCATTCAATCATAACACTTCACTCATAGTTAGAAAAACTGGTGGCAGATGGTAGCACTACACATAACAAGCATTACAGAGGAACAAAAAACTTCACGTCAGGTTTCACTACACGTACACGCACATTCCCGCATGTACCGATTCGTTGGGAGTTCCGCGGGGGGGGGGGGGGGTTTGTGTGGGCGGTGTAGCAATACTAGGTAGGGCCTCCAAAAAATGGCTCGGGGATCCATGATGTTCTTAAGTCAGCCACCTCGTTGGGCAATTTGCCTGTTGTGGCGTTGTATTTGTATACAGTTACAGTTATAATATTATTAATTTCTACCTGGGACAAGAAATTATCATGGACAACGGAATCATTAATGAAATAAACAGAAGGATTGGATGGAGCACTTTCGGCAAAAACTGTAATTCCGAAGATTCACGTGCCATTATGCCTGAAAGTGTGAGGTTAAAGTTTTTAACCAGTGTGTGTGCTACCAGCACTGACTTATGGGGCTGAAACATTCAAAAGCAAGATGATACAAAGGCTACAGACAACACAACGGATCATGGAAAGATGTATGCTAGGCATCACAAGGAGAGACAGAAAACGAATCACTTGGATAAGGAACCAAAGGTGTATGATATCATGGAAAGAATTAAATGTCTAAAATGGAAATGGGCTATTGCAAGAAGACAGGACAACAGATGGACCACAAGTATCCTAGAATGGTATCTCCGTGGTGTTAAACGTCCGAGAAGGCGTCCCCAACGCAAGATGGATTGACGAGATCAGGAAAGTGGCAGGACTCAACTGGATGGCTAAAGCACCAGACAGAGCAGAATGGAAAAATTTAGAGGAGACCTTCATCCAGCAGTGGATTGAAAATGGTTGCTGTTGATGATGATGAGCTACAGAAAATATTCAATTGATCTTTAGATTGATCAATTAAATTTTTTTGCTTAACCACAGTTAAAGTTTTTAGTTGGCTGAGTTTTACTTATTAGTTATCATTAGCTTTCTTCATTTCACTACAGTTTTGATCGAATGTGGCTGTGTTTTTTTATAACTGAGAATCTAAATACATTGAAACACTGTGGAAATATAAACGCAATTTTATAGAAAATGGCCGCAGGCAAAATTGACTTTGGCTTCCCTGCTGTATAGAAGAGATGCTGCGTGAAAAATAATTTATAGTTTGATTACGTCGCGAACTCATCACGTGTCAGGTACATGCCCATGTTCCAGAATGTTCGGAACATTTCTTTTTTCTGCTGCTGACGACCAATCACACGATGTCTGGTGTTCCTATAAAAAGATGCAATTCTGTGCATCATCGTCCATTTCTTCACTTTGCTCGAGCATAGACGTACCTCGTTCCCCTTTTTTCAAAGCAAAAAAAAATTTCCTGTCTCCTCTCTGCAAGAAAGTGTAACTTGAATTGATGACGAAGCATTCCGGTGAGTCACAATTAGCTGATCAATTACTTTAACATTTACTTAATTAATATCTGCTTTAATTGATCAGATTTATTCACGTTGAGTTGAAAAATATCGAAAAGAAAGCCTCGTTTCAACAAATATGTGATATAATATTGAAGAATGTGGATAGAATCTCATGCAAAGTTTTATTATATTTATTTAGATGTCATGATTAAAATAAATTCAATATTAATTATAACCATTCCGTTTCTTTTTAAAAGCATCCATTAACTAATTGTGATGCTAATAAAAATGTTCTTGTTACAGAAAAATGTTTCAAAGCAAAAATTTCATTTTTCGAATAGTATCATGAATTAATTAATATATGAGTGTAATGTTAATGTGAGACATTTTATATAAATTCGTCTCAATAAAGGATTTTAGTCACGAATACTGAAAAATTTAATTATATATAAAAAAATTGGTATGGTTTTGTTTAATACATTTACATAAAAGGTAATTATTTTCAGCGTCGAATGCGTAAAAATATCTTTCATCACTTATTAATCACCAGGTATCTTTTTGATAAATATTTAAAGAAAAGATAAAGCCGGGTTTTCCTAGGAGCAGGTTTCTACAGCGCGTGAAAACGCTGATTGGTCGAAAAAAACCAGAATTTCAGGTTTTTAACCAATCAGCTATTTCACGCTGAGAAAACCGTAGAAAATTTTTTCCTAGGAAAACCCGGCTTAAGCAGCGCGAGAGTTTTTCTAATTGCTGTAATAAATAATTTAAAACGCTATACTCTTGAGTGTTCAAATGTTGATAAATATGTGGATTGTATCGTGTTTATATTGACAACATCTGTGTGTGTCGCAATACGTGCTTCTCATGCCAGTAATTTATTTTTATAGGTGATATTTAATTCATGTTTTCGATGAATATGACAATTTTTTCTTGAAGCATAATTGATAAGAATTTTATCTTTTTGGGAAATATGATCCGTTCTCAAAATGAAATGATTCTTTACGCAACTGAAGCGTAATTATTTTGGATCTCGGATCAATATAAAGTCATAAACATATTCATGGAAGTCTCATCGTATCACAGAGTAATTAATTAGTCATTTACCAAATTGCATTATGATCGTATTTATGAAGAATAAAATAAACAGGAATAAGGCCGGTGTTACACTATAAAAGTTTTATAAAACTGCTTGTATAAAACTTGAAAAATACAACGAATAAGCTGATGGGTTACATTCAAGCCAATCCAACCGATCAGTTTATTGGTTGTATTTTTCAAGTTTTATCAAAGCACTTTTACAAAACTTTTACAGTGTAATACCACCCTAATAGACATACAAGTTTTTCGCAATCGTAATTAATGCCGCTGCGGTGGTCGAGTATTTATAGTGACAGACTAGCAACGCGACGACCCGGGTTCGAACCCACCGTCTCCACAGCTGTGGTTAGCTGAAGTTGTTTTTCTGTGGTTCCCAACTTCGAGGTGCAAATGAAAGTCGATCTTTCCTTAAAAAAAGTGTCGCCACAGAGAGCAACAAGCCTACAAACGGTACAAATATTCAGTCATTGCACGTCACTTCTGAAATATAGATGGTAGCACCGAAAAATCAGACACACCACGCACTCAGACTGTTCGATACTTACACTTCCGGCACAACTCATTAGGTAGTAAATTGCCCATGGCGATAGACCTGCGTTGTGCTGGTCGAGTGGTCATAGCGACGGACTCGCATCGCGGGAACACGGTTCGAGCCCCACCGTCTCCACAGGGGTGATCGGCTGAAGTTTGTTTTCTGTGGTTCCAAACTTCGAGGCGCGAAGAGAAAGAGTGTACTGTTTTAAAGAAGCTTAAAACAATAAATGAAATAAATAATTTCGGCATCGATGTAATTCAAAAATTAATGAAAGAGATAGTAACAGAATTAATGAAAGAGATAATTCCAAAATTAATGAAAGATAATTCCAAAATTAATGAAAGAGATGCATTGATGAAAGAGATAGATTCCAGCAATAATGAAAGAGATAATTTCAGCATTGATGAAAGCGTAAAATACGGGACAAATTCATTCTCTTATATTATCGGGCTCTTGGAGGGGGGCGGTCGTCCCCATCGCCCTCCTATGGTTCCGTGCGTGCCTCACCCTTTCTTCCAAATTGGCTTTAAAAAAGGTACGAATAAGTTATTTTCTGGAAACAAAAAAGAGGGATTTCCTTTACGCGCCCGGTGTGTGACCGTACCTCATCAAAGCCTCCTAGATAGAGACTATCTCCTAGAGACTACTATGAGACTCTTAGGTAGTGTAGGAGGCTTTGACTTTACGCACCTGCTTCATTCTGGGCCTGGGTATCTAAAACGTAGGTCAATAAAACTCCGATAAGGCGTCCAGTTTTGTATGTGAGGTTTGTTAGAATATTTCAGTCCACACACGCATATGCGTTGCACTCAGGGGCGGCTAAAGACAAAATCTCTACCCGTAGGATTTGATTGGATATTTGATTTTTTTGGCGCAAGGACCATCTAGGTCAAGCTGCGCCAAAACAAATGTCCATATAAAATTGATACAAGACTTGTTCTTGTCATGTCAAAAAAATTAAAAGTATTCATGAAACGTAAAACAATGACATAGATTGTAAAAACTATAATTTGTCATACAAACCAATGGCTTTAATAAATTTAAAAATGAGAGATACATCGCAATGGTCATTTAAAATGTGGTGAAGTGAAAGATAACTATGAGACCAAAAGCGGTCGTAAAAAGATGACGATACAAGTAAAAGCCTGAGCAATGGTCAATGTACTTTGACAATGGTTGACTCTCTCTTAATAAAAGATAAGATTGCGTGAGGTGACTGTATCCTATGTGCAACCGGGCAAGCAAGACTCTCTACCCGTAGGGAATCTATTTTTGGTTTCAAAGAAATGGCGAGATATTATGTCATAACATATTTAAATTTTTTTTCCGCCGTTTTACCTCAGATTTGGCTCCTGTCCTAGAGTTCACACAGAAATCATTTTCCAATTTTTCTTCGTTCTTTCACATCAGATATGACGTCTCTTCTACAATTTGATAGAAATGTTGGACGCCGTATCAAACAAACTTCTATTGAGCAATTTTTTCTGTTTCTCAAGTGTTCTTTTTCTTTCAATTGTTGTCAGAAATAAGTTCCAATAGCAAGCTTTTAAAATTTGCCGTTTCGAGTGTGTTTACGCTCCTGATGAATTCCGCCCGGATTTAATGATCCTCGATTCAATCAATAAAACTGTCGATTTCTTCCTGTTCCTTAAATCGGGGTTCAACTGCATTTGGCTCTTAACTTGGATCACTCTCAGAAATGGACATTCCAAATTTAAAGTATTATTACCACTGTTAGTATGATTAATTAATGTACTTTTTCAGAAATGATGCATTTTGTTAAAAATGCATTTCGTTTAGCATAAAAAAATATCAAAGAGTGTTCTACAGTACCAATTAATTTTCAATTGAATCTTGACGAACAAAATTTGTGAACATACAAAACAAAAGATCCATGAGTGTTAATGTTATATATTGCTGCCAATGTCCGAAATCTGGGCCATTGGTAACGTGGCCAGACTCTAGCCATTGTTATAAAATATAAAAACACAAGTGTGACCTTTTCTTTTGTTATTTGTATTTCTAGGAAGTCCGAAGATGATCGAAATGGAGCACTATTCTTCTCTTCTTTTTTCTTACTTCGAACTAGAATCACACTACGAATTTTCTCCTCTTCGAAAGATGGAAAATGCATCATTCAAATACAGATTTTTGACTCTATCCCAGCCATTTCGAGGAGACCAGAGAACTGATATCGGCAATGCTGACGCTATTGTTTTTGTGGTCGACTCGGAATGGTTTTTTCGTTTCGAGTTCTCGTATTTACCTCTCTTCTATACGAGCACCGTAATCCTATTTTTGAAGCATTTTTCTCTTTTTTAAATGCATTATTTTTTCTTTATTGCCCCCTGGAACTTATTTTTTCATAAATACAAATGAGTTTTCTTCTATCATACAGTATTAGAACTGCTTATGGTGGAAGAAACATTGATATTTATGACATGGTTCAACGTCTCCATTCTCTTATTAATCATAATATATTTATAAGACAACCATAAATACATTTTATGGGCATTGCATAATATTTCATCATTATATATATATATTGCTTATAACTTTTGTAATCGCATTTTTAATTGGGTGCTGTATTTCAGTAATATACAGCATCCATACTTGTTATGGGCATCTTTCTTTCAGCCACCTCGTTGGGCATTTTGCCTGTTGTGGATTGTATTTGTATTTGTATTAGTATTTATATATACACTGTTTTCTAATATTAAATAAAGATGAAACCTCATGATTTGGTAACATTCCAACCATTTCGAGAAGACCAGAGGGCTGATAGTACGCAATGCTGGCGCTATTGTCTTCGTGGTCGACTCGGAATGGTTGGGATTTGTCATGTCCAGACTTAAATTTAAAAAACATACTTCTATGTAACAATTTTTCTGATGAACATCTAAATAATATCAATATAATGTTTCATTACGGTCATCTCTCCTCTTAAAAACTATTTCTTAACTCCTCCTCTTATTTCACCATTCCATTTGAATACTATTGAATGTCACCACTTTCTGAGATAAAGTAAACTGAAGCATGATTCCATTTATAGAGACGCGATAAATCAGGCGTTCATAATTTCTAGCATTTTTCCGCCATCTCATGGCATCTTGGCTCCCTTCATTCTCTATCTCAAACTTTCTGGAAGGACTCCGAAATCTTCTGCTGGAGATAGGTGAGTTATTTGCTCACGATGTCTTCATACGATCTTCTTGTCGGTGAGTTTTCTTGGTTTAATTTGTTGTATAATTTGTTGTGTGTGTGTGTGTGCAATTTGTTGTGAGATAACTTTTCGATTAGTAACAAGTCATTCAAGAAAATTCGTCAATGTGAACATACGAAAAATATTCAATAATATATTAATATATGTACCATTCACATTTTGAACATGTTCAACATTTTACCTGCATTAAAATGAAGTTATTCGTATAGAAGAAACTATCAATTGTGTGATTCACCGAAACAAAAATAGCGGCTTATTTTTTGAAAGCTTATCTTCAATCCAAAAAAGATCAATACCTATCGAGTCTATACTCGGATATAGCAGTGAAAAGGTTAACCATCTAGGGAGCAGAAGTTTCTAAACCTTCCGTTTCATCGCGCCCCTCTTCAGAGAAATTGAGTTTTTCTCATCGGCCCCCCCCCCCCCCAACTGAAGCCAATTCATAGGATCCCTTGTTATACCCGTAGCTCCTCTACCGCCCCTCTGGACTAGTCTATCGCCCACTTTGGGATGGGCCCCGACTCAAGTTTAATTCGTAGAAGCTTCCGAGAAGGGTCGTACGAATCCACTTACAGCCAGGGATTCTTGAGCTAGGGATCATGACCCAACCCCCTCATTCGCAGGGGCTTCCAAGATGAATCGTAAAAAATTCACTAACATCCAGATCGTGAGCTATGGGTCACGACCGAGATTTGATTGGCAGGGGGGCTTCCGATATCTATCTATATATATAAAATTGATTGTGTGTGTGTGTGTGTGTGTTCTCTATACAAATCTACAATTTTAGACCGATCGTCGCCAAATTTTGCAAATATACCAAATGGGACCCGACTTGAACGATAGGCTACTTTAAAACTTCGTTAGAGCAGGGAAAATGCCCCAAATGGGCGAAAAACTGTCGGGCAACAATGGTTTTTGGGCCTCAACAATCACTTTCCGAACGTTTACTTTGGTTACCGTGGTTCCCTAGCAATGCGTTTAAGACGTGTATATACCTTTACAATGGTTTGCCATTTCTTCAATGCTGTACGTATATGTATAATAGTTTATGCCTTTATAATGATTTGCCACATTTTTAATACTCCCAATGATGAGGCTTTTTGAATAGACGTGATAATCATCATCAGCATCGCTTTGAGGGTTGGGAAAAGGAGGAATCCTCATAGAAATCAGTGTTAAAATTGCCGATTTTACTGTACAAATGCGGAAATTAAGTGGAGGTTTCTATCACATCAATAATTTTAAAAATTGTATTGAATTCTCGATTTCTGAAATATTGAGTTCGCTTAGAGATATACGAAGCCCAGGAGATTAAATATGAACTAGTAGTATTAACTACGTTTCTTTAAATCTAAATTTGTTTCTTTCATGAGTCGCGCTGGAAGTCGCCATATTGGTTAACTCTGACACGGTTTGCATGTCCGTCAAAGAAAGAGGGAGATATCGCATGATCCAAAAAGCCTCATTGAAGAAAACCCGGGCAACGCCGGATATTATAGCTAGTAGGTCATAAAAATCCCCTAAAAGCGAGGGGATCTTGTGAGCTATGGATCACGACCAAAACTTCATTCGCAGGGGCTTCCATGATTTGCCGTACAAATCAGTAAAACAGCCAGGGACTCTTTTGCTATGGATTACGACCCGAACTTGATTCTCAAGGGTTTCTGGTATGGGTCGTAAAAATCCACTTATAAATGCCTGTTATAAATGCACTTATTGTCATCATTGGTTCAATTAATTTCGAAAACAAAGTCCCATGGGTCGCGAGGCTGATCGTGTTAGTGATTTTGGGTCGCGGCTGAAAAACGTTAAGAACCCTCGCTCTAAATCAGGGGTTCTTAACCTTTTTTAGCAGCTACCTATGGGTCTATTTCGAATTCAAAAAATCTTCATTTGATATTATTCTTATTAACAAAATGTTTTGTTTTCGGAATAAGTAAAGTCAAAAACGCAATAAGTGATTTTATAGAAATAATGTAAATGATTTTTTTTCCTTTTCGGAAGATTCACTTAACTCTAGTTTGAGTCGCGAATTATATCGAGAATCCCTGATTTAGAGGTAGAGAAACCCTTCCATATATACATATATGCTTTATCAATACGAAAATTACTTTTTGTAACACTTAATGTCCCCTCATGTTCCATACTTTTGGAATACAAGAACCTCACCTTCGCAATTGCTTTAATACAATACAATTGAGAAAATTATGTTATTTATCTGGAATAAATTCATTTTCATATGTCTCGATAGTCAGAGTATTCAGAATCTACTCGCAGCAAGAAAAAAAATTGCACTCGGAACTATGGTGCGCGCATATGAATGCATCGAAACTGCAACTCTTGTTTTCCAGTGAAATAGGTTCAGGATAAATTGTAAAAAATTATCATTAAAATTCTAGAAAAGAATTACGTCCTACACACGATTCTTGGCCAAGATTGAAGATTTTTCAAAGGCAAAAATCGAAACCATTCTTAAAAGCACTCCCTTTTTATGAAAGATAGGGTCAATCTGAAGTATAGAAAAAATAAATATTTCAATATACATTATTCATTATTGTTTTAAACAATGAAAAAAGATCAAGATCTTAGTCATCGAGAAGGCAATAGAAATTTTCAAAAAAATGATAATTAATAATTACAATAAATATAGACCAGTGGTTCCCAAAGTCTAGATCACGTGATCCCCCACCCCCGTTAGTTAATGAACTTAGGGAAGGTTAATCAAAAATGAAAACGTCCGCGTCAGAAATTTATTTTTCGCAATGTAAGAAAACATATGCCAAAACTAAAAAATGCCTCTCAAATTTCTCTCTCTTTCCCTCTCTCAGACGAACAGCTTTGACCTTTGAAGACTGGACATACCCCGCTTCCCATCTCGGAATGATATCGACGCGGTCCCGAAGGATGGGTGTATCCGGTAAGTATGGCAAATAGCTGAATAGCTACTTACCACATATGTATCATAATGCAATTTTATCAAATTAAACATGTACAAATAATCAATTGACATTAAGTTAATATTTGTAAAGTGGGATTCAGAAAGAATCAAGCGATTTTAAAATATATTTATGTATTTTTAAAAATTAAAAACTAAAATGAGTAAGTAGTATGTGAATGCATCAAGGGAATTTCTACATTTCAGATTATTATTTAGAATAAAACGCTGGTGTATTGTTTATGAAGCTCTTTGATGAAGAAGTAAAATCATTAAAAATATTAGAAGGGCTTAAAAATATCTGGAAGAAGGGGCCGGGGATTGGAAATATTGTGAGGAATTCACCGGGAACTCGCTATGATAGAAATATTTCTGCAGTAGCAAAATAATTTTGCTTTATAGAGCAAGCGAGGCTGTGCCACAGCCATGAAAATGCTATGAATATTCAGAATAATATAACAAATCAACAAACATTATTCTTCCTTCAAAAGGAACTCGAAAGTATTTCTGTACTGGGCCCAGCGTTTTTGGTAAAGGTGACCCTAAGTTTGTGGTTACGAAGCTGCTCATTTGCATCTTTATGATGCATAAGTTAGGCATTTCGTCCTAACTTGCATGTTGCTAACGAGACTGTTGATAACAGCCTCCGCAGGATTCAAAGCTGAAATTTGTAGTGGGTAGTTTGAAATCTCATAATAAAACTGCTCTGCCAACTGAATATTAAAAATAATTTGATTTCATTCATTATTGGTAAGGGAAATTAAATCACATTCATGAAGAAAGAAAATCTCAGAAACCGGTACATATGGTCAGCATATAAAGGGGAATCGCCAATAAAATTTTTTTTGTCAAAAAGGGAGGTCGCGATTCAAAAAGTTTAAGAACCACTGATATAGACCATTGATACTTATATATAGAACCGAAATTACATCCACTTTAGTACTGCGTTTTTACACGCAAGTAAATCTGAATAAAAACTTTGAACGCGTTTTTACGAAGAACGCTATTTTTGACAATTCACTTGAGTTTCAAACATGATTTCTGAAAGTCTATTGATTTTATCATTACAAAATTTTGATATGGTATTTTGCCATATATTGCTAACCCTTTAAGCGGCAAATGGCGTTATATCTCGCCTCTTATTTCAGCATTGACGAGCCTAGTAAAGTTGATTTCTCAATGAAAAACTTTTCCCATATACCATTGGTTTGTTCCTGCTGAAAATGGGAGGAATGCCTACTTCATTAAAGATGATATGACATTTTGAATGGGGGTTTAGCAATTTCGAATTGCCACTTAAAGGGTTAAGGTTATGAACTGAAATCTAAGGTTTATCAAATGTATTTGTCTAATTACAGCATTTTATACACGATATGTTAAATGAAATTTCAAGAAATTCACACGTGCATCAACAGATTTGGTATAATCCTTTAAATTCTAGTTCATGACCTGCATTATTACTAGCTAACTGAATATACTGTGAAAATAACAAAACATTTCATTCATAGAATATGAATCAATCCAATATTCCGTTTTTAAGCTTCTTATTTCAGGCTAGAATTTCAAGGTGTTTATTAATTGTTAAATGTTGCTGTACTTTTAGAGACTGACGCTCCATCGCAAGTGGCCATGCCAGAATCTTTACAGCTACGGTATTTCAAGTGCATAATCGTCATTGAAATCATGTGCTAGGGTGACACTGTATCTTGCTTACGTTTATGATTTCTGGAACATGATGACAACATACCCATCCCAGAAACCAGAACACGCTGTTTATGCAACTCAAGTTATTTAATAATAGATACAGATGCTGATCATGAAATCATGTATTAGAAAATCCATTTAGAAATGTTGCGCTGGGATATTAGGGCAATGACTGTTGCAAGGAAGTTTACCAATGTTCGAAAATGGACATCTTTGAAATGCTTCAATATCACAGGTTGTCTTGCGGAATTTCGCTATTTAAAAATGCAATGTTAATTTCCGTGCAATCATATTCATTCACACGAATGATATAAGTACATAGAATGTGAAGTTCAATGGCAATGTTGCATCTCTGATGCATCTGTGTGATCAATCTCTATTGTTAATTGTGATTGATGCCACGAAATACATTGTTATTTTCCGAATAAAAGTATTCAAATGAAGGATTTCTCTTCTTATATATACATATTTTTCAAAATTGCATTTACTTTTCGAAAATTTAGACGCTTTTCACAGACTAGATTTCAATGTTTCAATTAAACTTTTGAAAAATCACTGCTTTCTTCACAAAGACGAGTATACTCATCCTGAGATATATGGAAGAATTGCATATAAACTAGTTTCTTTCAATACTTTTGCAAATCATGGAGTGAAGTTGGGAAGAATGAATTTTTCTCATCAAAAGCAGTGGGTTTTCACAGCCTTTTCGCATTATACAGTAAACGCTCGTTATAACGACACTAACCGTTCCGTGGAAAACCGACGGGTATATCAAGCAATGGCTATGTCGAAAGAAAAACCATATGGGGTAGTCATTATATGAAACATTAGGGACTTATCCTACCGGTCGTTGTAACAAGCGTCGATTGTAGTTTGAAGTAACGATCATTGAACATTTTTTTAGTCTTAAAATTTGTCACCCGCTCAAGAGAGGACGCCCTCGAGAAATTCTAATCCACATAGTCCTGGGCCTACTTAAATTTGTGTGTTCAATGTGCAAGAAGTTAAGGTTTTATTTGTTACGAGATTTCGGTGAGAATATTTTCATTGCCGATGGCAGTATTTTATTTCGTAAAATATATTGAAGTAACTCACAAAAATGACTTAACATGCAGCAACATAGCTATTTAGCTGAAGGAAGAATCAGCGAGACGGCGAAACCAATAACGCCTCCTTTATGTCAAGGCTTCTTCAGATATTGTTCCATTTGGTAATTTCTTAGAGAGAATAAACTAAATAACATTAATTATCCCCAGCCCCTTTTTTAGAACATTTGGAAAAAACATCTCGTAACTCAGTGACTGCAATTATAGAAAGTTCTGGAAGAATAGTAACTGTGTGTGCATATATATAGGGTAGGCGTGATTTTCATTTAATATTGGTGAGATTCAAATCCGTAGCGAGGGAGGAGGACTTGGGAGTTTGGCCCACAGAGTTAGAATAATATTTAGCTTTAGTCTATGGTTTGGGCCCCCCCCCGAAATATGAGAAAATGGCCGAAAAAAGGCAAAAAGATGGCCAAATCTATTGTTCTATCACTATGGTGCCCCCCCCCCAAACGAAATTTCTGGCTACAGGCCTGGTGAGATTACTTAAATTAAAAATCATTTAAAAATTATCTAATCGTGTAAAATTTTTAATTATATAAATCGGTGCATTGCTTTATCTTTCTGTTTTAATTTAATAAGATAAGAATCAATAACTGAAAAGAATCGATGAAATAATGAAGAAAATTATAAGGTCATATGTTTCTAGGTCATAACAATCCGAGCCCTCGTCATTACACTTCACTCACAGGTTGAAAAATTTATGTCAGAGCTATACCAAGCATTGCATAGAAACAAACTTCACGTTAGGTTCACAACACATATGCGCACGTTTTCCATTATCACCCAACAGATCTTCGATCACGTTCTTATATCTCAGGGACGGACGGCTCGTAATGAAGGCACCCCCCCTCCCCAATAGAATTTCCAGGCATCAGTTTGATGTCCTAAGAGGTCATTCAAGTATTACGTCAGCATCGAGGGGGGGGGATTCGGATTTGCTGACTTTTGATGACAGGGGGGGGGGAGAGGGGTTTGAAGGCTGCTTACATCGTCAACCACCCCTTTTTGAAGATATGAAATATTCTAAGCTGCTGACGAAATTTTGTTGACAAGTAGGGGGGGGGGGGAGAGGGGGTGTAAAATGGCTGAAAATCTGCTTACGTAATAATTGAATGGTCCCTAAGTTATCTGAATGTTAATTTAATGTCTAAAAACTGATGTATATATATTCCGTGGGTATAATTACTGTTCGATTGAAAAAACATATTCAGAAGCGGGATGTCGTTTCCATTCACTGCAGAATAATTTAGAACTTTTAGCAAGTTTCAATTGAACGACAAGTTCAGTTCATATTTTCGGCGCTCGATGAGCAGCGCCGAAAACGTGAGCGCGCGATAAGTACACCTGTCCAAAACCTTATTCAAAAGAGAAATTTTTGAAAAAATTTTCTTCAAATAAATTTCAATAAAGTGGTAAAAAGTAACAAAAAAAAGTAATATTTTATTAATTCGAAAAACATAAATAATTTAGTTTGCACACAAGGACAGGATTTTATTAAACAACAAAAATTTGTTGTAAGAATAGTTACCTTTACTGTCGAGAGGTAACGCTAAAACCAAAAAAAAATCTTTTTTTACAGCGTCCTCTGTACGTAATAACTGTAACTATTGTGGCGATAAAATTTGAAATTTTTTGATATGATGAACTAAAATGCGTAGCAACATAATTTCAACCAGCATATTAATGAAATTGTTTCAAAAGCATCAAGAAATATAGGTTTCATAATTCGCAACAGCAAATTTTTTCAAAATGCAGAAACCTTTCTGCTTCTTTACGATTGATTCATGCCAGATCAGTTCTGGAAGGAATCCATATTACACACACTCGTTCAATACCATTAGGATTTAACGCACACAGAATAGGCTTTTGCGCTTTCTTTATTTCCAGAAATTTCAAATTTTTGATATTCGAATTCCTACGGACATACTCAGATCTACTTTTCACAGTGTATCACTCGCAGTCTGCCGTCAGAATGCATTGATCACCATTTCTGTAAAAATTCTGCACTTCGATTTGTATGTACCAGACATTTTAGCGCAAATCAGTTTTCATTGTAATAACATCAATCTTCGTAACCGAAATCTGTTCTATGCCCCACCATACCGAACTAATGTGTTGGAAAGTTCTTATGTGTTTTTTTTTTTACATGCTCCCCCCTCCCCCCCCCGCTCCTAGCATTGTATGTACGTATTTTTTGTATTATACTTATTACTGGAATTTTATTATTATAGTTATTATTTACATTATTTGTCTTTCTGTATTGAAACGTGTTGTTTATGTTCTTCCCCACACTCCACTGTAATTGGGCATATGCCTGTTGTGTGAGTTGATCAACAAATAAATAAAAATGATGAGAGAATCAGAGAAAAGCGCTGAGACAGTGACAAAATTTGTGATATGGGGATGAACACACGAGATCTGGTGGCAATCTCTTCCAACTCTACATCGGAAGCTATAAAATTTATTATTACCTCTGGCAGTTGGAATTTTAATTTGTAACGGTTGTCGGCAATGATTTCAAAGAATGACGATGACTGATCCGTATGGACTAAGTTGTGTACAAGTTTGAAGCACGGTCACTTTTTTAATGCTCCCAGTATATGAAGAAAACCCGGGCAGTGCCAGGTATAGTTCCGTGTAGAACGTCAGATTCTCGCAATATTTTTCTAAAATTAAAGAAAATTGATTTGACATATTTGAAAAAAATTTTTTGCGACGAAACAAAAAAATTGGGAAATATTTGTTTTTCCGACCCCTCCCCCCCCCAATTTTTTTTGGGGTCACTTCCCTCCCATGGAGCTGAGCATTACCACTACGGAGAGGTTTGGTTCAAAAGTTGGCATGTATGCCTTGCATTAGGATCTTTTCCTTGTTAACTGTAGCGATAATACCGGCATCACATTTTGCACAACGAGGACGGATAAGCCAGCTAAGGGCTTTCTGGAACACTTCCGCATTTTGAATATGATATAATATAGCCGTGGAAAAAACAAACAAACAAACAAACGCTCACAATATTCGGTGAAAATTGGCTGAAATTCCCGGTTTAATCCTAGTGAAATTTGACCACACTTTATGTGTATGTGAAAGCTGATTTCAAGTTTTGAAGTCAGAAAGTAGTTTGGAACAATTTGGTCTTCGGCATCGTAGAATTTTTAGTCGGGGTCCCTTTTGTGGGCTATCTTATCAGAATTTTTGACCGCGGTCTCCATTTAGAATATCAGCAAATAGTTACATCGCTGACGGGTCCCAGACTTAAAGCCCTTCTGAGCCTTACTTACGTTGATGAGTGGTGTGCAGGGGGTAGTGATGGATAGGTGGAAATAGTTTTTCGTATTACCGACTTTTTCATTCCATTTTCGCTTATTTACAACAATAATTCAGCATATCTACAGCTTTCACTTCCAACGTGGAAGATATGCACATCTCAGACGTAATAAATACGCCAGGGATACACACACACACACACACACATATTTCAAAGATCGATCTTTGTCGAGTCAGTGGCGTAGATACAAATCAATGCACATACCTGTCCCCGACTGCTTTATACAAGAATATTTTTTTCTCGTAGTATTTACTTGTAGAAAATTCCTTATGTGCCAGATGTCTGTTATCCAGTAACTCTTCATCTTTTCCCCTTATCGAAATCCCTGAGTAGGGGAGGGGTACCACTCGGTTGTCGTGGAGCAAGTTACAGTCCGAAATTTTGAAATCAATGAATAATACGCAATATAGTTCCGAAAAATAAGAACAAGGTTTTTCAAAGGGTTGGGCCACCAGGGGTCTCCGTGTGCCCATACCACAATATCTCAAGACAGGAAACCCTGGTTAAAATGACACTTGATTGAATTCACAATAAATACACACTTGCTGCTGTATCATGTATTTTTGCAATAGCAGTCAAAAAGACCGCTCTAGTAGGTCTAGGGCAGGGGTCTTCAACACCTAATTTCTCGAAATGGTCGCCGGGTCCATGGCAAAAAGCTACCCCTACCCTAGCAGGGCTCTAGCTTAAAGCTGGGGCCCGCCGACCATTTCGAGAAATTACAAAACAAAAAAAAATCGCTAAATTGCGCTAGACATTCAAATCTGTAAAACTGCATTTTGAATTGTGAGATACCTTCCACATTCGATAGCAATACTGTGCATTTACTACATTAAAAGGGCTATCGTAACGAATTCCGGGTCCCAGAGCTACTCAGACAATTTTTGAGACTCATGATACTCATTATTTCATATACTTTGAGAAGCAAAATTCTCGCCATCCAAATGGAACACATAAGAAATGCTGAAAACACCATAATGAAAGAAATTTTAGAATTACTTAAAAAAATAATTTCATAATTAATGTAAAAACAGCTACAGAACTACTGAAAAAAATTGTAGAACTACTGAATTATTTAATTGATTTGAAATTAATTTCAGGAAATTCACCAACCAATAACTCCATCGACAGAAAATTCACCGACCAATAATTCCCATCGACAGAAAATTCACGGCTGGAAAAATTCACCGACCAATAATTCTATCGGCGGAAAATTCAGCCGAATAGCATTTCGTCAACAGTTCGACTCCAGTCGGTGAGCCATTAAGTGAGCGAGAGCGCCCAAGTGTCGTGGTGGTAAGACGCTCGTCTACCACCGTGGAGGTTCGGTCAGGTTCAAACCCGAGGAAGGATATAAAAATGTTATTTTCCCTAACGAGCTTCAGGCGACCACCGATAGACAGCGCCTTCATTTCCAACCCATCTCCTTAATAGCAGTAAATTGCAATGTGACCAGAGTGGTGTTTGGTGAAGTAGTAAGTGAGAGAGGAAAAAAAAAGACCGAGTGGGTAAGTAAATCATATAGTACTGAGTGAGGGACAGAGTGGCTACTGTTGGTGAGTGAGCAAACTAATGAGTGAGCGAGTGACAGAGTAAGGGCCGTATTCACCGACATAGTTTAAACTGTAGTCACCCGATTTTTGGATAAAAGATCAACATAGATTGGTTAAAAACCTGAATTTTACCAATCCGTGTCGATCTGTTATCAAAAAATTGTGACTATAGTTTAAACCATGTCGGCGAATACCGCCCTAAGCGATCTAGCGAGTTGATGAGAGATTTTGTGACCAAAGTGAGATATATAATGACAAGAAGAGGTGCCTTCAGTAAATGAGTGACCTAGAGAACAAATGAGTTACCGGCCTACTGAGAGAGTAATCGAGCGACATTGTGAATGCCCTCAGTAAATGAGTGACCGGCCTACTGAAAGAGTAATCGAGCGACATTGTGAGTGATTGACTTGGTGAGTAAATAAGTGACCTAGTGAGGGAGTGACCCAGTGAATCGGTATTAGATTGAGCTAACTAGTGATTGACTGAGTGACCCGGTGAGTGATCGAGCGAGAATGAGTCAGCACTAGTGACAGGCCGAATTCGCTCATTTCATTCACTTCCCTCACACTTTAACTAACCCACTCGTTCATTCACTCATGTAGAACTTGATGTCGGTGAATTGCTGGCGGTGAATTTTCCGGGCACGGACTTGATGTAGCAGCCAACGGGCTTCATGAGAAGTTTGAATTCAATCCGCATTGTCTGGAAGGTTGAAGAACCCTGAGCGAATCTAATACCGATACATAATTATGAATTTCCCTGACTTGTTCAGAGACATCCATTGCAAAGGCATCGCCTTATTCTTTAGAAACAATTCCGTTCAATATAAATTTCATTCAAAAATAATTTCGACCGACTGGTATCTTGTTCGCCATGATTCGGATTATGAACTAATTCGGATTTATCGCACAAAGAATCATTGAATATGGACTAGGTATTGATCAGCATTGAAGCCCCAATGAGGTAAATGACCATTGAACTAATTACAACTTATATTTCTTGATTCTATGATATGTTTCTGTAGTTGTTTTGTGCCTCCATTTATATTGTACGTACTCGCCATAAAATGGTTGTTCAGGAGCAACTAGGTGCTCACTGAAGTACCCTAGAGCAGTGGTTCTCAAACAGGAGTCATGTGTCCCCTCTTCCGGTCCTGGGATATTCTAGGGGGAACCATGAAAATGCAACCACGAATGGCCCCGTCACATCTTGCAGCAGGGTTTATGAGATCTTTTGCCGAGCCCCGTACCAGACTTTTCACGGGCTCTATATATTGATAGTTTATAGTATATAAAAATGCCATGAGAATAGTCTGGTCCTACTTGTGACTACTTTTAGTATCCAGTAGAACTGTGCATATATTTATCCAGAGCCATCTTAATCTATGGGCCATTTGAGCATCGTCTGGGCTTCATCATCATAGGGGGCCTACATGGCAAGGTCTGGTACTATGCTTTTTGAGTACAAGTATGTGAGAATAGCTGTTACTTCCATCTAAGTATGGTTCTCCAGAACATCACTTTGCTCACGGACTCATGATGTTGAGAGGGCCATAAATGAAGCTCCCCCACAAGAGGGAAGCTCACAGAATTCGAACCCAGGGTAGGCCCTGACCCTGGGGGGGGGGGCTCGGTGTCGGCAGAGGTCATTCATCGTCTCTCCCACGGTTCGTTGGATTCTCCCGTATTTTACACAGATGGATTCTTCCCGTATAATTCGACTCTTGGGAGGGATGATCACCAAAATGCCCCCCCCCCCAGAATATCCCAGTATAGCGATGGGTATAAGAGAGACGAACCATTAAATATTTTCACTTCTAGCACGACAATCGAGACCGGAACCAGGCGGGAAGAACCCTGTGGTCTGGCCCTTCGCCACCAAAGAGAAATTAGCGCAAAATTGTTTCTGACACCCGGCCAAAAACACTTTTATTCGGACGGATCATCTTTTGTCCACTCTTGACCACTTCTAGCGACTAACGATATCGCTGTAAGGGTATTTTTTTGGCTCAAAAGCGCATACACTCCCTATACGTTAGAGCAGTAGTTCTCGACCTTTTTTGACTCACGGAGCCCTTTTCAGTATATCATTTCTATGGCGGAGCTCTCTTTGACTCGAGGAGTCCCATTTTGTGTAAAATTTTTATGGCGGAACTATGTAGGCCTCTTTTTTTAATCATCTATGAAATTTACTGACTTATTTCATTTTCCTCGAGTCAACCGGAGCTCCCCCGGGAAGTTCACACGGAGCCCCAAGGGCTCCGCCGAGCACTGGTTGAGAACCGCTGCGTTAGAGGTTCCAGAGGAATAGTAACGTGGGAGTTTGTCTGGTTTTTCAGGCTCAAAAGCGGACCATCTTATCTCATGGCCCGAGGTGGTCTCATGGGCGTTGTCCTACATCAGAGGTTTCCAAACCTTTTTACCACCCAGTTACACATGGCCGGTTTCGGCTGGTTTTCTACACAAAATCGATCATTAAAATAGTCAGCAGTATGGTAGCCACATATCAAAACCGGTTTTGGAGGGAGGGCTACGTATTATCGACTATTAAAATAGCCTGTAATGTGCTGGCTAGCTACACCTCAAAACTGGTTTTTAACGAGGGGTTGAAGCAGCTGGTATGGATCCGGCTTCAAACTTTCAAAATTGCCACTGGTTCTTTTCATGTACCTTGCAGATATGTGTAAATAGATGTTACTAATTTATTAATTTGTGTGTTTACTTTCGCAGTTCGTGATATTGGCTGTAAGGAAGCGATCTTAAGCGAGGATTATTCACAGATTATGGACAGAACGGATTCTTCCCGTGATTTCTTGCGAGTCTTTTTCGCCACCTTCAAGGATTTAGTGAGGGCCATCGCCCGCGAAAATCCGCACGATATTTACGAGTTTTCGGCCGATTATTTCGAGCGTCATTTACGAGAACGAGACGCCGGTGAGTGTGGGGATGCTTATTATTGTTATTTTTTTCCAGAAAATTATGTGAATGCGTGTGAGGGTGCACACAACCTTATCAGCAATTTTTTGTCGTAAACTGAGAATTTATCACATTGAACTAAGATTATGTTTGATCACAAGCTCGTGTTGACAAGTATGATAAATCGTCAATTAATTACTTGATTAACTGAACATAATGATGGTTGATCATTGATCATTTTTGTCGCACCACGATCATTTTCTGCACACGAGGGCTAATTAGACATTAGACCGAGACCTACAATTTATTGCCGATTCCGAACGGCAGGCTTGTTTTTTTATACTCGTCGAGCGGTTGGTGCTCTAACCCTTCGATGGAAAAGTTTTCTGACAAGGATGAACCGGGTATCGAACTCGCGACACCTCTGAACATCCTTTGGTACTTTAGGCGAGCATCTTATCGACCGGGCTACCGTGCCCCTAACATAATGATGGTCTAGGATGGTGGATTGGAATGGTAATGCTAGTTTTGTTGGTTGACAACGTGGCCAACATTACAAGACTGATAATATTGCTATGAATGTTTTTCATGTGCGTTCGATTCCCCGCAAGGGCAGTTGAATTTTCTCTCATCCCTAAATTCATCTTCGCGTCAGCCAGTTGCCAAAAATCTTCATATGAGTGACGTCATCCTAGGATAATGTTTGTTAATCTTTTTTTACACTTAATTTAATTTTTATTGCCAAATATGTGTAGTCTGCACGTACCATGTACGGGTGAAAATAATTAATTAGTTTAATGAAGAGAAGGAAGGTTGTAAATTTTTACATATAACTATATCAGAGTTTCCAACCTTATCTAGGAATTGTGCATATAATCGCCGGTAAAAGTGATGAATGTAATGAAATTTAATCAAACTTTCTCTATCGAGACGATTGGTGATTACGCACAACCATCGGTGCGTCACTTTTATACAGTGACATATACATTTTAGCATTAAAATGTATAGAAATTAATTGCGAGCCAAACATAAATTATGGAATTTCCCCAATGATGAGGGAAATTGCTCAATAAAGAAGAAAAAATCCAATTGATGTAAGAGAAGTTCGCGTATATTGTTATTACTCTCGAACGTCGCGGAGATCAGTTATTTATGCTCATTAGCTTATTGATTTGAATTTGATAAAATTCGTTGTGATTAGTTGTCGATACAGAACAACCTCTCGATCCAGGGGAACCTAATATCCTTTGTTCGCTAATGGGGTGGTACGACGTATAGTGGAACCTCTTTTGTACGTCTTTCACATTTATACGACATTTGGTTTCGATCACGATCGGTTTTTTATAAATTTTAATGTTAAAATATGTTACTTTGTGTTACTGTGTAAAAGTGAACACCAGTGCGGTGGCTATGCATAATTATCTCAATAAAGAAAGTTCGATTGAATTTTAACTATATTCATCACAATTACCGATTATGCATAATTACCAAATAAAGGGGAAAGTATGATGAATATGGAAAAATTTATAATCTTAAATCTTTCTTTTCTTCAGTAAACCAAATAATTATTTTTACCCGTACATGATACGTGCGCTACATGTACACTCATTGCCATAAAAATTTGCGCACCCAGAAGAAGTCGTCAAAATGAAACGAAATTTTACACATGTAAGTACTACGTTGATATAAGTAAGTGATTAGAAAATCCAAGAAAAAGGATCATTTATTGCAGAAAAAAGTACAGATGAACAGAAGTTTTAGTACTCTGTTGGACCCCCTCTAGCGCGAATGCCCGATGCGATACGAGCGGGCATTGAGGCATACAAGTTCCGTATGATGTCCTGAGACATCTCGTTCCACAGTTGCTGTAAATGCGCCTCTAGTTCGACCAACCTCGTAGGGTGTCCAACTTGCCGTCCCAAATGATCCCAGATATGCTCGATTGGTGACAAATCTGGGGATAGAGCAGGCCAGGGAAGGGTGGTAATGTGGCGGAGGCAGTCTTGTGACATCCTTGCTGTGTGTGGCCTAGCATTGTCTTGTTGAAAAATGGCTCCTGGAAGCCCTGCCATGAGTGGCAACACATGTGGCTGAAGGATGTTATGGACGTACCGCTGGGCTGTCATTGTGCCATGGATCAATATTAGGGGTGACCGTGTATTGTAAGCAATGGCACCCCATACCATGACACCAGCTGTGGGAGCGGTGTGTCGCTGTAAAGCGAAGGCAGGATTGAAGCGTTCACCACGGGGCCCCCACACACGAACACGATTGTCATCACTGCTCAAGTTGAATCTCGATTCATCACTGAAGACGACCTGGTTCCATTCCGTTGCAGTCCAATCCCGTCGTGCTCGACACCACTCCAAACGGAGGCGTTGGTGGGTGGGTGTCATTGGCAGCACACGTAATGGGCGCCGCGATACCAGATGTCCTTCAGCCAGGCGCCTTGCGACGGTTCGGGCAGACACAGCGGCCCTTAGTGAAGCTGCTGCCTGTGTCTGGATAGCGGCCAATGAGGCAGTTGGCTCTACGCGTGCGTTTCGGATGATGTGACGGTCTTCTCGACGACTGGTCTGTCGAGGGCGTCCTGAACCTGGTCGCCGTGTAAATGACGTCTCTTCTGTCCACTGGTCCCAACACCTCCTCACAGTAAAATCAGAACGGCCTAGTTGACGAGCTACTCACCGAGCTGACCACCCAGCTTCCATCATCCCGATGATTCTTCCCCTATCGAACTCTGAAAACTGCTCATATGGTCTTCGACGGCGGCGTAACGGCATGTCTACCTCAGCATTTCCTTTGCAAACGATTAAATACACTCCAGCAAGCTCTGCTTACCTGTTTTATACTCCAAGGAGAACGAAGTTCAACGCCCTCTAGTGGCATTACGCAATGCGCAATCACGCTGCATTTCTAATAATTTGCATATCTGCCCGACATGTACCTTCAGGCCAACTTTCGTTTCGATCCCACAATTATTTCTTGGTGCGCAAATTTTTATGGCAATGAGTGTATTTTGAAATGAATTGTGAATGAAAATAAGTGTGAAGAAGATGAAACATTCATAACAATTGAAACAAAAACGGCTTCCGTGGCCATCATGTAAATTAAAATTCAAAGTTTTCGGTTTTTTTTGGCCGACGAGATGTGCAGTTTTTTGTCTTTCGATGTTTCGTTCACATTGCCCAACCATTTTTTTAATTTATAACAATTATCAGTCTTATAATGTTGGCTTTCCCCACACATATCAACTTATTGTGATTTATTTACATGAATCACCATTTTTCGATTACAAATTTTATACTTGTTTACTGGCAAGGTGCGAAATGGCACCTGCCCATGTATGTAATATATCTTTCTCAAGATCAATAAATGGTTTGGTTTCCCCGGAGGCTCCCGAGTCCCAAGGGACAATGTGCTTATATCACTGAGTGTTACAGAGCCTGGGTGTCTCTCGGTTCCTATCACTATCACTATCACACATATCAACATGCGCAAATAAAGCCAACATTACCATTCGGCATCACTATCCCGGACCTGGACCATAGTTATGTTCAGTTAATTATGTAATTATTGATAAATTACCATATTTACCAATATGAGCTTGGAGAACTACACATTATCACCGTTAAATACGATAAATTCTCGATTTATGAACAAAAATTAATAAATTAAGAGTTTGCCTGATTTTATTGTCCGGAACCGGGTATCAGGAAAGTGTTTGTTAGAGGAGGGGTCCACTGGACATTTCTTTTCGATTACATTTTTTATTATTTCTTCTGAATCTAGCATTATTCTCGAAATAGTTTGTGTGTTTCTTCATCTTGCAAGTAAATTTTTCTGCGAATGCGCGATATTAGCGCGAGAAGTAGTACATTCTTTCTTCGCTGTTCGTAAAATTGTGTTTACGGGGATGAATTTTGTTTATGTGTAGTTCTTGGATGATTTTCACAGATAATACAGCTTTTTACAAACTGCGATGAAGCTTCTAATGGGCGTCAACTGATGTTTTTTTGTTTTAAACTACCTTATTGAGCATTGATGTGTTCTGTTGCTTATCTCTACCTTATCCGTAACTAAATCTTTCAGACTTTGAATCTTTATTTTCGCGACGTCATTCCCGTGTGATGCTAAAGTTATTTTTATCGTTTCTGAATTTTCTGTAAGGTTCCCGAGCTTCTCCGTTTTCATCTTTTTTGCGCTTTTGCTTGAAATATTAAATGACTTTTCTCGGTGCCCAATCCAGCTGTTACTACAAGCAGTTAAGGATAAAGTCACCAAATCATATAATTTTCTTGCACTTTTTCTAAATTACAGCACCCTTACTTTCACACACTATATCTACTTTCAATCAGCATTATTTTTTATTGCATTAAAGTTTACTCCATGTTATTTACTATTTAAACTTAGATGTTTTCTGAAAAATGGTCAACTTAAGCGGAAAATTTCCTAAAATATATACCATATTGTCAATACATTTGTCTTTATGATATTAGTGATATTGATTAATGGTAATATAAAGTCGATGTCCAATCAACATTCCAACTCCGATTAGCCTGTAGAAACTGAATAAAAAATAGTTAGAAAATGCGAATGATAAATTCACGAAGCATTAAAACAAGAAAAGTCATGTTCGAAATTTCAGAAAATCCAACAATCATATTCAAAATTCAGTACGTCAATTGAAAAGAATGCTATATTAATATAATGAACATTGACGTATTCGAACGTATCCGTGTTCAAGGTTACTCAACCATGAAAACCCGGATGCTTTGTCATGGAAATTCCGAAAAAAGGGTTGGTATTTGCAAGAATTGACGCGCACATTTTGTAATCACCCATTTCAGGCTAGCCAAACAAGGCTTCCATGTAGCCAAGCAACGACGGATGCGAGGAAACCAAGATTGCCAAAAAATGCACCATCTATTCAACTATACAAAGAAGTTCACGACTGTTTTTTTTCATGCTTGGGGGCCCATTTCGAAAAAAATCGACTTTTGGCCAGCTTTTCAGTTGAAATACCCCACTGTGTGTTGCATAAATGCGAATGTCGTATAAATGAGGTTCCACTACAGATCGTACCTCCCCGTTAGCGATCAAAATTTTTGGTCCCATGGGTGTCCATTATTTTACTATATTGATACCGGAAACCTTTCGCAGACTGGCCCCTTTATTAGCCTCATTTGACCCGTGAGCAGGGGGTTGTGCACCCCTGGGTTAGTACACACACCATACTTTTTTGATGGGTTTATTTGCGTTTAAACATTAGGTGTTTTGCAGAGTTTCTGTAAATTCTCCGATTATAAGGGAATTTTTAGATGGCGATTTTTCCTTCTGAAATATACAGGGTGTCCCGTAAGCACTAATGTGGCCTTCATCTCATCAATCGTCCGTCGTAGAGGTCAATTCGAAAAAATGCTCAAAATATGTTCAAAACTGACCTTTATCAGTTTTGTGTCACAAATTTAAAAAAAAATCTAAATTTTTATACGGTCTTCTGTTCTCAATCTTCCAATTAGAAAGTTGTTGCCCTGTTTTTTCAGAGCCCCCCCAAACAAAAAACAAGAAAACCGTCTTTGCAACTGCAATATTCACTGATATCTTTTAATTCAAAAATCGGAGAAAAGTTGGGAAAGAACAGCAAAAACTAACGGACAACGCTACTTATTTACGCTGTCCTTTTCCAATATTTCTCCGATTTTCGAATCCGGGGAGACCGTATAAAAATTAATATTTCTCTATTTATAACACACTGTATTCACACTCTCAGAACTGGTACAGGATGATTTTTGAACACATTTTGAGAACTTTTAAATTGGAATCATACCTCTACGACGGATGGTTAATCAGATGGTTAAGCCGCATTAGCACTTACAGGACACCCCTTTATATAGAGGCCTATATGAATTGTAATTTTCAACTACAGTCGAATCCCGTTATAACAAGCTCCAAGAGACCGGAGAAATCACTTCGTCATAATGGAATTTCGTTATAAAGGAATTTTAGGTCTCTGCACTTTTCCTATGTAAACTTACGTATTTGGAGGATTAGAAAAGTGTTCGTTAAAACGAGAAATTCACTATAACGGTATGCGTTGAAACGAGAAATTCGCTATAATGATATTCGTTAAAACGGGATTCGACTGTATTTTATTTCAAATTATTAAAGCTTTATCCGCTTAAGGGTAAGAGCCATTCGATGTACATCGAGGGCGCTCAACTTTTCGGAGAATGCGGATCACTTCATTGGTTTGAAAATATGTCGCGGGTCACTTAAGTGATCTGCGAATGTGCACGATATTCAAGTGCTCTGAAAATGTACCGCAGACTGCTTAGGGCTTAAGTGCTGTGTAACTGTGCCGCAGACCAATTAAGTGCTCATAAATGCACCACGGGTCACCTAAATGCCCTGGAACTGCACCGCGGATTACTCGAGTGAAGCGGAACTGCACCACGGGTAACTAAAGTGCTCTGGAACTATGCCACGGGTCTTTCAAGTGGTCTGTAAATATAACACTTGTCACACGAGCGATCCGGGTGTTCTGCGGAGTCCTATAGAACGTCACCGCGGATGACTTATGTGATCTATCAAAATGTGCCGCTTAGTTAAATTTTTACAAAATCAGGTGTGAGGTAGCGGGCGCAACATCAGATCACTCCGAAGGCCACATTTGGCCCGCAGGTTATGAGTTGAGCATATGTATACTATAATTTGACTAGTACATAAGTAAATTTTATACAATATGCATTCCTTGAAAGAGCATGATTCGGGTGATAAAGATGGGAGGAGAGCATGGGAAAAGTGTTTTACTGAATGTCGCCAAGGCAACATCATCTATAGACATTGGATATACTGCAAAAAAGGTAAAGATTTCTCATACGTCGGCCAACTATAACCAATGGCTACAGGTGAAATGGACGACTTCAGTGACGTCAATGGTTCGCGCAGAGGCCTTCCGCTATAGAAGGTGTTGGGGCGCGGTAGCCCAGGTCGAAAAGATGCTCGTCTAAAGTACCAAAGGATGTTTATAGAGGTGTCGCGAGTTCGATACTCAGTTCGTCCTTGTCAGAAAAATTTCCTGACCGCAGGAAAAAATTGCTACCGCAGGCAGTCACCCCATCGAGGGGTTAGCGCATCAACCCCTCGATGAGTATAAAGCAAGCCTGATGTTCGGAATCGGTAATAAATTGTAGGTCCCGGTCTAATTAGCCCTCGTGTGCAGAAAATGGCCGGGGTGCGACAAAAATGTTTAAATAGAAGATGCTGGCCAAGGTCGATCTGGAGCCGAATATTTCGATTCGAAGTCCGAATTTTCCTTTAACTCGGAGGAGTGGCTGTAGAATTTCATTCGCTTTTTCTCAATACTTTTGGCCAAATCGACCTACAAATAGGACCAAAATCGAACCAAAATAGGGAGAAAGCTAGTAAAGTTTCTACTACCACTTTTCGATTTACGGGCCTTTTTTGAGTTTCGAACCGAAATACAGTACCCGCGCGCTAATAAAATCACCGGCAAATAAAATCATTTGTTTTATAAAATCAAATATAAAAGGAAATCATATCAATATCAATCGATTTACAGAAAATTCACCGACGACCATTCACTGACAGACAATTCACCGAAGGAAAAATCTCCGCTGGCATAATTCACCGACAACACAGTTTGACAGTTTGATATCAGTGAGTGAGTGGCCGAGTGATTGAGCAATAGAATGAATGTGTGAGCGAGCGTGCGGCCGAATGATAAGTTGGTCAATGAGCTAGTGACTAAACTAGTGACCAAGAGAGCAAGCGAATGAGTAACCACATGAGCGACCGAGTGAGTAAGCGATTGATTGAGTGATAGTATGAGTAAGCGAATGACCTTATGAGTGACCCAGTCACTTGCTCATTTGTTCACCTGCTCATCAACTCACTCATTTGCTAGCCTGCTTACTCACTTCCTAACTCACTTGATCAATCACTCACACATTTGCTCACTCAACTGCTCATAAACTCTCACTCTATTTTTCACTTTCACTCATTGCTTGACGGTGAATTTTCCTAGCAGTGAATTGTCTTGTCGGTGAAATGTTGGCGATGAACTTTCCATACACTTCAATCCTATACAGTATTTGTTGGAGTTCTAGCACTCATACAAGTGGTTTTAAAGATATTTTATGAAAACAAAATGTGTTTTGTTCATTTTTGTTTTAGGACGTGAGTCAGAGGTTATCTGTGACGGTTGTAGCGTCACCAGTCTCGAGACCACCAGCAGCGTTCCGACCAAAAACGTGGAATGGCGGAGGACTAGTCGTTCGTACGAAAATATGGCAGCTGCTATCGACGGACAAAGAGCTTCTGGAGAAATAGAACGAGGTTTGGCCGAGCTGTTGAAATTCATCATACCGCAATTCATGCAAGAAACTGAAGACGACGAATTCCAGGACTGCGTGGATAACAACGATAGCGTCAAGGGAGGAGGAACGCAAGAATTCGACTTCAACTGCGAGAGCACCGCGACTGAGTCCGCAGGTTCGGTGACGAGTAGTGGCGTGACCGAGTGTGTTCGCGCTGGGAGCACCGCCGCAACTGACTCCAATAACACTTCTGAGTTCTATTTCCCGTGGGCGCGCGAAAACGACGGAACGAACTTGCCGCATCCCATGGAATGTTTCGAGTACGTCCGAGCGAATAGGAAGAGCGAAATACCCACAGAGGGAAGAGCGGATGTCGATATCAGTCACAGACGCTTTCCGAAAGAGGTTCGTGCTTCACCGGAGATAGGTGCCAAGGGCGATGGGAGGACATCCGCGCATATATGTGGTGGTCGAGAATTCAGTGGAGATACACCGTACGACATGGGTGGTGTTGATGTAGGGAGTGTTTCGACGTCCGACAGGACTGAATTCGTGATCGACTTGCAATCGAGCGTTTTTGACGACGCCAGCCACAGTCGAACCTTGACGAGAAATTTTCAGATAGACGGTTGTGTGAGCAAGAAGTTGGGGACAATGCCGACGACAGCACCCAAAACAGAAGAAATCGACGAGTCTACGGACAGCGCTGTAACTTTCAACGACTCTTCTAGTGACGAGGTCCACAGAAGAAAGAGAGTCGTAATATCATCCGGAAACGAAGAATTTCCATCTCAAGCAGATGATGGTAGCGAATCCAAATGTTCATTGGTCAATGGTGGTCTGAAAGAATCAATTCCTCTCACGGAGGTTATGGAAGATCATCCGGAAAACAAAGGTATACAGGACCAATTTTCAGATGAAATGGAATTGGCTTTACTAAAGGCTCTCGCGAGATTTGACGAATGTCCGAAGTCCCAACGACGTCGGTTGGAAGCCAAAGAGAATTCGGATCCGTCTCTATCTCGTCATAGACTCCAAACTTCCCTTACTACTACAGCAACAGCGCTTGGACTCATTAGAGAGCGATTGCTGCAACGCGATGGTGATGATATGAATAGACAAATGGACCCACCGTCTATCGAGATGTCTTCTGATTCCGGAACGACCTCGGATGGATCGTCATCGGGCGGGAGCAGGTCTTTTAGACCTGCATACCTGACCGAAAAGCGACTCTCCGAGAAGAACGTAATTTTCTCGGCAAAAGAATTTCATGATGAGCGCGTCAATGAGGTCGGACCCGTAGCTTCGTCATCAGGACCCGTGCAAAAACGAGAAATTACAACACCCGTCGCATCGTTGGAATCCGAATTTTTGACGGCTCCCGACAATGAGTCAAGCAGCGACTGGAGCAGTCCTTGTCCCGACGATGGCCAAACTCCGAACAGTACTTCTTTCGGAATCGATTTCAGTTCATATACGGATTGGTCCGGGCATTCGGTCTTTGCGAGAACCGGAGTCTCAGTCGAAAATTTCTCAAGGACCGATTTAACAGCGACAGCAGAGATAAAAAACGACCGCCAGTCACCGTATCATCTGAATTGTACGCCCGGTATTCTCGAGGACAAGGATCGCTCGTCGAGGACGGCCCTCTCGCATCACGTTCCTGGGGACATTGGAGAGTCTACGTTGAGAGGAACTTGCACTCAGCAGAGCGATGTTGATGTCGGGTCGTACGTGGAGCACCAAGAACGCATCGGGCAAGACTCACATCATTTCATGGTAAACGACGAGGAAGTGTATCTTTCACACGTTATTACTGCAAAGTGCTCACGAGAAAACCCCGCGTCCTTGAGCAAACGGAGAGTCACAATGACGGGGGGTCCAAGACGTAGACTCGATTACAGTAACATCCCTGAAGATCATTCTAGGGCTCTAAATGAATTGCACAAATTGGACCACTCACCCTTGAGCAGCAATACAAAAGCAAGCATCGAAGTTCCGAACTTGTGCAATCGGAATTCCACCGAAAACCTCTCACTCTGTCAATGGCATCATAACCACGATATCGGAGGTGAAGGTTTGCAAAATGTCTCAAAAACTGACCTTGGACGTGATGTTCCAGATTCAGAGCACGTCGCAAGGACTAGGTCTCAAAATCATCAGGATTTCTCGAACGTACCGGGTACCGTCACTGGTTTTCCAAAATCAAACGCCGGAACGGATAAATCACCATCATCTCATTTCCGAAATTTGGCAGGCAACCCACCAGCAGCAACGATTGACGATAAAGAGGTCCTTGGTGTGAGCCCGAGGACAAGAATACCAAGCGGGACTTTCCTTCCGATGTTCTCTTCGAGCCCTTGTCCCATCCTCGAACAGAAAGACGAATGTAACGTGCCTGATGCCACTTCGACCAGTTATGATAATAACAGCAGCTTCAAGTTATTCACTAAAGATGTCGAATTCTACACCAAAGATTTCAAGCTGACCGCCAAGGAGATCCGACTGGAAGGTCTACCGCCATCATTGGCCCAGATTGGAAGTGGGAAGCCATCATCGACACGAGGGAAAACGACTGGAACGACCGACGACGAGTCCCGACTCTCTTCGAAAACGTATTCACCGATCCAACGGTCGAAGAAGGATTCGACGGTCGGGATCGTCGTGAAGAATCCCGCCGACGTCAGCAACCCTCTCCTCCGGCACGCTGACACGTCGGTCGTTCCCAGGATAACTTACACGCAATCGGAACAACGGTCCCACGAGTATCACCTCACGGGAGGCTGCTGTCTATCGTTGCAGCCGTCGAAGTACCAGTCCAACCTGTGCGACGCGTACGCCGTCGGACACGAGCCGGTGTGGACCGATCGCACCGTCGCCACCAACCACCACGGGTGCTGCTTGTTCAGGAACGTCGGGTCCACATTTCTCGTAGACGGGCCAGTCACCAGGACACCAGAAAACTCTGGCGGCATGCGCTGCGATTACATGCCACGCATTCCAGGGAAATTATCGCCAGTACCCCCACATCCCTCCGGACCACCCGTCAACCATCACCCGTGTTCTTGCTCCGGATCAGTCCCGGCTGCTCTCGGATCCAGGGATCACTCCGGTGTCTTCAGCCATCGCTGTGTCCCATCTAAGGAATTCGTACCGGTATCTTCGGTTGCCACCAACACCACCACCAAGTTCGAGATCCTGGACGAGTTCTGCGATTACAATCGCGGCGGAACGTCGGAACCCTCGGATCAGTCGTCGGAGTACTCGTTCAAGACAGTTCTGAGCGCCGGAACGATCGAGGAATCAGAGTCCAGAGAATCTTGGACCCAGACGCAGTCACGTCATCCCTACCATCACCACCAGCAAATAACACCAGGTTCTACCTCCCTGAGGTCTTGTTTCATGTACCGTAGTCTCAGGCAGAAAGACGATTATAAAGCGTGCGTGATATTGTGACATACATACATACTCGTCTTCATTTATTAATTAATTATAGTTCAAATATATATATTGTATTTCTTATTTTTTTTCTGGTGGCTTTTTTCCTCCCCTAAGCTTGATTTCGATTTTATCTAAAGTAGGGTTGCGATACATTTTTAGTCTGCAGACCGGGCCATGCTCATATCCATATTTTACGGGAAAATATCCAGTAAAACACGGTAACAGAGGCGTTTGGCCTGTAGATGATCATATTTCCTCCTTGAAAGATACGGGAGAAATCGCCTGTTTTCACCGAAAATGATGACAGATGCAGAGCCTCCTTTGGGGGGGGGGGGGGTGTGACGGGTGACGTCGCATCGGGCACGTACGGTAAAGTACTGGAGGGTTTCACACCAATTATTAAATTATTTCTTGTGTGCATCAATTCTGAATTTTCTTCAATTCCGGAATGTTTTTTTATACCGTTAATTGTGAATTTTCATCAATCAAGGTAATAATAATGTCATTAATTTTTGTCATAAATGGAATTATCCCTTTCATTTTATCTGAGTTTTTATCAATTCTAAAATTATTTTTTTCATTAATCATGATTTTTCATAAATTATGGAATTTCTTCTTTCATTACGTCCGGATTCATCTAAAAAAACCACGTGATGTTTTCGAAATATTCTTGCATCCCCGTAGTCTTTGCAATAAACTGTATATTTTAGATTCATTTTTTTAAACTCGTGATCCTTCTCTTGTATGCGTTTCCGAATCATGGCCGTCCCCAAGTTTTCCCGATTCCTTGCTATGCCTCGAGGATACGACGTATTTAGATCCGACAGACTGTTCGCTTCTATGGGTGGTGTATGCATAGGCCTACTCGCAAAAAAAAAAAAAAAAATATATATATAGCTATATATAGCAGTGATGAAGATGATATTTTATTATAATTGTAAATAATATTATCACACACCCAATATTATTATTTCCGCAAAGAAAGGATAAACATAGAGCAAAATTATGGGTCCTACATTGAAAATAATCGTATTCGTTACGGCCGACAGAAATCTGATTTCTTGCATTCTACAAAATTAGAAAAGAGGCTTACCTGGAATTAAGTTAACCAGCTGATTACCTGTGATCCCTGTGTGTGTGTGTGAGACTGCATAATAATAATCTTTAAAGTAAGTCAAATTGACGTTGTAAATACCCATTATTTGGAGGGAGTCGTAGTTCTATAAGAAACTTCATTTCCTTAAGAGCTGACTATACTGCTACCATACCAAGAGAAAAATATATATATAACTGCGTTTATATATATCTTGGACGGTGGGGGGGGGGGGGGGGTTACTGGGTTTTGCCATATACTCCCACACTCCCCCCGTGTGTATGAACTATATTTATATTACACGCATTCCATTCGAGAGGGATTTCGGGTTAGGGTTGCACACATCAAGAAACATTTCCGTAGAAAAAATATCTATATAAAAATACAGAAGTTTTGTTTAAATATAACTGTTTATCTTGTTATAAAATTCAGCATAGGGTCACCTCCCATCCCGGGTAGTCTCGACCGGTGAAAATATGAAGGAATATTTCAAGAGTCATTTTGTTGCTTTCAACTTGCATGTAATGGTGTCAGTGATTCCGTCACGTAGGATATTCTCACATTTCTACTAAGTTAGATCATTTAACATCCTAACAGTTTCATTTTTTTTCGCGAATTCGATCCAAAAAGTGAAATTTTTTTATTGCATTTTTTTTGTTCATTTTACATTTGTAGGCAGTGATGGTAACTCGTGGGAAAAATTGGTCCACGTGGGAAATTTCTTGGCGATTGTGGGAAATTTTGAGAGGTCATCAAACAAAAGAATTTTTGTTGGAAAAAGTATATAAATGCTAAAAAAAACCCACACACAATGGACTACATATTTCCACCGATAGATGACAGCACAAATTTCGGAATGTGTGGGAAAATTTTAGCCAAAAGGGAAATTTTGCTTGACGAGGTTACCATCACTGTTTGTAGGTAGGAAAATGTTATTAAAAATTTTAAGCATTTGAAGAACAGCTTTTTTTACTGCTAAGAAAATAAAAACCTTTTCCCCAGAAGTTTTTTCTTTCTACACGAGAACCTGAATGGGAAGTTCCATATAAGTTGAAATTATTCAATAGGACTAATTTTGTTACTAAAATAGCAGATACGTCGTATGTCCTTGACATTTAACACTTAAGCAGCCTAACCGACCACCATTAAAGCAACAAATTGTCACATACGGCTCGGACGAATACCAAATTCAAAGAAAATATTATATATAAAATATTTATATATAATAATTTACTTTAAATATTTTTGACATTGGAATAAAAACCTCTGAAATAAAATTTAAAATCGAAATTCTATTTATATAAATTTGATTTTTTTTTGATTGATTGCACAGCAATGAAAGCTGTTGAGTATGCATTTCAATGATTGAACGCTGATAAAAATTACTCCGTGATTAATCTTGATCGAATGAGTCAATAGATGGAGCTAGTCTACAGCAATGAAAATATGCTGTAATCAATAAGTATTAATTGCAGAACAAAACACATGAATAAACCATACGCATCATCCCAATCGATCAATAATGTGATTAACCGTCGAAAAAAAGACCAATAAAAAAATGAGAATTTCAAAAATTAAAAATATATTAATAGCTGAATAATTTACCAATGAGAATAAAAATCACTGAAAGCGAACACTAGAGTGCGCAGCACGATATTCAGTACAAGTTCATAGTTTTTAAATTAATCTCGTAAAATTTAAGAGAGATTGTATAGAATATTAACACTACTCTCTCAAGCGGCACTCTTAAAAAAAACCTCTTCAAAATGTCATATCTTTTCAAATGAAGTAGGCTTTCTTCCGATTTCCAACACGTGCAACATAAGAGGTATATAGAGAAAAGCTGTACCATTGAGAAATCAACAAATTATCTGGACTTGTCAATTCTACTACTACTAAACCACACATGCACCTCGTCCATATTCCTCTGCGAACCTGTAACGAATTGGTGCATGCGGGAATGTGCGTGTACGTGTAGTGAAACCTGACGTGAAGTTTGTTTCTGTGTAATGCTTGTTATTTGTGACGCTGCCATCTGCGACCAGTTTTTATAACTATGAGTGAAAAGCCTGTGGCGCATTTTCAGATCACTTTAGTGATCCGCGAATTGCCAATGGCGGTCTGTGATACATTTCTTTCACTTCAGAGATCCGCGGTACAGTTCCAGAGCACTTAAGCAGCCTATGGCACATTTACGGATCATTCGAATGTAACAGATGCGCTTGTTGGTTACATTTCTCAAGGTTTATAAAAGAACTTTTATCAAACTTCTGTAGTGTAATCCCGGCTGTTATAAATTAATTTTGTTCGAATTCACGTTTAGGTTTTGCTGACAGTGGATTGTGATGCCTGCCATAACTATTGTGTTGGTTATAATGGATCGATGATTTGCACTGCAAATGCGTGCTTGTGCGATCAGTGAGTGTAGAAAATGATCCTCTGATCACTTAGAAGAAAAGACACATTGAAAAAATGTCGCGTATGGTATATGATTAAAAAACATTGCAAAATATGTCATTATTCGTGTGTGGCATTTCATTTTTTGTCTATTTTCTCATGAGCGAAAAATAACATTTTACTTCTGGCGTCGAAAGCAAGTTCGTATCAGCACTGGACGGATATTTATGGGAAATTCACCGCCACCTAATTTTTTACGAAAAGAACGTTCACGGACAGCCATTCACTTCCCTCCCCCAGGAATTCACCGATAGGAAAATCCACGAACAAACCACCTTCTCGTGTGTGCACAGCCTGTAAATAGTCATGTTTAACACGTGGTGAACGGACGCGGATGAGCTTCCTCCAACCCGCACTGGCTAGCGTAGAGGATTGCGGTTGAAAACCCTCTAATACAGTGGTTCTCAACCGGGGGCCATATGGCCTCAGGGGGGCCCTAGGACATTCCAGGGGGGCCACGGATGAAAATCTGGCAAAAGGGGAGCCACGGCTACTGATACGGGGGGCCACGAAGAAGTTTGTGGAATTAAATTTTTTTAGTCACTCTGACTAAAAAAATTTTAATTTCAAACAAAAAATGCATAGAATATATTTTTTCGGAATTTTTCCGCTATAACATTAACATGAGGAAGGAAATAAAAAAAGCGTTGCATGTAATCTCGGTGGGTTTACGGCTTGGGGGTGACAGTAGGCCCTGACACAAACTATAGAAGAGGTTTAAAGCAAAATGGAGTAACTGTAAAGACAGAAAATTGTGTGTGTTTGAAGACTTTTCATTCAAAGAGGGCTGCCATAAAGAAAGCAGGCAAAGATTTGTTGACCATTCATTGACATTCTTTTGAGTGCTGGTAGTAAATGCAATCCAAGAAGTAGATGGGTGAAAAGTGAAAGCTTTTAAAAAACCCCCATCGTTTTCATGCAATTACAGACGGATAGCCATCTAGTTCATCACAAAGCTATCTTCAACCGGCACTGTGTGGTCCGATCATTGATCATTTTTGGCGCACGACGAGGGCTAATTAGACCCCGGGACCTACAATTTATTGACGATTCCGAACGGCAGGCTTGTTTCTTATACTCATCGAGAGGTTGGTGCGCTAACCCCTCGATGGGGGACTCAGCAATTTTGTGCTGCGCTCAAGTTGTCATTTTTTGTTGTACCCCTATGTCAGGAAAGTTTTCTGACAAGGACGAACCGGGTCTCGAACTCGCGACGCCTCTAAACCTGAGTGGTCTGATGGGGAATATATTTACAAAAATCGAATAAGGAATGATTGCTCTGGGGTATTTTTTATGAATTTTTGGGGAGGGGTGTGGCAACCCATTGCCTCCACTGAAAAGAAATAAAGTCGAATTCAGTTATAACGAACTCCATCCAAGAGACCAAATCATACACGAGGAAAAATACCCGCGAAATTGAATTTTTTAAAACTACGCATTGCTGTATAACTTAAGAAACTGTAATTGCAAAAATTTGCTGTTGTTTCAAAATCGCGAGTGTTCATATGCCATTCATTTCAATTTAACAGGAAAAACGTGATTTTAAACATATTTAAGACGATCTTAACGGCATTTGGTTTGCTGATTGGTTTATATGCAATCCAAGCAGATAATGTATTGGGACTTAGTAGGACTAAGATTCACACCACATCTTTAAAGTTTTTTTAATCTATACTATAATGCTTCCTACTAACTACCCTACATATAACTACCTGCTACATACTAACCTGCTGCTGGCCTGCAACATCCCAAATAATGTCAATGCAATTTTCCTGTACTGCAAGAACAATGTTGTGGACATTAGAAAAGAAAATTCTAAAATGGCGTATGACCACATTTAAAGCAATTTAAATCCGTTTATTTGAGAGTCAGGGCATCTGCTGATTTTTCAGAAACGTGTAATAAATTCTCACGCAAGTCTTCACTTCGAAATGTCCACAACCGACCGGCTCAATGCGTATCTTTGTATCTGTCAACCTAAAATTTATGGTTTTTAGTGTTGATAATACGCATGCAAAACCAATTCAGCGACGCATTTTTCACAATTTGCGAAAATCTCGTGGATTTGATAGTTGGAAATGATGTCTAAATGCCAAAGATTTGGAGTTCGAGTCAAAATGAAAATGTCAAATAATTGAAATTGTGCTTCGTATAAATGAAATATTTTAATATTGAAAGCTATATATAGAGATTAATCGTGCCCGTAGTCAAACGTCTCATAAATGTGAAATTTTGTCATAAAACTGAGAGTGAGGCCCGAATCCCCTTGCGCATGGAATTTCATGTCATTTACGCACAACCGAGCCCCTCTTGGCCATTTTTCTTTTTTTCTCCCCACCCTTTCTTCCTTTTGCTTCCTTCCGAAATTTATAAAAGTAAAATGACATAATCATTATAAAAAGGACTGTTTTCAGATCAAATTGCAAAAGTTCAATTACTTTAGTGGAAAAATATCAGAATTTTTTTGGTGGGAATATAGTCAAACCCCATTATAATGAACTCCAACAGACCGGAGTAATAAAGAAATTTCGTTACAAAAGAATTTCAGATTTTTATATTGTTCCTATGTAAACTTATCCGGGGCATTAGAAAAGTTTTCGTTAAAACGACATTTTTTTCCCGTTATAACGGTATTCGTTAAAACGAGAGTCGACTGTATTTCGTCTCAAACTATTTTTTTACGTGTATATGCAGACTGCATGGGTAACATGGCGTATGGCACTACTTGCGAGCCGTTAGAATTAAAGACTTACCCAACTATAGTCCGTTTCAGGTTAACTTTGCAGTGAAGAGGAAGCTACGAGGGGACCGCATCACTCGTTGCTATGACAACGAAGGCCTCTTAACCAATGTATCGATGCGCAGCCTCGGTAAGGTATGGCTGATTCTCGCCAATCTGGCAGAAAAAAATATTTTTTTCGTATAATGTAATGCTTGTAGAAAAAATTGCAGTCAGTTAGTAACAATTAGCTAATGAAAAAAAAAAACCCATCGTCGATACTTTCAGAAATTGAAGTGCGGTTTTAGAAATTTTTTTTTTTTATTGAAAAGTATCTTAGTAACTCCTATTAACCCGGTTTTCACGTTTGAATTTGGGAATAGCCCCAAATAATAATAATAAAAATTATACTGAAAAATTTAGGATTCTTTTACTCACGTTTCTTGCCGAAATTTCTGTCGCTCACCCACCCGAACGCATATACGTCGATGCCACTTGTTATCACTACAGTTTTAGTCATTTTTTACGGATTCCCATTCTATGGAATCCTCACTTGAAGTTGTAGAACTATCGAATTCTCTATTACTTATTAATTGTTGTTGCTCCAACATGTGTTCCATCAGCCCATCTGCAATCCAAAATTCCCCTTCTTTTCAATAACGTGCTTCATGCATTATTGCCAAAAAGAGCGGAGAACGTTTTAGCGTGTCTATCTCTGGTGAAAAGATACAACTGTCACAGAAGGAAAAAATACACTGCAAGCCTAAACCATTGTGGGTCTCTCTTTTGCTTATTTATATTTATCTGGAGAGACAGCCTCTGTGTGTGTGTGCAAAAGAGACATTACTTATGTCAACACCCTCCGCTATCGGCTATTGGAATTCAGAAACCACCCCTATCCCACGAACACGGCAAGAAATAGATAATTAAAAAAAAAGGGGGGGGGGCGACACGACTGGAACCGTAACCTACACCCATAAAGAGAGCCTCTCACAACGGTATCGGCGCTGTCGTGAAAGAGGGACTTTTCCTGTAATCTGTGAGTGAATATCTGAATTCGTTGGAGGTTATTTTCGGGAGAAAAAAAAACCTGATTGAATATTCGTCTGGGTGTGTAGGCCTATAACTACATGCAAAACTGAATGGAAAAGTGTATTGGAAAATTCAACCAAATGACGATATAATATATATAATATACAACCAAAAAAAAGAGCACGACAGAGAGAGTGATATTGGCGGGGAAAACTTCTTGGAAATCGCGCCAAAATGTTCTTGAGCTCGCCATGGATTTTTGATAATGGTAACCAATATTTTTTCTAATTTAAAATTTTTTAACTAATATACATTGGTTCAAAACGGTATTTTTTCAGTATCTTTTTCGAAATCATAAAAAAATTTGAAATATTCTATATAAATGATCATCAGAAACCTCCGATGTATGGGAACTATATTTTGCGGCGAAGGAATACACTCTCTACCTTTCTCTTCACTGCAAAGTTAACCTGAAACAAACTATAGAAAAAGTATCCAAATCACGTGCCTAACTCAGATATGTCATTCATGTTGTAAGGGGGTTGTATAGAGTATAAAATAAAAATAAAAAACTTTTTATACCATCCCCTTGTGCCAAAGAAGAACCCAATTAAGAAGTTGTTGCTCTGTCTTTTCCGATGGCAACTAAAATAATTTCACGTTTCTAAGAGCAATATTCACCGAGATATGCGAATTCGAAAAATTGAGGAAATTTGGGAAAAACAGCATTAAATGCGGGTAAAATGATTTCCTCGCATTTATTGATTTTTTTTTTCCAACCTTCTTCGAATATCTCAGTGAATATTGCACTTAGAAACGATTAATGTTTTTGTTGGAGACCGGGAAACAACTTTCCAATTGTGTTTTGGGGCACAGGATGTCCACATAAAAAGTTAACATTTTTATTTTAATAACTATGTAACCCCTGGCAACATGAATCAAATATCTGAGTACTACACATTATTCGGGTACTTTTTCCAACTGGAAGTATGCCTCTAGGACCAATGGTTCGCCATTAAAATGTCATATGCACCGTTACCTATGCGCCTTGTATATTTAATATAGTGCAGACTATTATGTGAAATATTGTGTTGTGTTTAAGCCAACTCGCACGTTGCTTCGTTCGCCTGCGAGAGAGCGACCACATTACGAACCAAAAAGCCGCTTGAAGGTAACTTGTCACCCAACAAAATATAAGATTTTCACCGCATCGAAATTGAAGTCAACAAATTGATAATTTTCTTATTTGAAAATCTGATTAACGGTCATTCAAGTATTACGTCAGCATCGAGGGGAGGGAGGGGGTTTCGGATTTGCTGACTTTTGATGACAGGGGGGAGGGGTTGAATGTTGCTTACGTCATCAACCACCCCTTTTTGAAGATATGAAATATTCTAAGCTGCTGACGGGGGGGGGGGAGGGGGTCAAAAATGGCTGAAAATCTGCTTACGTAATACTTGAATGGCCCCTTATTTATATTTTCCGATGGATTTGAAATCCTGATAATCAATCATTATTATGTTCACATGAACAGTTTTGTCATTGCGTATACAATGACAAAATCCGTATATACCGGGTGACTCGAAATGTTACGCCGTCCGCTAATAGCAGTTTTTTTTTTTTGCCTTGTAGCAGCATTTGCCGCGAATTCACAATGGCACTAACAATTTTAAAAGGGAATTAATATTAATTTAATACTCTAGAATACTTTAAGAAATTCATTTTTAAAAATATTGTTGGTGCTGCTACCTACTTTCAAAATCAGAAGTGCGATGTGAATATGTGGAATGACGAGAAGCTCAGGCATAAAAAATTAAATTCTTCATTCAGCTACGCTCCTTATAAACAAAGCTTATAAACTGACCTGAAAGATCAAAATTCCAGTTCAATAATTTCTTCAAGACCCAAAGAGACATCCAAAATAAAGGTCCTCCACTTCGGACGACAGGTGAGATCGTAAAAAGTGAATTTTTCCACACTGCACCTTACAGCAATGTGCTGCCATCTAATGACAAATTTAAAAGCGACTCATGTGGTGATGATGAAGTTCGAATTAAAAAAAAAAACTATATTCTTTATTCCGCTCAGTTCCTTATAAACAAAGCTCATAAACTGAACTGGAAATTTAAACTATAAGTTCGGTTATTTTATTTGAGCATAAGGAGACGTCCAAAACAAAGAGCCTCTTAATGAGCAGACGACAGAGAGGAAGTCGGTTCCCTACGAGTTAAGCCCACAAACAGAACTGGAAGTTCGAACTGCCAGTTCGGTTATTTTTTAAGGACACAAGGAGAAGTCCAAAACAAGTAACCTGGAGAGAAGCAGACGACATTACTGGTGGGACTTATCACTGGAGGGAGAATCCAGCCACCGCGACGGCAGCGACATCAAATGCAAGGAAATCACGTGACCCGGTAAAAACAAAATTCCCGCCTGGCAATTTTTCCATAGAAATGTACAGTTCGGTTTCTTAATATTGGGTTTTAAAGATTTAAAAAAGGATAGAGAGAAGAACTCATCTAAAGGTGAAAAAAGATTAAGTTATTTACATTTAATACCGGAATCATTTCTTTCATCATTTCTTGAATTTTCCTTCATCAATTATGGATTTTCCTTCATTATTTCTTGAATATTCTTTCATTAAATCTTGAATTTCATTTCCTTTATTAATTATTATTTCTTTCATTACTTCTGAAATAATTGCTTTCATCAATTCTGGATTTGTTTCTTTCATTAATGCTGAAATTATTTCTTTCATTAATGCTGGAATTATTTCTGTCATTGATTCTGAAATTATATCTCATTAATTCATTAATTCTGGAATTATATCTTTCATTAATTCTGGAATTATCTCTTTCATTAATTCTGGAATTATCTCTTTCATTAATTCTGGAATTATCTCTTTCATTAATTCTGGAATTATTTCTTTCATTAATTTTGGAATTATCTCTTTTTCATTAATTTTGGAATTATCTCTTTCCTTCATTCTGGAATTATCTTTCATTAATTTTATTATTATCTCTTTCATTAATTCTTTCACTAATTTTGGAATTATCTTTCATTAATTTTATTATTATCTCTTTCATTAATGCTTTCACTAATTTTGGAATTATCTTCCATTAATTTTATTATTATATCTTTCATTAATTCTTTCACTAATTTTGGAATTATCACTTTTATCAATGCTGTAATTATCTCTTACATTAATTCTAGAATATTTTCTTCCATTAATGCTGAAATTATCTTTCTTTAATGCTGAAATTATAACTTTCATTAATTTTGGAATTATCTCGTCCAAGCTGAAATTATTTTTTCATTTATTGTTTTAAACTCCTATTTATACCATAAGGAAATAACCGGGGGGGGGGGGGATCTTGTTTGTTTTCACCGAGTCACGTGATGTTCCGACGGAAGATATTGGGGGACACAGTTCTCAGCGCTGCCAAGGCGGAGACCGCCTACTCTCCCCAAAGGCTTGATTTATATACTGTTGGTGCTGCCATTTAATCTCGAAATTTCAGGCAACTCATGAGATGATGAAAGAGAGTTCTTTGTCATTTTTTGGCATGAAATTTTTTTATGAGACGAAAATTTCGGTAACAAAAATTGTACATTTGCAACAATCGATTTTATGTAGAAAAAATAATTATTTCTTTCCACAAAAACATTCGGACAATATGGATGATCGAACAAATAAGTGAAAACACGGATTATGTGGTCTTCAGATAGGGTTACCAGATTCGATTTACGAATTTTTCGAGAATTTTTCAGGTAGGACCTCCAAAAAATCCTTTGGCACGGGGGCCTATGATGCTATTACGACGATCCTGCCTGTCAGCCACACTTTTGTGGGGGTCATGGAATTCTAGTACCTGATTCCTTTACTTCTATTAATTTACATTAATTAAACAAAAACATCAATAAAAAATTCGAAAAATGATCGAAGTTATCGAATTGCAACGTATATTTGATAAAGAGATGATGAAGCGCTTTAAAAGCATGAAAAAAATTTATGTCTGTTCAATATGATTCGAGCCACGATGAAGTGTCAGCAGGTGAACCACGCGCCAATTATTATTAATAATTTATGAATTTTGTAAAATTATTCCCTCTCAATGGATCGTGTTTGATTACGATCCAGACTATCGACGCGTTCCTGAAATAATGAAAAAAAAAATGAGTGTGATAGAATTCGTTCTTTTCATGAAAACAAAATTTCAAGATTTATGTTCGTAACTCGAAAGTTTGTAAGTCGGGGAGCAACTACATAAAATTTTTAGAGAGGGCCGCAATTTTTTTTGTTTTTTTGCATTGGGTCGTGAAATTCTCCTAAGCCTGGATTGGTCTCCGATTTTTGAATTTGAATACCTCAGGGAATAATGGAGTTAAAAACATGTAACTTGTTTGTTGGGCTCAGAAGAGAAAGAGCAACAACTGTCTAATTGGAAGTTAGAGAACGGGGGGGAGGGGTAGGATCGTATAAAAATTTCATTTTTTATTTTTCTTACACTGTATTTTCATCCTCAAAACTCGTACAGGGTAATTTCTGGTCACATTTTTAGAATTTTAAAAATTAGAGCCATACCACTACGACGAACGGTTGATGAGATAAAGACTGTAACAACACTTCAAGGAGAAACCTTTGAATCTTAGAATGGCCATAATATTACCAATAGGCAGGGCCGCAAGTAGTTGGGGGGAGCAGGCGAATCTGGTGCCCCCGGCGCATTAAAAAGGGGGCGCAGATTTAACCATTTAACCTATCCTTCAGCATTACGGGGGGGGGGGTGCCTAAATGAGTGGTTGCCCCGGCTAACTAAGTATCCAGTTGTGGCCCTGCCAGTAGGTATATTATTTCTGACGATTCACCGTTATACATATTGGGTATTTTTTATTTTTAGATACATTCTCAAGTTTGTAATTTACACACCTCTGGTAGCATTTCTTTTACTTCTATAGATCAAACTACACAGTTGATCCACTAATGACCCACAAAAATCGCATCCTCATTCTGTAGAACTTGGTTTACTGCGTGGGCCCACCTGAGGAGCTTCTGGCAACCAAGTGACAATTAGATCTGGTTCCGATTTTCAAGAGTAAATATGCAAATAGGTAGGTAGGAATTTTTAGCAAGGTAGTAGTTCCTCTCTCAGAAAAATCGCTTTGTATGTGGGCGTGTGATAATGTTAAGAGACAGCCCTGGGCGTACTTTATGAAAATTGTGAAAAACTAATAAAAAAACTCAGCAAAATAATGTGGTCTAGTTTGCAATATTATTAGTTTCTCATCTTTTGTGCCATCCTTGTGATAATGATCTTCAACTATTACAATCAAGTGTTCTTAAAATTTCAAGCCGGGTTTTCCTAGGAATAGGTTTGTTGCGCAGCGTGAACCGAATTAGACTATTTCGCGCCGACAGAAACGTGTTACATAATCACGCCACGCGTTTGTGTTTCCCTAGCGAGGCGCATCAGATCAGGGCGGCTATATAAAGTATATGGCTTTGGCATCAGCTACTCTGTCGTCTGCATGCTCCGGATTGAAGGGAAGGAAAAGAAAACACACAAGAGTGAAGAGAACATCGGCAAAACCGCGGCGCACGACGCATTTGACTCCTCCAGAAGCAGTCGGCCAATCACGCCGGACGTAAAGCGCTGTCGGCAGGCGTATTGCGCTCTGTAGGAAAACAGTCATGCTGCTTTTCTTACTGGTGAGTGGACGTCGTGTCTCGCTGGGTGAATCACCTTGCGCGTGGCACAGGAAACCTGCCCCTAGGAAAACCCGGCTTTAGGATCTTCTATCGGATGATCGATGTTGAAAAAAAAATCGCGCATTAAAAAAAGCACCATATATCTTTTTGGTGGTGCCCCTTTTGTACTGATGCCTTAAGCACGTGCTTATTTTGCTTAATGGTTAATCCGGCCCTGTGACTGCGCACATGATTTCTCTGGAATGAATGTTTCAAACAAATATTTAAATATTTTTCACACGTATTTTAGTTCATTTTTTTAAGTTTATAGTAGGGCTACAACATGAACCTACATCCTTGATACATGTATTATTGTTGAAAACCATGTGAAAGGTTGAACTTTTCAATTGTGATTAATTTGTGTGGCTACTCTTAACTACTTTTATCCGCATGAAGAGAATAAAATTAATAAAACTGCTTGCTACAACTTTTTGCGATTTTTATCACTACAAGAATGCGTATTTTGGAAGCTACAACTGACATTTTCTCAACGAAACCATAATCATTTACACAAAAATAAACTAATTTGAAATAATACAAATTTCATCCATGGTGAATTTTCCTACATGTGTAAGCGTAAGAGGGTTCTCATACTAGGGGATTTCAATTACCCAGGTATTGATTAGGTGAACCTTTCATCTAGGGATCAGTATGAAAGAGACTTTCTTAAGTTGGTGTTCGAAAATGTTTTGTATCAGCATGTATCAGAAGCCACTAGGGGTACTGCTATTTTGGATTTAGTTCTTACTAGTTCTGAGGATCTTGTTGAACATGTTTCGGTAGGGATAGAGTTTTCTTCCAGTGATCATCGTATCGTCAGATTTCACTGTAACTTTTCGTAAGGTCGATAACAAAAGACTGGTTCCTTGTTTTCGAAGAACTAACTTTGATGTTTTGAGAGGAAGGTTAGCGGAAGTTTTCAAAGACCGGTTGGAATCAGTAGGGGTGGTAAGTGAATGGGAAGAATTTAGTACGAAGCTGTCCTCTGTTGTGCACGACGTCATACCCTTTGTTCGAAAAAAGCGTATTTGTACATCGCACCCTCTAAGGTTCGCGGATAGTAACCTTTATCTTGAAAAGAAAAGAGCATTCAGAGAGTATAAAAGTGGACGACGTGACCTATCATTGTTTACTGATAAAAGAAGAGTGTTGAAGAGAGTGATAAGGGATAGTAAAAAGGAAGTTGAATCTAGGTTGGTAGATAACATTATCTTTGACTTAAAATCATTTATCACAAAAAAATGAGTAACTTTGCCTGGTTTTAATTTATACAAAAATTGCCACGTTTTTAAGACAAATAAATTACACTGGTCGAATGGTCGACGCGTTTCGGCTCTTCAATGGAGAGCCGTCATCAGGACCTCGTGGTCAGAACTCACTCTTCATTCGTGTGAGTTCTGACCACGAGGTCCTGATGACGGCTCTCCATTGAAGAGCCGAAACGCGTCGACCATTCGACCAGTGTAATTTATTTGTCTTAAAAACGTGGCAATTTTTGTATAAATTAAAATCATTTTTTCGATGCGTCAGTAATGGATGTAAGGGGACGGTGGGCCCCCTCTCGATAGGAGGGTCTAGGTTAGATAGCAATGTAGGCATGTGTAGTGCTTTCAATGACTGTTTCGCGTCGGTTTTTAATGGAGATAATGATATTCGATATACGGGTGTTGCATGGGGTAATAAAACCCTCAACGATATTCAAGTGGAAGACGTGGAGGTCCTAAATCTTCTAAGAAATGTATGTGCAAGAAAAGCACCAGTATCAGATGATATCAATCCCAGGGTCCTCAGGGAATGTGCTAACGAATTGTTGGGGCCAGTCGCACAGATATATAGGAGTAGTGTTGCTGAGGGTATCGTTCCAAGGGATTGGAAACTTGCTAATGTTGTCCCGATATTTAAGAAGGGTAGTAGAGAAGCGGTGTCCAATTATCGTCCAGTGAGTTTGACGAGCTCCATCTCGAAAATTTTGGAAATTATCATCAAAAGGCAGTTTGTGAAGTGGATAGGCGAGAATAATGTATTGTTGGATAATCAGCATGGGTTCAGGAAGGGGAAGTCATGTGTAACTAATCTCCTTTGATTCTATGATCACGTGACTAAGGCTTTGGGTAAGAGCAAAAATGTAGATGTTGTTTACCTTGATTTCCAGAAGGAAGTCTCATTGACGAGCGGCTTAGGTTTTCTGAACATTGTTCAGCGGTGGTGAAAAAATCGAATAGAATGATCGGTTTCATTTTCAAAAAGGTCTCTTCGCGTTCTCCTAGTCATTCTTCCGCTTTTTCGAGGCTTAGTTCGTCATGGACTGGAGTATGCTGTAAGGTTTTGGGGACCATACCTACAGAGGGACATACACTTGGTTGAAGGGGTACAGAGAAGAGCTACGCGTGTCCTTATTGGCACACGGGGCTTGAGTTATGAAGAGAGACTTCATTTTTTGAATATGTTTACATTGGATGAACACAGGTGTCGAGGAGATATGATCTATGTATTCAAAATTTTCAATGGGAGGGATAGGATGGACCATGAACTTTTAGTACACCACCAATCGACTGTTTTTACAAGGGGACACTAGTATCGATTGGTGAGGGACAATGCAAGGTTATGGTGTCGCAGGGAATTTTTCTCTAATAGGGTTGTTAATAAATGGAATAGCTTACCCTCGGAGGTAGTAAATTGTAACACAATTGACATGTTTAAAAAGAAATACGACAAACATGTTGGGGTAAATCGAGAAACTCTATCCATACTTAGATAAGACAACCATAATATTCTTTATGGGCATTGTATAGTATTCTATCATGCATATATACATAGTTTATAATTTTTGTTAATTGCATTTTTAATTGGGTTGCCGTTTTTTTGAAATATATCACATCCATATTTTTATGGGCATCTTTTTCTCAGCCACCTCGTTGGGCATTTTGCCTGTTGTGGCGTTGTATTTGTATTTACAGTAACTTGATGACATCGTGTCGTCTTCAAACGCAGAATTTACATTGATTGAAAATAATTTATTCTAATTTTTTTACTGTATTCTATTACGTTTATTTTGCTCTTTCGTTATTTTCATAAATTAAAAATTAATCAAATTAAATTCAAACATATTTATATATTTTAGGCAATTTTTGAATAACTATCTTCTAATGGAAAAACGGGGGGGGGGGGGTGGTAGAAAATTATTCATGTTCGCAAGAGGGGGGCCATAGGAATAAGAAATGGTTGAAAGGGGGCCATGGACAAAAAAAGGTTGAGAACCACTGCTCTAATATATATATATATATATACAGTAGACTCTCGGTAACTCGACACCCCGAAAGTATCGACAAACACGTCGACTTAAGCGGATGTCGAGTTAGCGGGGCTTCGCTCTGAATTTTTGTCCGATCGTTTTTGTGTACTTAATTATATACATTCAAACAATTCGATTAAATAAAATGCTAATTCTCTCATTAATTTTAATTTGGAGTTGTTTCATAATAGAATCAAAACATAAAAAAATTTACCTCATGAAAAATAATCAAGTATTTTTGTTTGTTTTTCTTTCCGCAGAGAAAACAAAAATTCTTCTATACTGTTCAGTTTATCCCGCGATTGTTCGGCTTTTTCTTGAGTGTGTAGGAATCGACGTATCACATCTACAGCGTTTAATGCATCATGGCGAGATGGTACAGATACTTCTTCATCTGAACTTTCTGATTCTATTTCTTCGGAACATGAAGCACTTCCTCTTTGATTGATTGATTCTAGAATATTGTCGTCTTCTAAAAGTCCTGAAGTTGCAAGATCAGAGTCAATTTTCTTATGTGCATAAATACAACCTGAGACTCCGGAAAACTTGACTTTGATCCAGTTTATCAATTCTCCTGATGATGCCAACCACTAGTGTTGGGGAAACGTTGAGAACAAACTCAAACGAACGACGGTCTTCGAACCCGAAAAAACAATTTTTATCAAATGATGGCCGCGAAAACCTTATAGACTATTTATCAGAGTCAATGTTCACAAATTCATCCTCAATGAAATCACCCGTAGCATTATACATGCTTTCTCCACACGTAATTTGAGAGGAATCTTCGGTTAAATTTTCGTTTTCCAAAGACTCGGAACAAAAACCAACATGACGAAAGCATGTTAGCACTCGCATGTTGCACCGAATCGTGGCACTCGTGACTGACTTCCACGCAGAATGAATCATTTCAATGGCATCTAAAACAGAAATTTTTGCGTCTATTCCAACATCCACAAATTCAAAAATTTTTTTGGTCTGTAATTTTCTGTAAAAAGTTCTCATACTTAGGATAATTCCTTGATCCAGTGGTTGTGAAATTGCTGTTGAATTAGGTGGTAAAAAGCATAATTTTATTGCAGAAAGGTCCGTTATTTTTGGATGAGCGGTGCAATTATCCAAAATAAATAAAACTTTTCTTTTCTCACTTGAAAATTTTCTATCTAACTTCCTCAACCATTGTTTGAAAATATCTGATGTCATCCATGCCTTTTTGTTGCCATCATAGTCCACAGCATAGACTAAAGATATAATAGACCGCGCACGCTATTCATAAAACTTGTCGAACGTGAAGAAAAGATGAGCGGTATTGTCGGGGGAAGAACAGGTTCTGCGCTATTACATTTGGCTCGTTTTCGCAGAACCTAGTGATTTCGTGTTAACGCAAGGATGTTGCTGTAACGAAATTTGACTCGATCGAATTGATGAAAACTTTCCTTCATTTCTTCAATGAATTTCATTCATTCTTTTGTAAAATATTTAGGGAATGAGGGATTCGAAAAAAAATCAATTCTATATAATATAAACAAATATTGAAAAACGAAATTTTTTTATTTTCCAAAAGGGATAATTCCTAATAACTTTTGAGTTTTCAAATCTTATTATATATAATCTATCTCTTATATATACATCCTATTTCATTTATATTTTTAAATATTCTCTTCTCATTCACTTTGTCACTTTTAATTTCGAAAATTTATTGTAACTAGGGATTTTAAAACATAAAAATTATCTTCCAAGAACATTAAAATTACTTTAATCATACATTTATTTTGAGCATATAATTATAATGCATCATATTATGTTATGTAATGTAACTCATTCACACTCGTACCATATTCAGTCATGAAATGTTTAAATAATAAGTAAAAGTTTCATTTCCAACATTCTTGAAAAACCTTTTATAATCTTATCACACAAAAATGTAAACACTTACATAATATTTCAGGAATAAAATGAATTTTTCAAGAAAATTGCAAAACCTCATCGTCAGTACTTTTCTAAATTATAAGAAATGAAATTTCGTGTAGCGTATATATGTAATAATTTAGAGTACGTAAATGTATGATACATGTCACATATGTGTAACCTCTTCGCTCCAGAAGTATACATATGTGAATCTTCATTTTTTTTAGGCATTAAGTAGTTTTTAGAATGATTCTTTCATTCAGTTAACATCTGAGGTACATATAGTGACTTCAGATCTTAACTCAGATGGTCCTAATAAAAATATTGACTGAAAATTAATTAATCAATTAATTAATTGATTTTTGTTGTTTGAGGGCAATTTCACATACAACAAACACAAATTAATCAATAAAAAAATTTCTTTTCTGTAATAGTTTTATCTCAGGCGTGAAGAGAGGTAAAAATACTATTTTTAGAGGTAGTTATGCATTTTTATGCGAAACTGCCATTGTCTAGAGGGTGCGTTTTCATTACATTCTATTTAAATAAAATATTTGCCATAAATTCCTCATTCTGAAAAGCATAGTTTCTTCAAGTTGAGCGAAACTCGAATAAACTCACTAGCTCGCCAAATCTCGCAAAATCTTGCGGAGACGTACATTTCAGTTAAAAGTTAATAAAGCTCATTACTTCAATCATTTATTGCCAAAAATTCTATTAAAACATTTAATAATGGCTCATGACATTTGAATTTTACCAAAACTTGGAACTTTAATTCAATTAAATCCAAAATGGAATCGTTAAAAACTGAGACTACGTCAGAAATCCATTGAATCGTCAATTAAATATTTCAATTTTTAATTTATAAGAAGGGGAATAAGCAAAAAAGTATTCCCTTGTGAAAGGATACTGGTCCCCCTTTCCTAAACCGTTCAGGACATCTGAAAGCTGCACAAGTGCTGTCCATTCTAATCAAAAATAAGACAGCGCGTGTAGATCGTCATACTAATAGCCATAAGGAAAGCATTGAAAGCGAGATCCCCTGACCAGCCTTTTGATCGAAGAGTTTTAACTTTTTTAAAGCACTGCGGGTTTTTTGATTTTCCGATAACTAACGGTTTCAATTTTTCAGAACCGTCTGAGTTTGCAGCCAAAAGAACTGTCAAACGATCTTTGTGGTTTTCACCTCCTTCACATTTTTTGCTTTTGAAGGCAAGCGTTTGGTTAGGTAAAAGGCGAAAAAATAAACCTGTCTCATCCCAATTAAACACATCTACATCTTTATACCCTTCTATCATTGGTCTCAGAATATCATTCTTCCAATTTTCAACAGTTTCTTGAGATGCAGATATGCTCTCTCCACAAACTTTCCTAAAAACAATGCCATGGTGCTCTTTGAATCGGGTCAACCATCCACTGCTCGCAGTAAAATCAGCTTGATCGAGACTTTTTGCGAAATCCTTTGCTTTCTCTTGAATTATTGGTCCTGATAATGGGATTGAGTGAGATCGAGCGGATTTGAACCACAAAAGAGTTGCTTCTTCTACGTCAATGAAGTCTGATTTTCTTATGCGTTTTCTGCTTGGTTCATAAGAAGATTCAAATGCTGACAAAATTTTTTCCTTACTTTTAGCAAATGTTGAAACAGTGTTCCGTGCAACTCCATATTCTTTGGCGAGTTCACTCTGAGTTTTACCCGATTCTAGTTTTTTCAAAATTTCAACTTTTGATTTTAAACTTAAAGTGTGAAGTTTGCGTGGAGCCATTGTATTCACGGCCGTCGATACTCAAGATGAAAACCAAATGACATATTCAGCGTCTAACCAGGCTTTAGCCCTTTTTCTTTTTCTCCTTTTCCAAGAAATCGTAAAACTGAGTTCCACCGAAAACATTCTTTACAACAGATGATATCAAAACTCACAATAGATAAGATTTTTATCCCTATTGGATGTTGACAATATCCACACTTTTTTTGACCATGAAAAGAATGAGACCTTTTTTGGAAACTCCACTAAAATGATAAGCCGGCCAACAGGTTTCAAACATTTATTCTTCACATACACGCCATAATGCAAAAAAGGGGACCCATCAAAGAAACAAAGGATTGTCAAAGTACCCATGAACAATGTCAAAAAATTCTTAGAACTGTAACAGAAGGCCAATTGCAAAAACCAGTCGTGGTGAAGGGAAAAAATCGTAGAGTCGACTTAAGCGGAGTTAAGCCAAACATGTGTCGAGTTAGAGAGGTTTCCCTACATTGAAATTAGTATTGTGCCAACCAAGGGAATAATAGATGTCAAGTTATCCGGATAGTCGAGTTATCCACGTGTCGAGTTACCGAGAGTCTACTGTATATATATGTATTACTAAACCACACATGTTCAGTACCTCGTCCATATTCCTCTGCGGAACTTCTAACGAATTGGTATATGTTGGAATGTGTGTGCTCGTGTTGTGAACATAATAACGTGAAGCTTGTTTCTGTGTAATGCTTGTTATAGTGCTGCCATCTACCACATATATTTCGAACTATGAGTGAAGTGTAGTGTTTGAAGATTTTACCGTTGTAGGCTTGTTGCTCTCTGCGGCGAGACTTTTTAATGGAGAGATCAGCTTGCTATGCAGTGGAACTTTGGATCCAATCGAATGATTGTCAATAGTCTAAATATAATGATTGTCAATAGTCTAAATATAATGATTGTCAATAGTCTAAATATAATGATTGTCAATAGTCTAAATATAATGATTGTCAATAGTCTAAATATAATGATTGTCAATAGTCTAAATATAATGATTGTCAATAGTCTAAATATAATGATTGTCAATAGTCTAAATATAATGATTGTCAATAGTCTAAATATAATGATTGTCAATAGTCTAAATATAATGATTGTCAATAATGAATATAAAATTTCGAATCGCAGTAAATCAGCTAATCACAGTCATTCATTGCCCAGCTTCCACATATCAGTTCGATTATCGGCATCGGTCTTCAGTAATTGTAGGTCCACCGCCGTCTAAGCCGCAAGATGTATATCTTCGCCTGGCTGCGGGTACGTGACGTCAGTAACTCTTCGCAGTCTTGGCCGCAAATCGTACTGTCTCACTCCCTTGCTGCACTGCTGCACTCCCTTGATGGAACATACGTCGGGTCGGTGCCTCCTCTCGGTTCACGCGCTCCTCTGGTTTTGTCGTGCATATGGTGGACGTTCTGCACCAGAAACCTGACAAGACCTATGAGGCGACGGAAGTTCGTAGGGCTACGAAGTGTCCTTATCTTCCAGGCTAAGGTATAAGACTCTGGCATCTTACCAAAGTGGAACTGAGCCGTCATTGGACACTGCGTTGCATAGTTTCAGAGAGATCCAGAAACTCCACAATTACAAGCAGAGTGAGTTGAGCGTTAAACCGTTCTAAATAGACCGGGAATGGGCCGTGCTCTGTTACCACTATTATCTTTTCTCTGGGCCAAACATGATGGTGCCACCGGACCCGTCGTTGGACTTTATTGCCGTCTTTAGCCGCATTGGAATTTCAACTACATTGCCACGTCTTCAACAGATCCTCGCGCAAAAGCGTTGACCAAAGCTCCTTGGCCATGGGTGATCACCTGGAGTGTGAAGATTTGTGGCTTCCTTAGCAAGTTGGTCAGCTTGCTCGTTGCAAGCTACTCCAGAGTGCGCCTTCAGCCAGGCCAACCGTATTCTTGGATTTCCACAGAGGGAGCGGCGAATCTCTTTGACGACATTGTAATACGGTGAACGTGGATTTTTTATGGCCCACAGACTTGATGCACTGTCTGAAAATATGATCACTGGTTGCTGTTCGGATTGCGCCCATTGAACTGCATGCAAAATTACATATACCTCAGTCTGGAAAACACTGCTGTCAGTAGCAAGCCTTCCCATCCAAGATACTTCACGAGAGTCATCCTGCCGCAGGGCCGCAATTAGATACTTTGTCATCCGGGGCAAGCCCGCATTTGGCGCTCTTGATGTAGAAGAAACAGTTAAAGGGTGAATTACGTGCCCCTTCTGGTTCAGCGCCCGGGGCCCCAGACCGGCCTGCTTCCTCCCAGTTGCGGCCCTGTCCTGCCTCACAACCCCAAATGTGATATATCTACCTTGTACCATGCTCTCCGTTGTACGCACCAGGTTCTCAGGGAGAAGCATTTTTCGGAGCTGATTATTCGTGTCGCAAGTAGTCAAAAACTCCACGTATATTCACAGAAACTACTGCAGTCAACTGGTCCTGGACATGCTCCAGTCGAATAACTTGAAGGATTTTAGCGATTGCTTTTTCAGCTGATCCACCAGCTTTGAATCCAAACTGAAGAGGACTCGGCCAATTCACCTTCTCCAAGTGAAATACGATTCTCTGCACCAGCACTTTCTCATAAACCTTCCCTAGAGCACGCAGCAGGCATATCGGGCGGTACGACCTTTGAGAATCCGGGTCCTTATCTTTTTTCAAGAACAGAAGCAGTTTACATATTTTGAAATGATGACCGACATCTCTAGCAGCTTGTTGAAGATAGATGTAATCTCTGTAGCGCGTGTATCTCTTGAAGAGTGACTTCAATATAGGGATACTTATGTTGTCAAATCCAGGAGCCCTGTGGTTGTTTAATTTCTCCACGATATGCAGCGTTTCAGACGTCGAGATTGGGAGGTCGGCACTCAAAGTATTACTGGATCGAGGTACCAAGATTATATCGTCTGTGGGGTCCGAGAAAATAGTGTTCAGCTGGAGTTCGGCGGCTTCCAAGATTGCAGCGTTTGAATCACTTTGACGCATGGTAATTTCCGGCGAAATTCGGTGACACTTGAAGACCGAGCGGTACGCTGATCCAAAGGGGCGATTCTGCTCGGCACAAAAGTTCGCCCAACAAGTATCCCTTGTCTTTTTCACCAGCCACATATACTTCACATGTACTTCTTTGTACGAGGTTCTCGCTGCATCTTTGCTATCTTCCCGTGCCTTCAAAAACTTTCGTTTCAAAGCTCGTACCTTTCTCCTCTCATACGCCAGTTCTTGCGTCCACCAACTCAGAATATGGGCCTTTTGCCTCTGTGTGAAGCCCAAGGTGTCGACGCATGATGACTGAAGTTGGGACATAAATTTTTCTACCGCAGCATTCACATCGACCTCGGTTACGACGTAGCTGATTCGCTCATGAAGTTCAGAGACCATCGGCTTAATTGCTGCCATTAGCTTGTACAGCCTTCTAGTCATGGTTCTGAACCTTGTTTCAGTATTATTGTGACGAAATGCAGCTCTCAAGACCATGTGAATGTATTTGTGGGAGATGAAAAAGGGCCATCGTCCCCCACTGACCAGATAACCTCCTGCGTAATTGTAGGGGATGCATAATTGCAGGAGCTGTTTGACTGGAGTTGAATAAAAACATGTTGCAACCTCCTAAAAAAATTCCTGTAGTGATCTTCCTCTGGAATCTGTATCTTTATACCCCCAGAGCAAAGAGTGGCAGTTCAGATCCGCACAGAATATTTTCTCTATCCTTGGTGACATATTAAACACTTCCACCATCTCCTTGAGCGTATCTTTCATATTCTCATACGGAGAGACGTAGGCACTCACAAGAACCAGCTTTTTATGCACCAGGCTCAGTTGTACTGCTACAAGATGTCGTCCAAGTCTGAAGGTTGCTGGGTGAATTCATATAGAAGGAACTATAATAGCGCTTTTCCCGTCAAGGGATTGCCATCTGGACCATTCCTGGGGCCAGCCGCGCATGACAACGCGGTTGAGCCAGGGCTCCTGGATGAGTAGTATATACACTGCTTTCTTCGTCGAAAAATCCACCAAGTTCCGGGTACATTCTTTTGATCGGTCCATATTTATTTGAAGGAGCCTCAGGGATTTATGATCACTACGGCTGCTGGGTACCTCGGCTTTCATTCTTGATGTCGTAAATGATTTAGACCGTGGACTAAAAGGGCATTCGTACACATCTTGCTAGCCTTATTTTGATTCGTATTAAGCTGAATTCTTTGATCCAGGTTCAGAAAAACACCGTTAATACACGTTTCCTCCCTCTTGCTCCTTGTATACGACGAGCGTACCGTGGTCTAAAGATGTACTAAGTTCGTCTTGTACCATGGCTGAGAAGACTGTCTCTCTGTATACCGTGTCTAATTACGCTGGTGGTGCCTATTCATTTTAGATGAGTCCATTTGTTCGTTATCATTCATCCTGACTATTCTCACCCCACCATTATTTGCAGGTGCCGGCTGTATGTGTGTCCTAGGAGGTTTAGCTATATGTTCGTACTGATATATGCATCTTGCGCCACCAAGGCGTGATACATAAAATACACCCCGAACCACCCATGGTTCTTGTATTAGGTCTAAATTGTTCTTTTTTGCATATTTCACTAGATTGTCAGTACAGAGTTTGGACTTGTCCATGTTTAGCTGAAGAAGACGCAGAGTTTCATTGCTGTTCTCACAAGTAACGTCCGTTGATCTCGATGAAGCCATAGTCATCCCACTGACGCAAGCACTAATTTCGTCGATGATCTCAGCTATTTTCAGTTTTTTCAGAGAGTCGCTTCTGTGGACTCAGGAAGTAATTTCAAAGGCTCGCTGTAAGCGAGGAGGACGTGTTAATAGTATAATGTTTATTGTGAAAAATTACGATTAAACCAAGTATTATATATAAAAGTGGCAGTGCAGTTGTGGCAATCAGTCATTGAAAACGAACCCGACACTCTTCCTGCTTCCATTGCAAAGCGGCAATTCCGCACGATGCTGCTGCTGCGTAGATGGCAGCTGGTATAAAAATCGGCTAAATCTTCAACCCAACTTCAACGATTAGCCCCTCAAATATCTATAACCAGGGAAATTCCGGCCTACTTAAAAAGGTTTAAGGCCTCTAACAATTATTTTTGTGCATGCGGTGAAAGAGGAACCTTACATCATTACGTGTCGGAATGCTTTCTCACAGAAGCATTCCGTTGTTTCTTCCTTGATGACTTGGGCGCTGGACAATTCCCATGGAAAATCAAGATTGCCCGGAATCCTACTACTCTACAGAAAATCTCTAGCTTAGATTCTTTTCTGGAAACTAATTCAAGATTTGTGCACGAAAATTTTATTTCTAATCCGCCTTCTTCAACTGAAGTCTCCGATCAAGACACTGGCGGCTCGTATTCACCTCCAATAACGCGAGCTCGGTCCCGTGCTTTGGCGGCCATGGCATTATTATCATCGTTCGATATCAGACTTTGATGTGTTCTACTTTCCTCAGCTATCACTGATTGCTGCACTTTTTCCTTGTCTCTGTTGGTACTCATTTGTAATCATGTTATTTCCCCCCCCCCCTTACTTGCTATTTTTTATTTGCTGTGGAACTGTGTCCAACCATTTAATAATTTATTTTCCTTTTATACATAGTATATTTTGTCATTTCATGCTATTGATGTAATCTGTCTTGTTATTACTGCTTATATTGATTTGCAAACTTCACCGTTGTTGTTGTTTTTTTTATATCATTTGATACAAGTCGTTATGATTCCACTGTGCAAATTTGTGAAATTAAAAAAATTTTGAAAATGAGCATATCTGATACACATCTCCTGTACAATGCTGAAATCCACCAGAACATGCTGTCCCTGATGCCTGAATGCCCTTGGAAGACTCGACGGTTCGCAGGAATATCCTCTGGTTTCACGTTTAAGGCCCACCAGAATGGATGCAACTTACCCTCTGTGTAAGATTGAAGGCCCACTGAAATAAATGAATCGGACATCAGGGCATCAGTGCCAGCCTCTTCTCCTCCATGTGGTGTGTTTGTGAATGTAGAATAGTGTGTTTGGAAAATAAATACAGATAAAACTATATATATATATATATATATATATATATATATATGTTATTTGGTTCTGGTACTTTCAATGATTTTGGTGTTCTGAAATATAGTATGACAGATGGTTGTATCTCGGATTGTATGTACATAGTTGTAAATAGAGTAGACACCTTTAAGTATTTAGGGATTTTTTTTAGATTCAAAACTATCCTGGAAAACACATATTAATTATTTGAGTGTACAATATTAAATCGCAACATTAGGAAATTTTATTTTATCAGGAATAAATGTTCCCAATCTATTTTAAAACTTCTTTATTTTGCGTTAGTATAATCTAGATTGAGTTACGGCATTACATGTTGGGGTGTGGGACATACTTCAGCAATCTTTCTTCACTGTTTGTCACACAGAAGTCCTTCGTCCGTATCATTCTGAGTAAAAATAGACTCAAGCAGAGGGGTCATTCAAGTGTTACGTCAGCATCGGGGGGGGGGGGGGTTTCGGATTTGCTACCTTTTGATGACAAGGGGGGGAGGGGGGTTTGAAGGTTTCTTACGTCATCAATCACCCTTTTTTGAAGATATGAAATATTCTAAGCTGCTAACGAAATTTGGCTGACGGGGTGGGGGGGGAGTGTTTTGCTGATAAGGGAGGGGGGGGGTCAAAAATGGCTGAAAATCTTCTTACGTAATACTTGAATATCCCCATACATTTCCACTTTTCACTCAATTAAGTTGTCAAACATGAATATTTTGCGATGACTAAAACGAACATAAGTATGGGATGCTCTTGGGTGTTTCAGTGAGCACCTATGTACGCACAAGTAACAGGTTGATGGTTTTTGATCTAGTAAATTTAGTTATATGCCCCGTATGTCTCTAATTAGGCTATATAGCTACAACATTTATATTACCGAAGAGATTCATTAATTTGGTAAAATGTATTCGATTTATGGATAGAGAGGGATATAGTAAAAAAATGTCCATATCAAACAATATTTTGTGTTTGACTGTTACTGTGATTGTTTAAACTGAATGCATTCTTGTAAAAAAAATGTTCGAAAGCGCAACAGCCAATTTTCTTCAGTTTTGGATTGCCGTCCGTCCAGTGAGGGAGTATTTCTCAAGACCTCCTTCGTTTCATCGATTAGTTAATCCTGCTAAATGTAGGTATTGTTAATTGTTTTATTCTCAAATATAACTATTTCACTGTCTTCAAATATGATGTGTGAGAGAGAAACCTAATAATTCATTTATTTTAATTTTTTTTTTTTCAGTTGGTAGATGAATGGCAGGTCCGGGAACCTGCTGAAGAGGTTCGACTGACAAGTCGTGTCTAAGGATCCCCGTTCGGGTAAGTAAGAGCACAGTCGTTTTAGTTTTCAATTAATGATTTTTTTTATTTTATACTACAGCGCTAAAGGAATGCCATAAACATTCTAAATGTGTTAATTAAGGTATCCGTGACGTTTGATGCGTCACGGAACCCTTAATTAACACATTTTTTTTTACCCGGGGTCCCAGGCTGATCTCGAAAGGGCTTTGGGGAAACACAGAGAATCATTCAAAATATCATTTACCCGGGGTCCCTCACCGAGGGGGTTAGCGCACCAACCCCTCGGTGAGTATTAAAAAAAGAAAATGTGGGACGATATATGCCGTTCTCTATCCCCCCCTCTCTCTCTCGGAATCGGCAATAAATTGTAGGTCCCGATCATGTACAGAAAATGGCCGTGGTGAGAAAAAAAAAAGATCGATGATCAAATGACCCATGCTGTTGTCGAAATTTCGTTGGAGGAAGTCCCGTATATTAGAGAATCATTCAAAATAACTTGTTTTGGTTCTGTTGGACAGACTTTTAACCATAAAGGGTCCCATGGAACAGCTTTTTAATCATCAGGGGTTACGCAAGAGCGTTGGAAATCTTTTGCTCCGAGCAATATTGTTTTGAATGAACAGCAATAGACTCCCCTCAATAATGGTTTAGCTTATATTATTTGGGTCAGTAATACTTCAGCTGATAAAGCTTCTCAGAAAATGTTCCCGCTACTAGAGGTGTTGTCTTACTTCAATTAAGAAATAGTTCGTATCGTTCACTTCAACAAAGATTTTCATTCGACTTCTTTTGATTGTAATTTCGCATACATTTGCTTCGAGAGCGTTTATTAGGATTTCTGAGTAGAACCTCACTGTAACGGACTTCGCTAATAACAGACAGCTTAAAAAAGTTGTAAAAAATTGTAAAATTTTTATCTGACGAGTTTAAAACTCGTTTAAAAGGCATTTCCAAGTGAGCGATTAAAAATCGATCGATGCTTTAGTTTGAGTAAACCTTGTATGTGCTGCGTGACTCATACTGCTATCGCCAGCCAGAAAAATTAAGATTAATTCTCAGTACACATTGATTCATACGTACACATCTTTTTAAATTCAACTTATGTTGAAGGCTGTTTTTCATTCGATGTACATAAATGAATATCACAACTTTGCAGGGAGGGCTATCGAAAGAAAACTAAACAAAGTACAAACTTGTTGTTCATCGAAAATCAAATAACAGTTGAAAGTTCATGAAGATTGGGATAGATGGCGGAACGAGGCCGTCAGACTGAACGCTGCGAGTTTAACGTATATGATTCATTTCTCGCCACAGTTAAAAGAAGAATCAGGTGATTTCATTCTACAGCAAAATGGTAGACAACCCCCCACCCCCCCGGACTTTGCTCTTCATGAATGGCCTCCTCGCAGCCCTGACATCAATCCGTGCGATTTTTTTTTTTTTTTCTGGGCTACATCAAACATCAGGTTCCACCGCTACCAAATGACGTTGACGAACTCAAGGCACGCATATCTGCAGCCTTTCAAACCGTCACACCAGAAATGCTGAAAAGAGTGTGGGATGAGTTATCGTACTGCCTCGATATCCTTCGTGTTACTAAAGGGGCTCACATTGAGCACTTATAACTGTGTCGAATTTAAACTTTCAACTGTTATTTTTGATTTCCGATGGACAACAAGTTTCTACTTTGTTTAGTTTTCTTTCAATAGCCCTGAAAAGTTGAGATATTCATTTATGTACACCTTGTATAATAAACCCTTTTTACAGCTAACTGCTGTAGTTTCAATGATGTAGCATTACACCCCCTGTATAAGAATTATTTTTTATGAACCGGATTTTCACTACAGCGAACGACTTTTAGCCCCTATTAGTCCGTTATAACGAGGTTCTACTGTAAATTAAAGATCAGTCAAATATTTTATTGGTTAAACCAACGAGAAAATCAAAAAGTTTAGAAATGTTCTTACACTTTATTTGAATATAGGATACATTATAGAGCAGAACACAATGAAATACGGATTCGTGAATCAAATATCTTTGTGGGAATTTAAATGATCATAATTTTTCCTACCACAACTTATGAAATTGATAAATTTACAGAGCCAAGTGGTGTTATACCGTATTTCCTAAAATTAGTCGGCATGCCATAAAACTCGAAGGACACCTGGTTTCTGAATATTCGGGTCTGGCATGATGGGAAAAACGAGATTCACAGCAAGCATTCGGCCAATTCAATGAATTTTTAGAGTTGTTTAAGAATTTTTCCAGAATCTGCGACTCGAATTTCCAGAAATGAAACAAAATACGGGTGCATGCCGGCTAATACGGAGAGATGCGGTACATGTACATAAACACAAATATTAATCTTTATTATTTTTTGGCTATGAAAATATTGGGGATGAGTGACTGGGGATCCTATATCACATTGAATCATCAAAATGCATTTAATAGATGATAGTTAGATATATCATATTGCAATAGATGCTGTCTTGAAGAAGATAATCGTCTCGAAGTACAACATCCTTGCTGAGGGAGGACATCGAAGAAGAGACTCCATCTTGCTGAGGGAGGACATCGAAGAAGAGACTCCATCTTGCTGAGGGAGGACATCGAAGAAGAGACTCCATCTTGCTGAGGGAGGACATCGAAGAAGAGACTCCATCTTGCTGAGGGAGGACATCGAAGAAGAGACTCCATCTTCTTCATCTGGGATCTTTTAAGAAAGGGGGTGAGCTCAATCCATGTAGCTATTAACGCTATTTATAATTTAGTGTAAGATAATCAAAATATTTGATACGCGTAAACCAGCGTTTCCTAAAGTGAGCAATATCGTTCTTTGGGAAGCAATGAAATGGTACGGGGAGGGGGACGATCGGAGCCATTGCTACGTGTTGGTTTGAGTTGGGGAGCGATGAGAGATAAAATTGAAACTGTAGACAAAAGTAAAATATATATATATATATTCCCAAAATAAGTCACACGAGTGCTGAAGAGGATGGTGGATTAATGGTGGATAATAATCTATAATAAAGTTATAATCATGGATAGCTTTGGCAACAAACCAAGAGGAAGGTGAAGTAATCAAATAGTCCTGACAAAAGGTATTTTTATTTTTAACGTGACTAAAGTATAAATTGTGCGGTATTCTGATGAGATTTGTAATTTTAAATTATATAAATGAAATATGAATTAAAATAAGAAAAATCTATGACGCCAACAATTGGATTGATAAATTACTATTATTAATTTCTAATTGTAACTTGAATTGCCAAAGATGAAATACTTATCGACAATCAGCAAATGCAATGCATTTTAATTCTGTATAAGCAATTGTAATATTAATCTTTTCGACGAATATATTTCCGTGAGTTCAATAATTTTTCTAATATTTATAATTAAATATATATCATTAAAGTATACTAAAGATTTAGCGGCGTCACACACATAAATAATAGCATAATAATATCATAGTTGTATGATAAAATAAACTTGAAAATTATAAAATTCTTATAAATACCAAAAAAATATTATTTTCTCATAAATTTCTTTGATTCCATAACCTTCATTGGAAACAGATTTAGGGATGAATTGAGAAAATCATCAATAGCATTAATAGCATCAATATTAATTTTTAAAATAAAACAATCGTAATTCGGAAGGACCGCAAAAACGAATATAATTAGATAAATCCAAATTTAGGAAGATAATATATAGTTGAGTTTAAGATCCATGTAATGCACGGTGTCTACTCCGTTGGTATAGCGAGTAGGTGAGCGTTGCAGAAAGCTTTACCAAGAGGGTATGAAGAGGTATTTTTCCGTGTCAGCTATATACATTCCTCTCACACGTAGATGATTAGTGATGTCGTTATACACTGGCAAACAAGTAGGTGAGCGAGCTGAAAAATTTGCCTTTGAAATGCGCCGACAACATCTACGTTGATGCTAAAGTGCAGAAAATTAGATAATGACTAAACACTAACTATAAAATCATTATTAATTAATTTTCAAAATAAAAGTAATATTGAACTGTACATATTTAAATTACACTATAACATTTTTTAAAAAAGTCCATAAAAATACATCACGAACTATTTCCAGCTTTATAAATTGAGCTTGATTTTTTTAAAAACTAAAAAATTATGCTATAAAACGAGCAAAAAAAAATTAAATCAAAATTTTTTTATAAAATAAAAGTTCGATTATTGTAGGAAATGATATTTTATTCGTCCTCCATAAGTATCAATTCAAGTTACTGCTTATATGACCTACATAATTCATAGACGTAAATTAAAATACACACACACAATAAAGTTATTTTTAATTTTAAGAATACACAAAAAAATTTAATAAAAAAGTTAATTAAAAACATACAAATGACCCAAAGAAAAAACGTATAACTTTATTCAGAAAAATAGTTCTTATTTTTCAAGAATAAATAGTAATTTTTTAAGTCGAAAAAGTAAAGGGTATTCATATGGAATCCAATCTAACCTGGAATTTAACGATATAAACCATAGTTCCCCAAACAAACTTTTTGTTCCATCACCTCCTTCTTCAGAAAATGTTCCTCCTCATCGCCCCCAAAACTCAAGCCATAATATAGGATCCTATATTAAAAACCCAAAGCTCTTTCCAATCCTGAACCTTTCCATCGTCCCCCAGGGGTGATTGATATTGTCCACTTTGGGAAACACTTATATAAATTAAATGAAATTTTTTTTTCGAAAAAATTAATCATACAGTAACAATTAAATTTAAAACAATTTATATATAATATTCATTACCATTAATGTGTGTGCGTAGTGCTGGCATCAACTGTTTAGTATGGCCATGTAAGGCACGGCGTCTACGCTGTTGGTAAACGAGTAGGCGAGCGTTGCAGAAAACTTTACCAACAGGGTATGGAGACGTTGTATATATGGCTTTTAGCGTGTGTACACGCTTCTCATACGTAGGTTTCTCTGGAAGCGTTATTCCACTGGCAAGCGAGTAAGTGAGCGTTGCTGAAAACTTTGCCTTTGAAATGCGTTGCCACCATCTGTGTGGACGTCAAAGTGCAGAAACAGCAAAAAAACCTGTAGACCACAAGATGCAGCGGAGACAAATAACAGTAATTTTTCTCGCAAAAACAGTAATATAAAGTAATTACTTCAAATTATTATTTAAACGGTTTCAAAACTATCATTAATTCCCTAATCACTCTACAAATATTAATGTGCTGCTAATGTTTTCAATGCACACACACACACAAGTAAACTGAATTTTTAAATCAAACTTTTTTAGGATAAAAATCTCTCGTTTGTATAAAGTTTACCCCAACTTTAAAAATAATAAAATACCTACGACCTAAAATAATACTAAATAATACCAAAGACGCTGAAGTCTTTCAAATTCTTCAAGCTTAGTCACTCATTAAAATCATTCAAGATGGCAAAAGTTTTTCGATATTTAACTCTTTTAGTAAAAACTCCTAATAATTTTATTTTCTCTATTCCGCGTCTGCTAAGTTCCAAAATACATTTTTGCGTGATACTGCCGATTCTACTTTTCATCCTTGCAGATACGGAAGCCTTGTAGCTGTTTCAGGACGCCGCCGCAATGGTTAAGAAGACATCATTAGGAGCCCCTGGACGGGATTCCTGAGACTTTTCGTAAAGAAACGTTCGGCTATTTGTAATCATTGATTTGAATAAACACTCGAAATTTTAAAAGTATGTTCGTTCCCGTTACTGATATAATTGAAACACTTATTTTTCAACTTCATACAAGTTGGAAAAATTTCCATTAAAATTCATAAATTTAATTTTTCAATATTTACAAGTTGAAGCTAATATAATCGAAATTATTAGTTTCTTCAAGATATTTGTTAGCTTCAACTTATAAAAATTTAAATACAATACAAATACAACGCCACAACAGGCAAATTGCCCAACGAGGTAGCTGACTTAAGAACATCATGGATCCTCGAGCCATTTTTTGGAGGCCGTACCTACTACTGCTACACCACACATGCACCCCGCCCACCCCCCCCACCGCGGAACCTCCAACGAATCGGTACATGCGGGAATGTACGTGTACGTGTAGTGAAACCTGACGTGAAGTTTTTTTTGTTTCTCTGTAATGCTTGTTATGTGTAGTGCTGCCATCTGCCACCAGTTTTTCTAACTATGAGTGAAGTGTTATGATTGAGTTATTTATCGTTGTAGGACTGTTGCTCTCTGTGGCGAGACTTTTTAACGCGGAGATCGGCTCGCATTTGCGCCTTGAAGTTGGGAACCACAGAAAACCAACTTCAGCCGACCACCATTAAGCATTGAATATATGAATTTGAATGGAAATTTTTAAACTTGTATGAAGTTGAAAAATATCGAAATATTCGAAAAAATATAAATATTATGAGTGGAATAAAGAGAAGAGGAAGGAAATTGGGGAAATAATTAAACCTTTCGACAAATAATTTTACTAGAAAGCTAGTAAAATTATATATATTAGAAAGTATAGGAAAGGATGTTGATGAATTCAGATAAGTTTTCCTCTTGATATAGACAGATAAATGTTATAGTAGATGGGATAAATTAGTTATTATGCATAATATAACCGGTTGTTATACATAATTTCTAATCGTCTCGATAAGTAAGTTTCATAAATTTATCATCTTTACCACTCTGTTTATGCAGATTACCCAAGTAGTTTTGATAAATTTGAGGAATAGTAAAACATTTCCCACTTTTCCTGTAGCAATTGTACGTAAAACCCAAGCATACCCGGTAAATTTGATAAATACTTGAAATTTAAGTATTTTATTTATCATTATGTCTTTTGTTTTTCTATTGTATTTATGTTTTTAATTCGTTAATTGAGAATTCATTATATTGTGATAAGTGCTATCCAAAAAAATAACTTTAGAGAGTAATTTTACTACTCTCTCAAGTTTTAAGGAGTATTTTTAAAAAGAGGGTTTTTTTTTTATCAGTGAGAAAAAATGAAGAATTATAAATCACTGAATAATCAGTGAGAACTGTTATAGGAAAGTCACCTAAAATTTCAAGGAGTATTTTTTCGCTCCTGACGAAATTTATAGGAGTAAAATTGAATTTCGATGAGTGAATCCTGCATCTAGATGGGTTTTAGTGAACAATGATAAGGATGTAGTCGTAATCTTTGTTAGATAGGAGTTCGTTATACCGAGGTCTGATTGTAGAATTCGTCAAATAGGAGTTATATGGGGGGTGTCTTACTGTATACGCACAGAAACCGAAAAAATTCATTAAATCAAAGAATTTGTTAAACGATAGTTCGTTATGTCGAGGTCTGATTATACATAATAACCGGAAGAATGGGTGATGAATTTAGTACGATTCATGTTTACTAACATGCTATGGTATTTTGAAACACACACATTTATCATAATCCTCAAATTGTATTTTATTGTTTTAATTACGCTTTTTGTTTTCAAGGTGAAAACCTTCAGCTTCCTCGCTGTTATTTTATATCGTCGTTGTGGCTTTTGGCAAATAGTCGCATTCGTTTGTATATAAATGTATTTATGTCCGCTGAGAGTCACTTTCTCGTCCACTTTCCAAGATGTATTCAGTAGTGTTGCATACGAGTTCGTAATAGTCACATCGGCCATTCTTTCCCATAATCCGTCTCGAAGGTAGGAGGAGAATTACTATGGTTGAGGAAATTTATAAATAGTTCCTATTAGAATAATCAATGAGTTACAGAAGATAAATTATGATATTTTGATTATAAGCATCAGCAACGTTTTGCTTTTAGAACAATGTTAGGCTTTTCCACTTGAAAACAACCTCTGCATTGCTCGTTTTTCGAATTTTAATTTGCTTTTTTGAGTTGTTTCTTTTGCCTTCCTGAAAGAGCGTACAATATAGGAACCTACATATATCGTTCTCATCGATCCTCATCTAAACACTTGTTTATAACCCTTTGGCTGTGCGGATATTTGGAGAAATGCGGAGAAAAATGGAGGGCAACCAAAAACTCGGACTTTGACCCCATCCCCGACACACCATGGTTGGAGGTAGACATTCAACCACTACACCATCCAATGAACGCCCATCCCATACACTACAAGAAAACCTGTCGGACAATAGAAATAATAAAAATAAAAAAACGAGCGTATATATATATACACAGGATGATCAGCAAATAAGCCCTTATTTCAAAATTAAATATCTCTACAACAAAGATCAATAGAATTATGCGGTAAACGGTACGTTTATTAGCAAAACTGTAAGAATGTTGTACAGAAATTTCGAAAATTTAGTATTTTTTTAAATTTTAAAAAATTAAAAAAAAAAACAAAACTGGAGATTTTGGGGTTCCGAAAATCCTCATTTGTGTGAAGAGAAACCACTGCATTCGCCTAAAGTTAGTGCATGGGCTGCGGTATGCGCCAGAGGCATTATCGGTCCCTTCTTCGTGCGAGAAACGATTACTACTGAACGTTACGTTACAATTTTGGAACAATTTGTCAGCACACATGGCGCATACCGCAGCCCATGCAGTAACTTTAGGCGAATGCAGCGGTTTCTCTTCACACAAATGAGGATTTTCGGAACCCCAAAATCTCCAGTTTTTTTTGTTTTTTTTTAAATTTAAAAAAAAAACTAAATTTTCGAAATTTCTGTACAACATTCTTACAGTTTTTCTAATAAACGTACCGTTTACCGCATAATTCTATTGATCTTTGTTGTAGAGATATTTAATTTTGAAATAAGGGCTTATTCGTTGATCACCCTGTACGTGCATACGCCATCTATACACAATTTTATGAACTTGAAAAAACAGTAATTGAAATCATCATAAGATGATTTAAGCAGGCTACTGCGATCAGTTTTTGTAGATGATGGGAGCACTTTATAGGTTGAAACTCATCTTTCTAAATTGATAACTCAAATGTTGATAGCTTTTGAAGATAATGTTAAATGAGATGGTTTTATAAAAAAATTTCAATGATGCACTGAAAATAACCGCAGTAAAACGCTCGTGTAGAGTTGTCATCTAATTGCTTAGATTAACCAATGAGTTCTACAGAGTATCTTGTGGACTATTGTTGGACTGGACCGTGCTGTTCTATCAAATAACGTGTGGTTATTGAAATTTCTGCCCTATTAGGTTACGATGCCCCCGTTTCATGGGCTTAAGGGTTTAATTAGATCAAGATCTACGGTTGAGTACCGATTCCGAGTGACTAGAGAGAGACCGACCGCTCCACTGAAAACGAAGAATAGATTAACGCTGTGAAAGTCCGTATATATGATTTAATACATAAACATTTTATGATATATTAAGCCGTTTATTATCGAGTTTATGGCATTTAGATCTTCAGATCATGGCTTCTAATACTAGATGACGCTTTTGATTAATGAAGCAGAATAAGTGATTCGCACTTATACAGGTTGATTTTGAAATAATCATCCGATTTCAAAGTTATTTATTTGTTTACATTTCAGCGCAGAATCATAAGTAATACATGAATATAATGGGAAAATGTTTGAGTTTTTGTTTCAAATGTCCAATATGACTTTCCTTAGTCACATGTATATTATACGTGGGGCTAAAGTACACACGCCCGGACCTTATGTTTCGTATAAGGTCCAGACGATATGAAAAATCTTGAAAAACTCGTTTTAATAGAAGTCAGATGCAGACATTGTCCACCACAACATCCTCTTGCATGTAAAGGCAGAAGTCTTTTCAGTTCATCACTGAACTTTGGAACTTGTATGGTATGCAATTTGTATCACTTGTAGCCCAATGGTTTCCCAACGCAAGCCAAAAAAGTTCAGGAACACTCTGAACGTTGATTACCAGCTGAATAATCTAAACGGAAAGGATACAGAAATCTTTCTGCTAACTGTAGTTAAGTAAGCTATACATGGCCGGCCTGCATCAGACCGGGAAGCCAGAAAGGATCCCGTTTCGCACAGCTGCCGAAGCAAATGCGTAAATATTTTCGGATTGGGCAACCACCTGTGGGGAAAACGATCACCGTACATTCATGCGGCTTCTGTGGTACTTGCCGTTTGCAGCTCCGTAAATGAAATGCGTGTGTGCTTTTTCAGTATTACTAAAGCGCACTATTATCCCGTACGTTACAACTGTAGAACGGTTGCACGTTGGAATAATTTCACAGGACTGGAGTCCACGCTTTTTATTCACTGTGACGCAGATACATACGGTTATCTTCTTCCCCAGGTTACAATCGCATGCATAGTGTTCTTGTTCTCCCGATAAATTTCAACAGGGGTGCGGTTTTAATGTTTGCGGAGCGACCGTCTCGAAACGAGCTAGCGCGTTTACGTTTCACGTTAGACCCTGCATTTTTTGATGGCAATTTTTTGTATTGGTGTGTTCTATCATCTCTTAAAATTTTTTCCCTCTTTTCTGAATCACCCCGTAGATGAATGTTATTTCACTTTTTCACAAAAAATCTTCATAAATGACACACTAGAGTCATTGAATGTTCATGATCTAAAACTTAGATTTACCCTTTATATTCATATATTACTTGCCATTCTGTGTGTTTGCAATTTCAAAAAATATATATATGATGTTGAAATCTGATCATTCTTCCTGAATCACTCTGTATATGCTGCTATTAATAATTCAATACCCAAAATATTTGCAGATGAAAATTATAAGGATCTTGATTCCGTTAATTATAGATTCTGCAATGCTAAAATTAAATATGAAGAAATGATTTTATGAAAAAATACAACATATTTACTTTATTTTTAACTTGAAAGGAATTTTAAAAACAGAAAATATTGTCACTAATCATATTAGAATGTGAATCTCGCGAGGCTTAATTAATCCTAAAACGTTTTTCTTAAAAATTAGAAACATTTAGTTTCTCTTTTGGGGTCATTCAAGTATTACTTCAGCATCGATGGGGAAGGGGGGGGGTCCGATTAGCTGACTTTTGATGACAATGGGGGAGGGGGGGTTTGAATTATGCTTACGTCATCAACCACCCTTTATGAAAATGTGAAATATTCCTAATGGCATCTTACTCTGTGCGAGAAAAATCTTCCGCTCGTTTGTGGGCACCTGAACTGACATACATTCTCCCTAATGATAAATCCCTTACAGAGACACTTCAGCGATCTCTAAATGTTTCATGGATCCTTAAAGTGCTCTGGAAATATGTCCGGGCAGCTTGAATGCGCTGAAACTGTGCACCGCATCACTCAAGTGATCCGTAATTATGCCACGGATCACTTAAGTGATCTAGAAATGTTCCGCGGGTAACTTGAGTGATGTAGAACCGCACTGGGTGGGGAAGGGGGGAGAGTGCTCGAACATTGTGCCACATGTCACTCAAGAAGTCTCTAAATGTGCCACGATCGTTTAAGTGTTCTAGAACTGTGCCGCACGTTACTTAAGTATCTTTGAATGTGTCACGGGCCTACTTCAGTGATCTAAAAATGTGCCGCGGATCATTTAAGCGATCTGTAAATGTGCTGCTTGGTTCATTTTAATAAAATCGTGTTTGAGGTTGCAACCCATATCAAATAACCTTCAGGGCCACATTTGGTCAGCGGGTCAAGGGTTTACCGTATATGGCTTAAAGGGTGGGCCGCAATGAATGTCTTAAAGAGAAATTTTGAGTTCTTAACCTTCAAATAGCACTGAAATTAACAGAAATCGATAATAATAACATATAAAGGTATTTTCTTTCGAAATTTTAATTTTTTTGAAAGGTTTTTTATATTAAAAAAACAGGTTTTTTTTCGTCTGGGGGGAAGTGCCCGCGCGCGAGCCTCCTCCCTCCCGCGTACGTTTCTGATTCCATCAATATGTGTTAGGGGGTGGGGGCAGTGCTGACGAAATTTTGCTGACAAGGGGGGGAAGGGGGTTGAAAAATGGCTGGAAATTTGTTGACGCAATACTTGAACGGCCCCTTAAATGAATTTAATGATATTAAATGAATTTTAAAAAATATGACAAATATGTGAGATGAATATTCTTATTTGTGTTCGTGATTATCGTAATGCAATTTCTGAGTTGGGAAGGTAATTTTAATAGTTGATTCGAAGAATAAAAGGTGGAAAAAAAGTGAAGTTGGCTTTCGGTGAAAAAAAACGTGAAAAACTGACATTTTTTGCAAAAAAGTCGGCACAGCTAAAAAAGCAGAAGAAACCTGGACTGTCCCGTGAAATACGGGACATATGGTCACCTTACACAAACTGAGAAAGGAGGTCGCCTGCGCTAGAACTCGTCTTAGAGTGCGCGTGCATCCTTAGTGACGTCACTTATCGAATTTTCCAATACATGGCGTCACTGTTCCAACCAATAAAAAAAACCAGCCCCAAGAATAATTTTTCCCAACTCTAAAACAGAACCACTAAAAAAAGCAGAAATAGGAAAATTTTTTTTGGAATTTTTCTTTCCGGGGAAATGGAGAAAAAAATCCCCCAGAAGAAAAGAGAAATAATTCCGGAAACCTGAAAAAGGAGGACAAAAAGGCGAATTTTCCGAAACTTAGGAGGACGCTTGAAATGACAGAAAAAAGCGGACATGTCCTCGTAAAGGAGGACGGTTGATAACCCTAATCCTGCATGCGGGCTATTACGTCGAAATAGGTTTACCAACTACCCTCCTTTAGGAGAACATGTCCGATTTCTTGATGTCATTTCATGCGTCCTTACGTTTCGGAAAATCCACTTTTTCGTCCTCCTTTTCAGGTTTACGGCATTATTTTTTCTTCTGGGAAATTTTTTTTCTCCACTTTGAAACACATATTTATTAACATGAGTGTATTTTGATTTTTTCCCACACGCTACCACCAATAGCCGTCGAAATTCCCGAAATTTTTTTGTGGTTTTAGCGGTTCTGTTTTAGTTGAGAAAAATTTATGCGTAGCCGGTTTTATTGATCGGAATAGTAGTGCCATCTATCGGGGAAATTGGGATAAGTGACGTAACTAAGGGTGTAAAAGTAAAGGTAAAAGTACTCCTTTCTCAGTTTTCGTACCAGGTAACCCTACCCTAGGTCCATGGCCAGTGCCATCTTAAGGCATGGGCCCACCCGGGCACGGCCCGGGGGCCTCAAGAGAAAAGGGGCCTCACAAAAATGAAATCTGGTTGGAATTTTCAAGAATTTGCCTGGTAGGGCCTCAGAAAAATCACTTGGCCCGGGGGCCCATGATGCTTTTAAGACGGCCCTGTCCATGGCCCCCACAAGGGGAAGGCTGACAGGTCTCCAGCCCTGGGGCCCGGGACGATTCTCATCATTTTTTTGTTTTTTTCACGCCATAAATTCACTAAAGGGACCCTACTAAAAAGTCAAGTCTGGGTCAAAGTCAGTCCATTTGGGCATCGCCAAAGGTCCCATCCTAGGGGCCCCATATCAGGATGTGGGGGTCATGCCTAGATCCTGACTGAGAAAGGAGGACGTCTGCGCGCATCCTTAGTGACGTCACTTATCCCAATTTGCTCAATACATGGCGCCACTATTCCGTCAGATAAAACCCACCACAACAATCATTTTTCTCAACTCTAAAGGGCCCTACACACGCTCAGTTATACCTGCGCAGTTATGCCTGTACAGGCCAACTGTGCAGGCATAACTGAGCGTGTGTAGGGGCCGTCAGTTGACCTGCACAGGCGACCTGAAGGGAATGGTTTTTCGATTCGGTATAACTGTGCATTTATGCCTGCGCAGGTATCACTGAGCGTTTGTATGGGCCATCAGGTATAACTGCGCAGTTTTTTTTCCCCGCTTTCTTATATTCGCCCTTCTCTCTTTCTTCCCTCTTCTTTTGTCACTGATAATGTAATAGAACAACTGAATAACTTGTTTTGGAGAGGGATTCCATTTAATTAGAAGAAATTTTTCTAATGGCGTAATTTTCACGATATTTTCTTGCAATTTCATATCGAATAAAAAAATCGAAATAAAATTTTAGAAATATTTCGACCATTGTTAAAAATCGCAATTTTGTTTCTGAAATCACTCTTTTCAATAAATTTGCCCGAAATTATGCACCGAAACACACAAACTCTATATTCAAATAATGTGCTATAACTATTAATTGTTCATTGATTATTTAGAGAAGAGGTTTTTAACCAGGGTTCTTGGAGATTTTAGGGGCCCCGTGACATCAGATTATTTTAGTATTCTTTCACATGTACTTCCTTTAGAAATCAAGCAGGTGTTTATACGAGTCAGTTAATGTTTGCAATTGTTTGCAATTTCAAACGCCGGATTCCTACTCCTTTCTTGACCGAAAACCAGCAAGCATCAACAGGACAAAAATCACTGTAATTTACCACTTTCTTTTACATTTCTTTTACATTTAATGAATCTCATTGAATTTGTTTTATGGACACATCTCGTCAGATTGCAACGAATTTCAACTTTCAGCTCAAACATTGAAAGAAAAAAATTCAGATGAAATTACGCTAGTTAAACGTAAGGAAACAATCGAAAAATTCTTTGAGAGAGATATACGATTGATAATATAATTATATCATTGAGTAATACTGTTAATATACATACTATGCTTAATAATAAGTCAATTTCTGAGTTGAATTAATCGTAAGAGGTCGCGTGAAAATGCAGTTTTCTTTCAAGGAAAAACACTATGTAAGTTACCGTAAAAATTTTCAAGTCAAAAAAATTATTTTTTTTTAAATCGACGCTATCGCGAGAAAAAAATGCTATCATACGAGCATGTATCCCCTATCTGTATATTCAGAGGAGAAACGATGCTTGTTTTCGAAGATACAGTCGACGCTCGTTATGACAACTTCCCGTTATAGCGATCATTCACGTTATAGCGACAAAGACTGTTAGGGTAAGTCCCAAATGTTTTATGTTTTACTTATATAACGACCGTCCCAATCAGGCCCGACCACAACCCCAAGTCTCCCCCTCGCTACGACCTTGCTCCAAATATAACGTCCATTTTCGATGGGACGAAGGGGTCGTTATATCGGGCGTCGATTGTAATACCAAAATTTCTCTTTTATTGCCTATACGTATTGTCATAATCACTGTAGATATGGATAGCAATCTTGATAAGCATGAGTAGGCAGTAGTGCCTTTTACTTAAGTCATGAAAATCGGTCATTATGAGAGGTTTTAGTAACATCAAAATACATTATTGTACTTATGGTGCAGATTCAACAAACATCTTCCGTTACAGCAGTCTTCCTCAAAGTGTGCGTCGCGGCTCTTGGGCGTCATCCCCCTGCCCCTTCCCACCCACATCCTGCCGCAGGGCACAGAGCCTATTCTCTTTGCCGAGCCGCCACTATAGTGAATTTTTTAACGTTGGAAAAAAGAATGATTGGAATCATCTCGGGCTCTGAAACCAGAATCCTGATCCCAATCCCATCTTTGTGGGGGTTGGGGGAAATGGCTCGAATAATGACAATATTCATTAGTAAAACCAGCCCCCGGGGATGCAGGACCCCAGATGGTGTGAAGATCTGTGACAGTAGGCTTTACCGATCAATTTACAGTTACAATACATCTGGAATGTACAGCGCACATTCAAAGGGAGCTTTAGTTCTGATGAAACAAGTACGAATTTCTGTGTGCAATATTAGTTTTCTTTTTTCTTTTTTTTTTGCCCAAGGCCCATATTTACAAAAGCTTCCTTGGTAAAATGGTCTGAGTTTTCGAAAACTGATGTTTTCCTCTCGTCCCCCCATCACCCCCTTGTGTCCATTCATAACCTGAATAGTCCTACTTTGGGAAACACCGATTTGAACACTCCATCAGAGTTTAGTTCAGAGTTCAGTTTAGTTTTCACGACTCGAGGTTTATAATGACGAGCGATCTTCGAAACGGGCAGCGCGAATGTTTGGAAGAATTCATTGAAATGTATAGGAATAAGAAATGCTTGTGACAGGTGAAAACTAAAGATTACCATAACAAAATTAAGAAAGATGATAGTTATGAGAGATTGGTGTGGAAAATGAGAGAAATAGATCTTCTAGCGAAAAGAGACAGTGTTGTTAAAAAAATAAACAGTTTGCGAAGCAATTTCCGAAAGGAACTGAAAAAAAAAGAAGCTTTGAGTAGGTACCTTGATCCATTCTGAGAAAATTATGCCAATCTTTTGGTGCAAATCTCAATTCCTGTAATAATTTAACGTGCGAATATTGTTGCCTTTTTTTTTTAACCAATCTTTGTACCACGTTACCCGGTTTTTTTTGAGTTAATAACTTTCAGTGCCATAACCAATCCAACTACACCCAAAGCATCATCTGTGGAAATCATACTAGAAAATTCCGAACTTTATAGACTATGAAAAAATCCGAACTGATCAAAAGACCGCGAAGACAGAGATCGAAGAATGAAAATATCCCCACAGATTGCCTAGAACCGGTTCCAGAAACTTCGCCTGCACAGGTATAACTGAACGTGTGTAGGCCCCTTATCTGGCTAAAAATTACTGCCTATCAATTCAAAGTACTCCGAATCTTGAAAATTTGAACATCTTATTTTCAGGAGGTCTGCCTCTTCTGCACCTCCCCTCCCCGCGGACGTGCCCATGCGTAAGACTGCACTGGTGAGTAGACCAAATAGCAATAATAATAACAACGAGAATGAGATTCCTTCCCCTTCAAGAGATGCATTCAATCCGAGGTAAAAGAGCAAAAAATAATAGTAAATAAAAAAGAACGCAGGGAAAGGGGGATTGTAAAAGCCTTTTGTGCAAAAAAAAAAAAACCCTTGCAAAAGGGGGAAAAAGAAAGCGTGGCCAACGCCTTCTTAGAAGGGAGGGTGGGGACGCGGCTCCCGGAGGCCTTTTAAAAGGACACTGCTCACTTGAATTTCTACGGCTCGCGGCTCGTCACGGTTCATTTGTAGCCAATAGGAGCAGGCATCACAAGCGAAAAAAGAAGCGATTCACGGTTCATTTTCGACCAATTACAGGAGGCGTTTTAACAGGAAACGGTTCACTTTCATTTCTGCGGCTCACGGCTCTTCACGCTTCATTTGTAGCCAATAGAAGCAGGCAACACAAGCGAAAAAAGAAGCGATTCACGGCTCATTTCTGACCAATTACAAGAAGCGTTTCAATGGGAAATGGTTCACTTTCATTTCTGCGGCTCTCGGCTTGTCACGGTTCATTTGTAGCCGAAAAAAGCCTGCAATATGAGCGAAAAGTTCGTATTCCGCTCATGAGCAGTCACTTATCAGTTTAATAAATATTTGAAATCACAGCGATACTCCCCCACTGGGGGAGGGCTGAGTTCGCAGTTATTCTTACCAGGACCGTAACTAGAGGGGGTGGAGGGTGACGGTCCCGGGCGGCAGAATTTAGGGGGGCAGTTTTAGGTGGGCACAAAGAACACCATTACAAGATAGTCGAATTTTATCATTATAAATCGTTGTGGGGCAGCGAAAATGATGTTTGTCCCGGACGGCAGAAATCCTAGTTACGGCCCTGATTCTTAGTTTTCTACTTTCTAACACTATAAATTAACTATAGAGGGGGCCCTTGAAAAGTCCCGGTCGGGGGGCTTGCTACAGGAGGGGGGGGGGTTCATGATGACAGACAGATTTATGGTTTTTTACACCCTTTTTTCCCCAATCTTTTCATACCTCCAATCTCCCAGATTTGAAGTCCATTTGATGAATACATATAATTCGTGTCTGAAACATCTTTTGGTCTGGGCCGATTTCTGCATTGACGAGAGGGGCGTTTGCCCAGATATCCTTAATTATGTTGGGCCTCAGAAAACCCAGGGGCCCATGAAGCTCTTAAGACGGCCGGCCCTGTTAACGAGTACAGACATCCTGGAAAGTTTTAGAATAGCCAAAGATTTTAACGAACCACGCCTTTATAATTTCTAATATATCATGCTATCATTTTTATAATATATAATAATAATAATTTTAAAATCAATAACGCGACGACCGTGAGAAAACCGTATTGAAAACCACGTAACTGACATAAAATGTGCATAAAGCCATTGTTAAAAACAAGGTAATAGGCATGCTATGCTGCATTATTATTATTACTTTTTTGACATTTTCGGCTATTCTATCTTTCAAGTTGAGTCTTGTTTTGGTACATGAAAAATTGGTCAATCATTAGAAAAATGTGAACACGAACGAAAACACAACACACACACACACACACTCCATAGCCTTTTTTTTCTATACATTTATTTACAGAAGTTGTGGGCAATCGACAAACTTTTTTCACATAATTCATAAATAAAAAATTGTGGGGAATCGGTTAAAGCCGTCCGGATATTACACATATTTTTCCTTGTGGTGGGAAGAGAAGTCAAAGCCGTCTGGAGATGACACTCGGTGTTTTGGTTGAGGTGTCACATGTTGTCGCGTATGTGTATGTCCGTTCCATGCGTATGTAGTGATTTTTGTGATTTGTTTTAGTTTAATAAATAAATTGAATAGATTTTATCATCGTTAATCACTACAACTGGTGACCTATATTGTGAAGAGGACAGGCAACCAAAGGATTTAAGCAAAACAAAATGGCAGATGAAAACGCAACTGGTTCGGCAGAGATCGCCCATGTTTCCGTAAAAGCTCCACCGTTTTGGCGAGCAAATCCGGAGATCTGGTTTAGGCAGATGGAAAGTCAGTTTCTTCTGGCAGGAGTGACAGCCGAGGTGACCAAGTATCATCACATCGTATCTGCCTTGCAACCAGAGGAGCTGTCTGTTGTCGGGGACATTATCACCAGCCCACCCACCGCAACATCTTACGCTACGCTAAAACACCGTTTGTGCACGCAGTATGCGGACTCGGAGGAACAGCGGTTGCGCGACCTAATTTCTGGATTGCAACTGGGTGATCGGAAACCATCACGCCTTCTCCTGGAAATGCGAAGTAAAGCTGGGCAACGGGTGAGTGAAGTCTCTTTTCCTCCAGCGGCTGCCTACAAATGTTCAGCAAATAGTAGCAATATCCAATGATAGCCTGGATAAATTGGCAGAAATGGCTGATGCCATACTTGCCGCCGCGGAAAGCTCCACTGCAATTCATGCGGTGTCAGCTGAAGCTTCGCAAATGCAGACCATTCTAATGGACATTTCTTCGCGTTTGCAGCGTCTCGAAACGCGTGCTCGATCCCAATCAAGAAATCGCCGAGGATCTCGTCAGCGTTCCAGCAGTCGTGACGGAAATTACCAGCACTGCTGGTACCACTGGCGTTTCAAAGAAAAAGCAACCAAATGTGTCCAGCCTTGCAGTTTCAACCAGCAGGGAAACTAGTTGGGCCGTCACTCGATACTCAGAGTGACGGCAAACTCGAGTGCTTCCGGCTATATCTGTCTGACCAGTCATCTTCCGTGCAGTTCCTCATAAACACTGGCGCTGATGTATCGGTACTGCCACTACGCAAAGAAGATTCCCGACGTCAGCCAGACAAGCTTCAGTTGTTTGCTGCAAACGGAACTGCCATACATACCTTCGGTCAACGACTGTTAAAACTAGACCTAGGACTTCGTCGTGCATTTCATTGGTCATTCATCGTTGCTGCCGTTTCACGTCCAATCATCGGATCTGACTTTCTGCGGCATTTCGGACCGCTTATAGATGTTCGTCGCGGTCAATTAATCGATCCACTCTCTCAGCTTCGTTCACATTGCAAGATTGCTGGTGCGGACGTACCATCCCCAGCAGTGAAATGCATCCGGGACAATAGTGAATTTCATCGAATTCTCACCGAGTTCCCTGAACTGACAGAGACTGTAGCAACGTTTAATGCTGTTAAACATGACGTCCAACACTGCATTGAGACCAAAGGCCCGCCGGTTGCATCAAAACCTCGCAGGCTTCCACCGGACAAGCTGCGTGCAGCCAAGTGGGAATTCGATCATCTAGTTGCCCAAGGAGTTTGCCGACCATCTCAAAGTTGCTGGGCAAGCCCACTGCACATGGTACCCAAGTGCAACGGCGATTGGAGACCATGCGGCGACTACAGGAGACTGAATGCTGCAACTATCCCTGACAGATATCCCGTTCCGCACATCCAGGACTGTCTCCAGGTGCTAGAGGGGAAACAAATATTCTCCACCCTAGATCTCGCAAAAGCTTTTCATCAAATCCCTGTGAGACAAGAGGATATTCCGAAAACAGCCGTAACAACACCATTCGGGCTGTTCGAATTTCTCTTCATGCCTTTCGGACTATCGAATGCAGCTGCAACATTCCAGAGGTTCATACATATGGTGTTGCAGGGTTTCACCTTTTGTGTACCGTATTTCGACGATGTTCTCGTGGCATCTACAAACGCTGAAGAGCACAAGGAACATTTGCGACAAGTATTCAAACGTTTTTCCAAATTCGGAGTTCGCCTCAATGCTGCTAAATGTGTTCTGGGGCAACCATCAGTTCGATTTTTGGGTCATTTGATCTCTGCAACTGGCGTTGCACCTCTTCCTGAGAAAGTGTCGGTCATCGCTCAATACCCAAAGCCAGACACAGTCAAAGAGCTCCGACGATTTTTGGCCCTCCTCAATTTTTATCGTCGCTTCGTTCCAAAAGCAGCAGAGACGCAGGCACTCCTGTATAAATTTCTAGCGGGTTCCAAGCGAAACGATAAGAGGAAGATCGTTTGGACCAAAGAAGCCGATGAAGCATTCCTGAAGTCTAAGCGGGATCTGGCAGATGCAACAGCTTTGGCATTTCCAGTGGCAGCAGCATCTTTGGCTATTGTGGTAGATGCTTCCGATATTGCCATGGGCGCAACTTTGCAACAACGTGTGTCAGGATCTCGGCAGCCACTTGGGTTCTACTCCAAGAAGTTATCTCCTGCACAAAAGAATTACAGTGCCTATGATCGAGAGTTGTTGGCAGCTTACTCTGCTATCAAATATTTCAGGCACATGGTTGAAGGCCATTCATTCGTCCTGTACACGGATCAGAAGCCTCTCACATATGCCTTCAGACAGACTACTGACAAATGCTCACCTCGTCAGCTTCGACACTTGGATTTCATTGGCCAGTTTACCACAGAAATCCGACACATCAAGGGTGCAGAAAATGTTGTGGCAGATGCATTGTCTCGGATATCCATATCTTCCATAGACACACCATCTCCCACCGATTTCAAACGAATGGCAGAGGAAGAACTCAAAGATGAGGGTATTCAGCAACTACTCACCAATCCTTTATCTACTTCCTTGAAAATCCACTCTCTTCCTGTTGATGAATCAAAGCTTCAGCTGTACTGTGACGTCTCTACAGGACGCATTCGACCACTGGTTCCATCCTCGATGCGTAGGGACATCTTCACTGCCTTGCATGGACTGTCACATCCTGGCGTGAAGGTCTCCGTGAAACTAGTTCAAGAGCGTTTCGTGTGGCCCGCACTGAAGGCTGACGTGACCACTTGGTCACGTACATGCATTAACTGTCAGAAGTCTAAAGTGAGTCGGCATACGAAGAGCCCACATGGGAATTTTCACCACCTGATGCCAGGTTTGAACATGTCCACATTGATATTGTAGGCCCTTTGCCTCCATCAGAAGGCTACACATATTGCCTCACCTGAGTGGATCGCTTCTCTAAATGACCTGAAGCCTTCCCTATGCCGGATAGCTCTGCTGACACCGTGGCCAAGGTTTTCTATTCTGGATGGGTTGCTCGGTTCGGTTCACCTAACAGAATCACCTCAGATCAAGGTGTCCAGTTTGAGTCCTTTTTGTTCAAGGCTCTAACCAAGTTCTTGGGAACCAATCGCCAGAGGACCACATCATACCATCCACAAGCAAATGGTCAAGTAGAACGCTTTCATCGAGACCTTAAGTCTGCTATCAAGGCTCACGCAACTAACCGCTGGGTAACAGTACTTCCTACGATTCTGTTGGATTTTCGAGCCGCCTGGAAGGAGGACTTGCAAGCTACAACTGCGGAAATGGTGTATGGTGCACCTATACGGCTGCCAGGAGAGTTTTTCGTACCTAGTCGTCATCACCCAGATCCATCAAGCTTCGTTGATCAGTTGAAGACCACCATGGAAAATTTAAGCCCAAGACAGACTGTTCGCCACTGAAAACATTCTGTTTTTGTGAGCAAGGACCTGCTGTCTTGCTCATATGTTTTCCTCCGCACGGACAGAGTGAAGAAAGGCCTAGAACCTCCGTACGAGGGACCTTACCAAGTACTGTCAAGATCAGAAAAGGTCTTCCAAATACTAATAAAAGGTCGACCAGTATCTGTAAGCATAGACAGAGCCAAACCGGCTTACATCTGCGGTGATGACCTGCCCTTCAATGCCCACAAGCCTTCCAACGATCAACAAGCAACAACAACTTCACAGCAAGCAACAACAACTTCACAGCAAGCAACAACAACTTCACGGCAAGCAACCACAAGTTCAAAGCATCAGCAAGCAACAATAATTTCAAAAGATCAACAGACTTCCAGTGACGAGGACCAACCTTTCATGACCACCCGCTCAGGTAGACGGGTCAGATTCAGGTTGCTTTGCAGGTAGTTCTCTCGCTATCGCTGGTGGGGGGACTGCCTGTGGAGAATCGGTTAAAGCCGTCCGGATATTACACATATTTTTTCTTGTGGTGGGAAGAGAAGTCAAAGCCGTCTGGAGATGACACTCGGTGTTTTGGTTGAGGTGTCACATGTTGTCGCGTATGTGTATGTCCGTTCCATGCGTATGTAGTGATTTTTGTGATTTGTTTTAGTTTAATAAATAAATTGAATAGATTTTATCATCGTTAATCACTACAAAATACATAAAAATGAAATGAAATACATTGAGTAACAAACCCCTGCTTGCGAACTAATCTGGCTCACTTAAGTAAAATGTACCCATGAATTTCAAAACAAAATATTATAATTTGAGAAATTATGCATTACCAAGTGAGGTCGAATAATGTGTTCGGAATAGAATCATGTTATGCATTATACATTTTTTTGCGATTACAACAGTGAAGAATATAAGTCAGTACGACATCATCATAGGCGTAAAATAATAGGAAATGTCGGGAGCAGTAAATAGTGGTTGGGGAGGAGTGTTCAAAACCCAATATTTGGGTAGAAATTTAGGAATCACAGAGATAGAATAAATATTGCTGGGGGTTTGGGGTGATGCTCAGCACCTATCAAACATTCAGCTTACGCGTACTCTCAGCACATATTAAACATTAAGTTCACCCTTATGCTCAGCGCTTTAAAACATGTGTTGAAATTAATTTTGTCTGTTCTTTTTTTCCCATTGATATTTCGCTCGTGGAGTGGTCTAACAGCCAAATTGCACATTTTAATTTCTACTTCAATATTTCACTATTTGGGAAAATTGTAAAGTAATAAAATATCAAACTGAAACAGTATTTTTGTGCTCACTCATCAGAATTCAACAACTTGCAAAAACGTTAGTGTGCTTCTAAGCACCGCAGCCGAATGGGCAATGCTGCACTTTCTTAAGATTATCCTGAATATCATACAGTTTAGATAACGATTGTGGACTCTTTTTAAAATATTGCACTGTTTGCTTCACTTTGTTCACGGTCTTTTGCATTGATTTAGCGACCACGTTCTGGACCACAAGATTTAAGGAGCGGGAAAAACACGATACGTGACGCAAATTCAGTGAAGTGGCTGCAGCTTTCATGTTTGCGGCATTATCAGTTATTATTGCAGATACTTTACAGTCAATTTTAAATTATTTGGTTACGTGCCCTACCCACGCCGAGATATTTTGTGAGAAATGATTTGCTTAAACTCATTACATTCCAGTGGATTAGACTTCAAACATGGGGGGGGCTTCATTTATGGAATGAGCGGTTACCACAAAAAAGCTCACATTTAGACTCGTTCAACCGTCGGATGTCAAGCTGACCGCTTTAGCCTGTTTCAGTTCGTGTTCGACTCTTTTTAAAAACACGTTACACAATATTGGCAACAAAGAATTGGATAAAGTTTTCCTGCTTGGTAATATCTAAGTTGGACAGAACAGATTTACAAAATTTTGAATTCCTCATCTTCCGCCTGGGAAACGGCTGGTTCTCCGTACAAGTCATTTTTAGAACTTGCGAATCTAATAATCTGCCCTTATTTGCGGGGATGGGTATCGTGATTTGACACTAAACTTTTTTTTTCACTTTATCGCTGGTCTCCCGTATTGACTTAGCGACGACAAGATTTAACGAGTAGACAAAACAAGAAATGTGCCGCAAATTCAATGAAGTGGCAGCAGATTCAATGTTTGCAGCTTTACCAGTTACTATTGCTGATATTTTATAATCAATTTAAAAATTTTTGGTTGTGTTTTCTACCCTTGTCACGACGTCGATTTTTCGGCCCACACCCTATCAGCCCAGAAGTTGGACATGTTTTCGTTCGATACATTGGATACAAATATGATAATTTGCTTAAATTAACACATGAACATGAGAAAATTTTAATAATATAAAACATTAAACTCTAACAGCACGCACTCACTCAATGAAATTCAATTTGTGATATGCTAAACCATGTTGCACATACTTTTTTGTTTGTAAACTTTATTTCCCCCCCCCTCCCCATGTTGGCCCCCAAAGCAGAATATGCTGAAATTCTCGACGTACGTCGCAGATCAATTGGTGCTACCGCGGAACGATATGTAAGAATTTTAGGAGAAAACGCGGACAACACTTCTACGGGATTTACCGCAGAAAATTTCCAGTCAGCAGAGGGCTTGCTGCAGGACAAAGCAAGAAATTCTGCTTTGAGACACGTCGGGATATGGTTATTTCTGACCACGACCTTGGGCGGAGGTACAGGGGGCGGGGGACATTGCCCCCCTCCCCCTCCAGCATCAAAGGAGAAGTCGACTGATCTAATGCATATATGTATAGATGAATCACCCTCCCCCCTCCAGACTTCCAAGTCTATCTCCGCTTATGACCACGACCTATTAGCCTATTAGCCGAGCAGTTTGAACTATTCTCATTCGAGACATCGGGTACAGATAAAATCAGATAATTGAATTAAAATAACACGTGACATAACACATTCACATTAATTCAAACTTGCAAATTCGGAAAAGGTAATGTTCAATTTGTTGAAATTCGTAAAAATGGGTTTAGTAGCAATATACACATAGAACTGTCTTTATAACAATTCGCAGTTCTGATTCAGAAATAAAATTGCTGAAATGTTTTTGGACGATAGACGGTTTCTTTTTTCCGTGCAAATTTGTCCTGCTTTCGAAAATATTCTTTCGCAGGGCACGGAAGTAGCAGGAATGCAGAGCCTTTTTAACACCATTTCATACAAAATGGATAAACGGTTATTTTTGAATTCCACCAAACTATTGGGTCACTTGTTCGTGCAAGATAAGGTTCTGCCATATATTTGTCGAGTTCGACAATTGCAGCAGCTGATGGGTCGTGTTTAGTTCGTACTTTAGTCACTACTTCGTCAAACTCCTACCAAACTGAGCCTGTTTGGATGACGGTAGACGAGACTAGGGAATGGGCCGTTTCCGGCTGAGAGTTCTGCTGTTTGGAAATGATTGCTCTCATCTTTCCAACTAGACCTTGGTAAGCATATTTGTAACTACTCCCATCCGGAAAGCCCTTTTTTTTTAACCTAGGGTCCAACAAAACTGCCTGTGTAACGAGTTCATTTTGCTCTTTGTTCCTGATACGCGTATTTAAGCCCTCAAGAAATTCTAGTGCCAGCCGTTTAACATCCTCGTTGACCCTTGGATGTTTCTCCATGTATGTATGGGTCAGTCTGGCCAAAATACGTCCCAAAATAATAGTTTTGGACAGTGTCACATTTTTTTCGGCCGATATTTCAACCGTTACTTCGTTGAATGGCTTTAGAAGTTCTATACTATCTTTCATTGTGTCCCAGTCTCCTTCACTGAAAGCCACTCCAATTTTAGACCCTAATAGGGCCATCGTGGACACAATAGGTTCCTTATTAACATAAAAACGCTCAAGCATGTCAAACGTGGAATTCCATCGAGTGGGTACGTCTTGTTTGAGTTTAATGCGTTTTTTTTTTAAGACTATCCTGCATATCATACAGTTTAGATAACGATTGTGGACTTTTTTTGAAATATTGCACTGTTTGCTTCACTTTGTCCACGGTCTTTTGTATTGATTTCGACCGCGTTCTGGACCACAAGATTTAACGAATGGGCAAAACACGATATGTGCCGCAAATTCAGTAAAGTGGCTGCAGCTTTCATATTTGCGGCATTATCGGTAACTATTGCAGCTACTTTAAGGTCAATGTCAAACTTTTTGGTTAAATGTCCTATCCATGTCGAAATGTTTTGTGCGGAATGGTTTGTTTCAAATTAATTGCACTCCAACAGGTAGGACTTTAAACATGCGGCTTCATTAATAAAATGAGCAGTTACCGCAAAAAAGCTCACATTGTTTGGGCTCGTCCAACCGTCAGATGTCAGACATACCGCTTTTGCCTGTTTTAGTTCGTGTTCGACTCTTTCTAAAAGGTCGTTGTACAATGTTGGCAATAAAGCGTTCGATAAAGTTTTCCTGCTAGGCAATGCATACATTGGGCAGAGCAGATTAACAAATTTTTTGAATTCCTCGTCCTCTACCAGGGAAAATGGCTGGTACTCCTTACAAATCATTTTTAGCGGTTGCGAATGTATTAATCGGCTCTTATCTGCCGCGATGGGTCTGGTGATATCCATAAACCTGGTTAGTGTTTGTTGACTTCTAGGCATAGAAGATGATGAAGATGCAAGTTCTTGTGAGTTTAGTGAGCTGGTTGCCTCAGTTGCGGATGCATCACAACCTGCTGCTTCTTGAACACTGGAAGTAGCTGCAGCTTCATCGGGTATCGTCTGGTATGATGTTTTGGAAATATCTGGATTTGCCCTATCAAGAGAAACGGTTAGATGCCGCAGCTTCAAATGTCTCCTTAGATTTCCGGTTGATGCGTTTGGCACGGCAATTAGTCTTTTGCAATAACGGTATTTTGCTTTCCCATCCTCTCTTGTGAAGTGATACCAAATGTCGCTAGCCTATCGTACGGTCGACATCTCGTCTAAAACAACAGTGAAATAAGAAGAAAGGGAATGGGATTATTTTATGTGAAACTTCAAAAAAAAAAAAACATTTCGAAAACTCAATGATTATCTGAATTTTGAATGTTTCGTGTCTGTGAAAAAATGGGTATTTAAATTTTTACCTGTTCCTGTGATTTCAGCGGACATTTAGTTTTATTTCGCAAATCCAGCCCGATGTCATAAGAGGATCATTGGCCCCGAGCAAAGTTGTTTTTCTGACCCTCCCGCTCCCCTCCCCATTGACTAGAAATATGTTATTATTAATTTATATATGCTTGATCGCTGAAATTTATATCAGGTCTCGTAATCATTAGCCCCCCGAACCGTCAACGGGTGAACCCATACATACAGTAGACGGCACTACCAATAAGTAACCATTAGGAATGGATGGCTCTAGTATTGAATTTGGAAGGTGAACAGAAAACAGAAAAAAGTACTTATCATAAACATTTATTATTGGTTCTTTTTGCTTTAATTTTAATTCCACTACAAAGGGCGATCCGCATGCATTAGAAAATGAAGAGTAATAAAATCAATATAACCATTGCTGTACGTACGGGCAAATGAAGCTTCTTCTCTGGTTGCTGGAAATCGTTCTTCCTCGTAATTCCTCTCTAATAAATCATCATGCTTGAACTGTTAGTGCGATTCATCACCTGCAAAGTCACGAACGCATTTTATTTACTGTGAATCGTCTAAACATCAAGTCACATTTCTCATGCATATGAAATTTTAAAAATCAAAATTCATATTCGCGATATTTTCACAGCAATCTCATTGGAAACAGATCCAGAAAATCTGCCAGCCAACTTCTGTGTACTAATTTACTCCCTTTCACCCGCAGGTGCCTGAACTTAGGGGTTGAGACAATTTCCGCCCCAGCCCCAAAAAACAATTCTTTTGTGAGGGGCTGAACCCCCAATAATTGTGAAAAAAACAACGCAATTTCCATTTCTGCTCCTGCGTACGTATATTCGAGACTACCGGAAACTTTCAGCTCTTCCAATGTTTCCTTCATGTCGGCGGTGCTACCTCCACCCGATTTTATTCCTCCATCCCATTTACGTTTTGTCTTCCTCGGTTTCACCGTGTCCGGAAAATTCACCGCCAGCAATTCACCGACAACAATTCACCGCCGGAAAATTCACCGACCAACAATTCACCGCTAGGAAAATTCACCGACCAACAATTCACCGCCATGCAATTCACCGCTAGAAAAATTCACCGACCAACAATTCACCGCCATGCAATTCACCGCTAGGAAAATTCACCGACTAGCAATTCACCGACAACAGTTCAATGCGAGGGAGTGAGCGATTGAGTTACTGAGTGAGTGACCCAGTGAGTGACTGAGTGACCGAGTGAGTCAGTGATTGAGTGACCGAGTGAGTGAGTGACCAAGTGAGTGACCAAGTGAGTGACCGAGTGAGTCAGTGAGTGAGTGACCGTGTGAGTGAGTGACCCAGTGAGTGACTGAGTGACCGAGTGAGTGAGTGACCCAGTGAATGACTGAGTGACCGAGTGAGTAGGTGATTGAGCGGGTGAGTGACTGAGTGACCGAGTGAGTAAGTGATTGAGCGGGTGAGTGAATGATCCAGTAGTGACTGAGTGACTGAGTGAGTAAGTGATTGATCGAGTCAGTGATAGAGCGGGTGAGTGAGTGACCCAGTAGTGACTGAGTGACCGAGTGAGTAAGTGATTGAGCGAGCGAGTAAATTGGTTAGTGATTGAGCGAGTGAGTGAATTGGTTAGTTAGTTAGTTTTTAACCTAGTAGTGTCACAAATGATTAAAAAATCCGATTGTTCCGAAAACGTATTTATGATTAAGTGTAGACTTGAAGACACTTGGATCGGGCGTCCTCTTCGTCGTGGCGGTCGTCGTCAGCCGCGCTTTGACATCGACATTTGGAACTGCTTTAAAGGAACGCGTAACGATTTCCCTAATACCAACAATTCTAGCGTTCCAACAGCAATTATCTGCTCACCACCCAGATATATGGAAGTTCATCGGTGCCATAAAAAGAGAACAGAGTTTGAATGAAGTTTGGATGGAGCAAATTGTAAGTGGACAAAACCATCACATTGATTAGGAGAAAGAAATACCGGGACTCTGCGCAGAGATTAAAGAATTTACCCTTGACCGAATTCGCAAATTTTATGGGGTCCCAGACTGGATATACCTTGGACTTCCACTATCGCAAGGACCCCTGGAAATGAAACCTTTTAATTTCCCCATGAAGGTATATGTGCAATCCCCGGGTATCCCGACCCTGTATGTTGGGAGCACTGGTGATATATGTATATTTTACGTATACATACCTCTCGGCATGACCCCCACGAGGGCAGGGCTGACAGGGGCCGGAACGTTTCTTATCGCTTTTTGATATTTTCACACTATAAATTAAGCACAGAGGGGCCCATGAAGAAGCTGGTTTGGGGGCCCGCCATCCATTTCAGCTTGGGGGACCTGCTGTAGGATGTGGGAAACTCGGTGTACATGCACATTACTTGGTCCCGATGTGTCAAATGGGTCCCGATATATGCAAGAGTTAAATGAAAACTTGACCCCAAAATCGTAACCGACTTCCGTAACACAAAAACGTAACAGATTTCCATCACTCAAAAAACGTCACCGACTCCCGTAATAAAAAAATCGTCACTAATTTCCGTTGCATAGGAAGTATATATATACGTATATAGTAAATATAGAGTACATATACTAGATACGCACTAAGGCGGGATTTTTGAAAGTTCATCACGTGAAATCGCGGGTAACAGAAATCCATTGGTTACTGATGATCAGCGATGTTTTTTATAACATCAAAGTGATAACAGGAGATGATTTTAAGCATTTTTATGAAGTTAATTCATCGCGTATCCACTTACTTTATTATCTTTTAATTCTGTTATTATCCCTTTTAACATTTCATTAGAAGTTTCTCAGTAAAACAGAGTTAATGGAATTTTGTTGAATATACTACCTTGTATTGGGCAACAGCAATTTGTAATTTATACAAATACAAGGCCACAACAGGCAAAATGCCCAGCGAGGTGGCTGAGAAAAAGATGCCCACAATAAATATGGATGTCATATATTTAAAAAATACAGCAACCCGAATCCGTATCATCTGAATTTCTTCTCATAAAGTCATTATTTAAACTTTCCGCCATATCTTTAGGACATGGCACTTACTCACTCAATAGATCACTCACTCACTAGATCGCTCACTCACTAGATCGCTCACTCACTTAGCAGCTCGCTCACTCACTCACGGACTGACTTACTCGCTCATTGAATCAGTAACCCACTCGCTCACTGAATCACTTACTCACTCGGTCACTCAGTCACTCACTCACTCAGTAACTCAATCGCTCATTCCCTCGCTAACTGACTCGCATCGAACTGTCGTCGGTGAATTGCATGGCGGTGAATTGTTGGTCGGTGAATTTTCCTAGCGGTGAATTGCATGGCGGTGAATTGTTGTCGGTGAATTTTCCGGCGGTGAATTTTCCGTAAACCCGGTTTCACGGGGTACATTTTTAATTTAATCAATAAAATTAATGAGAAAAATTGGGGTAAGGCTGTGTCATAAACAAAATCACAAGTTTTGACGTGAATACGTTCTTTGTGCATTGAATTGCGTGGCAGATAATGACTTGATCAAATGGATATCATCGGATTTATGCATAGGATCGCGTATTTATCAAACGATACCACTGGCTTTCACTTGAGCTGTGAACCTCTCGAAATATTGCGGAAACGTTTCATTACGAATGCGGTAAACGAGCCTGGTGCACACACCTGACGGTGTATTGCATCTTTTTTACCAGAGTTTCGCCTAAGGATTTGTCTTCACGAGATCTATTCGCAGAAATCAAAAACATGGATACATTCTGGATGGTTTTTGAGATATGAGCCTTTGAAGAAGTGGTTCTTAACCTTTTTTTCCATCTCGTCCTCCGCCCTGTGCGAAAAAACATTTACTTTCTCGCTCCCCCTTGGATAATGAACTTTTTAAAATTTGGTTCTTTGTAATTACATTAATTACCCATTAATTCGATTTTTCTGAATGTTTTTATATATTTTGTAGTTCCTTTTTCTGCCGATGGTTTTGGGCTTCTATTTCTTTAATCTGTTCAAAAGCCAAACTAAAACGCCTTGCTACTTTTTAACATTTCTCAAAATTCGAGAGAAAATGATTCAATGAGTTTTTCTTCACTTATTGACTTCAGCCCAAACAACAATTTCCATATGTATTTTTAGCACCTGATAATTTCTTTAACCTTTTTCCTGCTTACGAAAGTATCAAATTCAAGCGCAGCATGCATCATATCGGCACACATGATTGTATAGAGCAGCGGTTCTCAACAGGTGCTGCGCGGAGCCCTTGGGGCTCCATGTGCACTATCTAAGGGTACGTCCATAGTGCACCGCTTCCCGCTTCTCGCTTTACTGCTTAAACCGCAGCAGTTGTAGAAGGCGAGATGATCCCGCGCGATTCTAGCTGGCGGTGGTTATAGTGCACGACTCGCGGGAGCGTCTGCCTGCATGAGCAGTTGCATCATGGAGCTATCACGTGGGGATCTATTGTGTTTTTGTTGGCAGCAAAAAATATTTATCATAAAATTAAACATGAAAGAATGACGAATGTACATGAAATGAATAGAACTCGCCTTGAAGTTGCAATGGGATAGTGTAATCACCAATTATAGTTAATTAATTGATGATAAATCAGCGATTTTTCGCTTTTAGTGACAACAAATTTTCGATTAGAAAAACGAGAATTAATCGTTACAAAATTCCGTTTAATTTAGTTTTATCGTTAATTAGTTTATTAACGATAAAATTAAATCATGATCCATAATTAGTTAATAAACTAATTAACGATAAAACTAAATCAAACGAAATTTTGATTAATTAACGATATCATTTTTATTATGTCAACTAATTAACGATTAATATTAACAATAATTAGTCGTCATAAAAACTCCGTTGGATTTAGTATGATCATTAATGATCCTTAATTAATTAACGATTTCACTTATTATTATCGTAACTAATTAACGATTAGTATTAGCAACAATTATCCGTCACAAAAACTTCGTTGGACTCAATATAAGCGTTAATTAACCTTAATTAATGATTACTTAATGATATCGCTTTTATTATGTCATATCTAGTTAACGATAAGTATTAACAATAATTATTCGTCATAAAAACTCCAATTGGATTCACTATAATTGTTAATTTTCCTTAATTACTTAATGATTAACAATTTCGCTTTCATTATGCCATAATTAATCAACGATTAGTAATAACTATAATTAATCGTTACAAAAACTCCGTCGATTTACTATTCCACTATAATACGAATAACGAAACGAATACGAGGAACATATCCGTTTTAAAGTGCAAGCGGTGAGCCGGTCAAGCGAGAAAAAGAAATAATGATTAATTCTGGTAAAAGCGAGTAAAAGCAGTTTGAGCCGGTAAATGCAGGTAGGCGGGCGCAGTAGAAATTATATACCAGAAAGGGCTTCGCGAATCATAGAAGGTTGAGAACCGCTGGTCTAGAGACGTAAAGGGGTCACTTCTCTTTTTTTCCCCTTAGAGGGAGGAGATTTCTTTTTTGCTGGGAAAAAGCCTCCTAAGATCACAGCTGAGTTGGCCCTACCCCCTCCTCCACCAAACGACAGCGAGATTACCTACCACTGTGACTTCTATGAAGCTTCTTTTCTGAAGCGTAGGAATAAATACGCAAAAATATTTTAAAAAACTAAATTTTTGTGAAAAAATTCTTAATTCTTTCTTTCTTGTGTATATTGGTATAAGTAGAGACAGGTCCGGATTAATCATAAAGGGAAAAAAAGCACATGCCTAGGGAGGGCATCAGCAGAAAAAGAGCACCACAAAAATGATCAATTAGTGCAATTTTTTGTAATGTATTTTTTTTCCGTAACATCAACCATCCGGTGGGAAATCCTAAAATTTGAGAGCACTCTTGATCGAACAATCGAAGATCTATATCGAAAGGTTGACCAGGACCGCAGCTGGGGAGGGCGGGGGGTCTGATGTCCCGCGGCGCTGGACCGGGAAGGGAGCTGATTATATTCTTTTTTCCGGTAAAAATTGCTTGGGGGATGCCGAAGTGGATACAGATCTCGCAAGTGACAGTAAATTTTCGTTTCTAGTTGCGGCCGTGAGGGAAGGAAAACAGAAGAAAAAATAGCAGAGGAAACTAAGTTAAAAAATTGCGAACAAGAGCTCGTGTTAATACTCAGTTTTTAATTGAAATTCCATAAAGTAAGCCCAGAGCCGTCTCTACAGCGCCATAGTTTTCTGACCCCCCCCCCCTCCTCCATCTTGCTATAAATGCCTGCCCACAAATTCCACGCTTTCTCTCCAACATTTTAACCACATAGAATTGTCACATGAAGCCTCAACGGCACTTGAAGCTCACGAGCAGTGGCATCTGAGTCCTCGAGCAAAATGATTTTTCGGCCCACCCCCTCCCGACCTAAAAATACCTGCCTACCACTTACCATAGATATTATCGAAAATTGCAAACAGACCTAATAATTGTTATAAGACCCCAGGTCACGCGTAAGGGTTAAAAGTGAAAGGGACGGGGAGAAGAACAAAAATCCCTTGAATGCTCAGTGCAGGGCCGCACAGGGGCGTAGCCAGAAATTTCGTTCGGAGGGGACCACTTTCATTTCGGGGGGGGGGGGGGGAGGGGACCAAAGTGATAGAACAATAGATTTGGCCATCTTTTTCCTTTTTTCGGTCATTTTCTCACATTTCGGGGAACCAGAACCTCAGTCCCCCATCGCTATGCCCTTGCGGCCGCAACTAGGGGTAGGGGGAGCAGGCGGGTCTCGTGCCCCGGTCGCTGGACCAGAGGAGGTGCAAATTTTATTCTCAAACCTCTCCTTCAACATTATAAGGGGGCGTCAAAATGCGCACTTGCCCCGGGTGATCGAACATCTAGTTGCGGTCCTGGTTTAGGGCTTTCGTATAGGTTAATCCGGCCCTGAGTATAGAGAGAAAAATCTGCATTTTCCCACAAAATCTGACAAACAACCCCTTCCCTTCCATTGTTGATGCATTGATTACATTGCTTTCATTATTAGTGAAATTGACTGTATTATATTTATTTATATTATTGATGGATGAAATTTCGATATGGTGGACAATGCATCACCATCAGTGCGCACTATACTGTGATTTTTTTCTCCGCGAAGTAGCAGAAATCGCATCTACATATTACGAGCAAGAAATCACGGTGTGTGTGCAAGGATTAATTACTTTAACAAACTCGTGTTCACACTTCAGCCATGCATTGGCAGCATTCGCGATGCCATATAAAATATATTAAATCCACCAATCACTTCAAGGAGAGTGAAAGGACATTACACTCATTGTGTTGTACAATAAGACAAGATAACCATAAGTATCCTTTATGGGCATTGTATATAATATTCTAACATGTATACATGATTGTTTGTAATTGCATTTTTAATTGGGTTGCTGTATTTTTGAAATTTATGACCATCCGTATTTATTATGGGTATCTTTTTCTCAGTCACCTCGTTAGGCATTTGCCTGTTGGGCCGTTGTATTTGTTTTTGTACGAAAAGGGAGGATTTTTGAGTTCTAGCCCCCGTCCCCCCAGCCGAGATTATAACGTTATTTCGCAGGAAAAAACGTATACCTCCCCCCTACCCTCTTAAGAAATTTTTTTTAAATTTCCCCCTCGTGAAAATTCTGGTGTACGCCTATTATTACAGTATTCAAAAACTACTTTTATTTCTCTTAACACCAACTAAATGAAATTTCAGATTTTTCATCACATTCTGGTCGTTCTTCATTCCTTTGAAAACCAAGTCATTGCGACATAAAATAGTTGTGCAAACTATTGTACTTTTCCCGTTACTGATTTCATGGAAATATCAGGGAAATTTGCTATTAAAATCGAAAATTCGAAGTAATAAAGGTAGGGATCAAACAAGAGTTGGTCTGGTTTGACAGAAAATACAATACCTGTCCAGCAGCAATGAAAGCAATCGTTAGAATTATTATAATCCAGCTTCTATCCATATTTCAAATGCACTCAAGTGCTCATGTGCGCGTTAACTATCAGAGACATGGACATGAAGGAAACATTGGTGCGAGGGGGAGGACTGAAAGTTGCTAATCGTCCTGCATATATGGGACTCGAACGCGTACGCAGGAGAAGGAAGGTGCATTGCATTGTTTTTTTCAGAAATTATCGAAGGAAGGGGCTCTCAAATGGCCTCAGCGCCCTAGGTTTCGGCGCCTATGTTAACTATATTCCCAGCGATGCTTTTTGCTTTTTTTTGGGGGGGGGGCAGACTCTTTCATCCCATAACACACATTAAAGAAATATACAATCTCATTGTGTATTCTTATCAATATAGGGGAAGAGGGATTGGGCTTCCTGCATCCCCCCTTCCACTTTATACACCCCTGCACATTTGATGTAAGTTTATATTTTTGTGAGTGGGGTAAGTTGCATAGCATTCCCTTATATGTTCACGACATGTTTTCAAAATATACCTCGTTTCAAAACGTTTTCCTTTGAATTAGCGTACTCCATGAACACCACCTATAGAACAAGGCCTCCGCACGAAGCTTGTGATGTCAATGAAGGCCATTTGTCCTGTTGTTATTGGATATACTGCAAAAAAATGGCCTTCAGTTATGTGACGAGCTTCGTGCGGAGGCCTTGTTCTGTAGGGGGTATTGACTCCACACCTGTTTTTTTCCACCTGTGATCCATGGAACCCTAGGAGTCCGTGAGCACCTTATTGGGGGGGGGGAATTTTCACGGGATCTTCTTTTTTTTTTCATTCACTACCATTGCATGCAAGACACATTTGGTGCTATGAAATTGTAACTTGGTACTACATTTTTTTATGACATGCAAACTGTAAAAAACACTAAATTTTGGATTTAATGGGAGGTGGGCGTCGAAATTAATCTTCGGATTCTACGGGGAGTCGGCGGTGCATTGACCTTCACGACAAGAAACGTAATAACAAACAGTTTTGGAAACACGGCTCTGTACGTTCTAGTTGGTTTCTTTTTACTCTGCAGACCATTTTTTCCAAAATAGAATTCACAGAAACATAAGTTAATTCGCGACCGGTGAACAATGTGTTTATAAAAGTGAATTGAGTCTTAATGGACACCTACTAGTCGGGCTGGGTTTATCTCATTAAACGCAAATCCCACAGTTAACCAACACAATACACAGTTTCGGTTAATAATTGAATAGTAATGGTTTAAATTGGGTATGGTTTTGTAATATTTGTATTTTTCTGCCCAAAATGAATTCAGAAGTGTACCAATAAGCGACTCTCATTTGAAGCTCCGTTTTCCGTATGTTTTAAAATGAAAATTTAACGACAATATCATAAAACTAATCATGAAATATAAATGTTAATGAACACATTTATTAAAAGGCTTTTGATAAATCTGTATGCTGGAGGTAAAGGGCACTACGTGCATTTCCGCCAATATTAAAATAACGCCGTTAATGATTGGCAGTACTTACGATAGTAGTACGATAACATAGTAACGATAGCAGTAGTAACGATAAACATAGGTACAGGGCACTAAGTTCTATTTCAATTAATAACAGAGCTGTTCCACCTTCATAAAACAAACGATCTCCATATAAAGACACACTAAAAAAACTTTAAACGGCTCTTCTGCAAAATTTCCCTTTTATGTGTGTGTGACATGGTGCCCTTTACCTCCGGCATATCGAAATAACAATGACATTTTACCCAAGTTTTTTTTTTTTTGGTTCGCCAATGATTATCTGCAATTGAAATTTACCAAGTTAATACTTATCCTGAATTCATATTAATTAGCGAATAAAGGGCATTTCTAATGATGAACAATTAGTAATAAACATACAGCCAACATTGTACGTGCACATAATTACGTCGAATCTCGATTTAAACGCGTCAATGCACTGCTATGTATATGTGCGAAGAATTTTTTAAAAATCGTATTACTGTTAATATTTTTAGTTGAATTTATAATTTTACTCATATTTTCTTTGAAAAAACGGTTGGGCGTACTTACACATTTATGAACCGGTACTTTCATATCATGAATATATATATATATATATGTATATATATATATATATATATATATATATATATATATATATATATATATATATATATATGTTATATATATATATATATTATATGTTATATATATATATTACAGTTTCTCTTTTACCAGTTATTATGTTTTACCTCTTAATGGATTTATCCTCCTCAAGATTATCCTCTTTTATCTCTTTAATGGAAAGAATAATGATAGAATAGAAAAATGAAATAAATATTTGAGCATTTAAGAGATAATTGCAGAAGCTTGTTCGCAGAACTAGTGCGCTAAAAAGTGTTTGACGGTATATCGAATAATGAGTAATCGAATTTCAATCTCTGTACAGTATACAAGAAAAATGTGTTTCCTGAAATGTTATGGAACTGAGTGGGGTTTGCGCTATTTCGAGGTTCGACTGCATTTGTACGATATGGGTGTCGACTGCATTAAACGAGGGTACTTACCATTTCAGAAGAATCTTGTCCCAGCAACCTGATCTGCTCTTCTTCGTCCAGCCCAAGCTAAGCAACTCCTAGGACACTACTTCTACAACGTTAAGGCGCGTTTACACACACCGTTTTATCGTACGTTCTGGGGTGGACCAAACCGGTCTGAAAATCGTGTCATTTTTTGGGGGTGTCTACACGCAACGATTTTTCAACCGTTTTATCTTGCGATCCAGCCCAGCTTGTGACTGTTGATGGATGTCCACAATGGAAGACGCGCTCTTGCTATTCACTCTTTACCTCTTTACCAATTATATCAGTTGTAGAAGAGCAGGAAGAAAAATAAAAGAAATCGCAGGTCAGAGACATAATTTACTATATTAAAGAATCGATGAAGTGGAGGGAACATAATATAAAATTAAAATACAAAAAAAAAAAAAACCGAGCTATTCACAAAAAACGAAAATTACCCACCAAAAAAACGTTGGCGCACTGCCATGGGTGGAGATACGCCTGGGGGGGAATGCCTCCCCCCCCCCCAGCGTCAAAATTGAAGTCGACAGATATAATGTATATGCGTATATATGAATTGACATCATCATCATGCTCTCCCCCACCCCCAGATTTCCAAGTCTATCTCTGCCTATGCGCAGGGCAAGAAAAATACGTACAACTAAGGTCGGTAAAAGGCAAAAAGTGCCCTGAAATATGTCTTCTGATACGGGAATTTTATAGACTCCTTTGAATGGACGCAGACCATTTCAACTTTCGGGGGTCGCCGAGAGATGTGCAAAAAGTTTGACCGTTTTCTTCGTAATTGTTTACTTAATCCGAGGTGGCCTCGGTCCGATCCTCCTCGAATTATCGAGAGACTGCCGTAACTCTCTACTTAAGTTAAAATACCACTTTCAGAAGTTTCTCGATAAGCAAAATGGATTATGGCGTGGAAAAAAAAATTTCGTACTGCCCTCAGCCCGAAATTCCGTATCTACATATATAAAAAGTTTTAGGTGCCAATACTGAGAGATCAAAAAAGGTTTTTGACTAGTTCAGCAATTGCAGATCACAAAGTTATAATTAAAAAAAGTACTTTATTTATACAGCCAAACACGGTTAAAATAATATCGAAGTTTCTGCGAAATTTTTTTGGTACAAACGATTCGTCCTTAGTAGAGCCCGGAAGTTCAGGCAAAATGCCATAAATGCTTATTTTTACTTATTTTTAAACTTTTCCGGTAAAAATGCCGTTTGTGAAATTATCGTGCCATAAATGCCTATTTTAACAGTTTTAAGTTTATTAGTGAATTTCAGAGGCATAATCTGTAAAACTTGAATATTACGGGCATTGAAAACTTCAAAAAAAATCGATCTTTTTAAAATTTCACAAATCTCAGTATTACTTATCGTCAGAAAGCTGCCCTCCACAGCCCCATTTAGATGCAACTAAGTGATCTGAGAGATTGGTGTTGGCATGTAATAATTTTGCTTTGACCGGATGATATTAGCCGTAAATGATTTTGTTTCAGATGAACGCAGTCAGTGTTAGAAAACCGGAGGAAAGTTAGAAATTTGTTTCTCCTCACAGGCTTCATATAATATGTCTCGCTCAGGCATTGGACTGCGTTGTATGTGTATAGTGGACCGATGATTGTCCGAAAAGGTCTTGAATTGGCAACATGGCTTATGGAAGGCGGAATAGGAGCAAACAGGGCTCTGGGGCCCATGTTGTTTGGCTTTATTTTTTGCACCATAAATGCGCTGCAAACAACCATGGTTATTTATTAAACATGCACATTTAAAATCGATTAAATTGACAAGAGTTCCCCCTCCTGGGTGTGTGACAGATGCGGTCATGCAGGGCCCCACGCTTGAAGTAGTCTTGTATACGTAGTAATATAAAAATATTTTTTTCTTTTTACAAAAATAGAACACGATAGCCATGTTTCAACTATAGAAATTATAATGATTATTCAAAATGATACGACAAATAAACGAGAATCATTCGCAACTCGAGATAGCTCCACAGATCATTATCCCTACCGACCCCGCGTCTGGTAATCGTGGCCCTGGAATTGGCCTAATCCTGACGGTCTAGTAACATTTTTTTTTTGACTTGAAATCCATTTAACTTAAATAATAATGCAGTTATTATACATTGTAATTAAAATAATAGACGATCGATTGTACAATCGATTTTTCAGCTATTTTTTGGGCCCTCAATACCTTAGTTTTTAGTTATTTGTAGTTTTTTTTTTCATTAAAATTCTCTAAAAATTTTTTTCATTAAAATGTCTTTTTTTTGTGCCTATTTTATTCATTTTTAGTGCCTTTTTGCCTGCCTATTTCGACCATCTTTAGTGCCTAAACTTCCGGGCTCTAGTCATTACAAGCGAGGCTGAGGTACTTATTTTTTGGATCAAAAATGTAATCAGATGAAATCAAATATAATGTAAATAAAGTGTTCATTGACCATAATTGATCTAGAACAGTACGGTGAATTGGTATCATAAATACGAGGCATCACCAATTTTTGCTAAAAATATAACCGATTGTAGGTAGAATTATCGAAAATTGGGAAAAATGGAGAATTTTCTTAAAAAGACATGCCATAAAAACAAAAGAAAGAGTGACAAAAAAATGAATCGTTGTTACCGAGGGCGTTGAATTTCTTCGACGTTGTAAGCAACGTTCATGAAAATTCTTCTGTATGGGAATTAGTCATTCCGCCAAGAATTGTTGTTATAGAAAAATTGTCATTGAAACCGCGATCGTTATAAATAAGTCTGACTGGGAAAAATAAATTCAGGAAATTAAAATAAAATACAGTGGATGCCGCTTATAACGTTTTTCAAAAAACCGCCATGAGGAAACGTTGTAAGCGGGAAAACGCTTTTAACGGGAAATCTCAATTAGAATTACCTAGACCCCCAAAATTAGTTGCATCAAGCGGGAAAACGTTATAAATGGGAACGTTATAACCGGGATCGACTGTACACGAAAATTCATTCCATGAAAAAGGGTGCGAGGAGGGAAAAAACTGATGACAAAACGGAAACGCGTTTACACGCACCCTTTTATCGTAGGATTTCACGGAAAACTATTGCTCGGCCACCAGATTTTTTGACGCGACCTTGAACCACTTGACCTTCGACTTTTTTCCGTCTACACGACACCATCTTATCGCAGACACTCCCTCTTTTCCCCGGCCTTTACACGCCGGTTACACGCCGGTTTACAAGTCGGTCTTTTTCTCATACTAATATATACCCCCATATATATACCCCCATTTGTTATTGTCGGTGCTCCATAGAAAAATTTGTCAAGTATGTGACAACTTATCGGCACCACCATACTGCTACTTCTGTAGTTGAACGGGTTTTCGGTGCCTATCAAAAGACTTTCTAGGAAGGTGGAAGTTCGATCAGCTATATAGTGTCTAGACATGTGTGCGTTTTTGCCATGTATATGTCACTAATGTATATATAATTCAGCTTATATTTAATGCCATCTGCAACGTTATGTATCTTCTGGAAAAAAAATACTCTCTTGGAAATCCACAAACACATTAAATAATTCGAAGATACATATAATATATATGTTATTGCCAAAGCTCCAAGTTGGCCACCTCGTAAACTGGCCGGCCCAGTTGATCTGGCCAATGTCCGAAAATCGAGCTTTCGCCGGTGCTTATAATATAAGCGATATATTATATCGAGCCCTATACATCCCTACATATGGATCACTGACATATCGATATTCAGATTCCTTTGATAGTTTGGGTTGGTACAAATAGCCGTATAATATGGCTTATTACAAATAGCCGTAATTATCACAAAAAATAAGTCAATGCGGTGATTACCCCGAATTATATAAATACTCTGATATGTAGGGCTGGCCAAAGGCCCAATTTCGGGCATTGGCTGGGTTAACTGGGCTGGCCAGTTAGCGAAGTTGCCAACTTCGAGCTCTGGCAGTAACATATATCAGCGTAGGTTTACAATTATCTGATTTTGAATGATTTCAAAATTTTATCGTTTTAGTAGTCATGTTTACACATCGCAGAATAAAAGGTTATTAGTAGAGCCTGGATTATATGCAAATGCATATGTGCATATGCATTTGCATATTTTGGCCTTTTTGAGCATTTATGCATATAAATGCATAAAATCAAGGAATTTTCAGTATAAGTTCATATTTCGGAAGGTTTATTTAAGCTCACTCATTTTCGTATAATCTTTCAAATAAATATTGTTCATAATATTTTCAAAAATCGGTTTTTTTCCCCGCAGGTGAAATTTAGGGAATTAATACATATTTATAAAGTATTTTACGAATATTAACCGTTTTATTGTAAGTCTATTTCTAGAGATATGTCAAAGTGTTAAATTTTTTTTTATAAATAGTGTCGAAATTCTTTTATTACTGGTATTTTTTGTTATTGAGCAGCTACAACAAACTGAAAATTAAAAAATGCCTGAATAAAAAATATGTAGAAGTTATTTGCATATGCGGTATATATATATATATGAGGGGATATTTTTTTGTAAATGAAATACATACGCACGAAGAAATAGAAAAGATGCATTTTCTGTACACATCTGTTTTTTTTTTGTTTTTTTTTTTGCATGGTAATTTTTTTATGCGTATTTTCTCATTTTTTTGTACATATTTCGGAATTTTTGACTTTTCAAGATTTTTAGTTTAAATGCATATTTTGGTATTTTAAGAGCTTAAGTGCATGCACATTTTGGTACAAAGTTTAGATACGCGAAGAATTCACGCTAAAAGGTGTGGTATCGATCGTCTTGAAAAAAAAACAGTGCCACATTATCTTTGCCATTGTCAAAAGTTACCTGTTATCAGGACTCCAGAATCAAGAGCTCATTCAACACCCCCAAAGAAGAGGGAAGGTTCTTTTGGGAGTTTTGGTTCAATACGGATGAAAGTATTTAGGGGAAGGGGGAACGCGAGCATAGAAATGAGTACGTACGCAGAATGCCCCCGTCCTTCGCTTGGATTAGGGGTTAAAAGCGGACGAGACATATGCGGACATGTCGGAAATCGGGACATATGCGGACATTTTATGTTTACCAATAATCAAACGTTACTGGCGAGTAATTCTGGCGATTTTTAAGGTACGTTCTCTGGTCGCGATCGGGTCAAAATCGGACATTTTATGTTAACCGATAATTTAACACTTATTGGCGAATGATTCTGGCGATTTTTCGAGCTACATTTTCTAAATGTGTTGAATGAGGGGAGGGGGGAAGAATAAGTTCCTGGAAAGTTTGAAGAAGAATCAATATATGTCGGCTGCCGACCCCATGGGAGATGGTACTATGAAGAAGAATGAATTGACTGAGAGCTGGGAGGATTAGAGTCAATTGTTGCCTTGTTTTCTTCTGAGAAACGTCGTTTTCTAACATTGCCGTCCGTACCTCCAAATACGACTCTTATCCAGCCCCAGTGGCGGATTACCGCACAGGCGCATGAGGCGCGCGCCTGGGGCCTCGGCAGAGCGGGGGGCCTCCAAATAGTTGTGTGCTTCATCCTACATATGAATTTACATGCGCATCAACAAATCTCCTGAACTAAGTACAGTATCTGCTCTCCCTTTTTTTTTAACCGCAATTTTTTTTTTTTTTTATGTATACTGGGGGTGTACCACCTTCTGATTCTTAATAACCAATCATCCATACGTAAGAATCGGTTCGTAAGAATCACGTTAAGAATCGAGCTCCGAATGCAACCACGATGTGATTGTTAAAAGTTATTCTTAAGGTCACGTGACGATGGACAGGCCGATAAATTTCCCTTTTGGGGAATTTCGCCATTGGCCAATCAGCGCCCAGCTAAAAATTAACAACAGCTCGTTGTTGACGAGATAAGGAGGAAAAGAAATTTTAGAGCGACGCTAGCCTGAAAAAATGGCGGAGATTATTTCAGCAAATGTGAATACGGTTTTGAAGAAATGATAAATACATAATATTTTTTTAACATGTTACAGTAAAAAACAAACATATCCATACTTAATCATCCGATATGATTCGAATCAAAGATTCATCCCACGTTCACTGGGATGGATCCCTGCCACCCTCCATGAAGAGGGGCTATGCTGTACATGTTATGGTGAAAGTGATAAAGAGCTGCGGTTATTATATAAATATTCACCGGCCATTTAGGTAAGTTTGATAAATTTTGCTCATATACCGTGAATCTATCACATTTGTAGGTGCTAACAATAATTTTTATAACATGCTTCATGTTTCTTTAAATTAATTGTCATGGCGAAATGAACGTGGTACTGTACATGTATTGCATAGCTGCTTCGTGGCCAAAAAAAATAATATATAGTGATCAGATAATACACCAATATTAAAAATGGTCATCGCTTCTGTAATGTTGGCTTTTTCACGTACACCGAAGTATGTGAAAAAAACAGACGAAGCAGCAGGTTAATAATGATTTTTAATTTATGTACAATTATATTTCGGCCGATTGAAACTTTATCTCACATATTTTGTGGGCGAAATTCAATTTTCTCTCAAGTTTTAAACTAATAAAAAATTTCAAATCATATATGATTTGAATTTAATAATTCCATAATGTGAGTTATATTAAGTTCCCATAATATGAAAAAAATTGTGTTTACGACTCATCGATCATGATATTTATGGATTGAAAATTTGAGAATTATGCATAATCACTGGTAAATGTGATAAATGTAGCAAAATTTATCAAACTTTATTGAAATAATCCGATATTTTATCACTATTATCAACATATATGTGCTGTATATAGACTCTAACACTGTTTTCAACTCTCCCACACAACCTTCAGATAACTTTTCGATAACTTAAAAAGTCTGACGAATTCCTTATTTTGAAATAAAAATGCATTGTTAATTTTTTTTTCCATTTTTTAAAATATGAATCATAGAAAACTTCTATTAAAGAAAGAATTTAAGTTATCTCGCATAGAAGAAAAAAAATGTTTACTAAGAATCAAGCTAAGAAGTGGGTTGCCTTGGTTCTTAACTATGGAACAAAAACGATTCTTAGTTAAGAATGTGGTAGCAAAGAAAGAAGAGACATTGTAAAGCGATCATTCAGGGAGGGATTAGGGGTTAAAAGCGGACGAGACATATGCGGACATGTCGGAAATCGGGACATATGCGGACATTTTATGTTTACCAATAATCAAACGTTACTGGCGAGTAATTCTGGCGATTTTTAAGGTACGTTCTCTGGTCGCGATCGGGTCAAAATCGGACATTTTATGTTAACCGATAATTTAACACTTATTGGCGAATGATTCTGGCGATTTTTCGAGCTACATTTTCTAAATGTGTTGAATGAGGGGAGGGGGGAAGAATAAGTTCCTGGAAAGTTTGAAGAAGAATCAATATATGTCGGCTGCCGACCCCATGGGAGATGGTACTATGAAGAAGAATGAATTGACTGAGAGCTGGGAGGATTAGAGTCAATTGTTGCCTTGTTTTCTTCTGAGAAACGTCGTTTTCTAACATTGCCGTCCGTACCTCCAAATACGACTCTTATCCAGCCCATGGATAAAAAAGTAATTTTAAAACTTTGAGAAGGTTTAAATCAAAGGACTTTTAAGAAGGTGTTTTGCAATAATCTCTGCCTCAGAATTAACAATCGCTGACTTCTGCAAACATAATTTAATACACTAATACACTACATTCCCCTTAATTTTTATCCATGAAGCTTTGCAAAAAGTGACTTACACAGGGACGCCGTTATCAGACACGGGGCCATCTCAAAAATTTCGAGGCATCAAAAATGTTTAGGACACCCTTAGCCCCGATTTTATATATTTTGTGGGGGGGGGGGGGTCATCAGCTATTATTTCAGAATGTGTAGGAATGCTGAGAAATATCCTAACAAAAAATTTTACATACGCAATAAAATGTAAATAAAAAAAATTAATGATAATTCAGTACTTAAAGGTAATTTTAAAGTAATGAGAGGAAACAATATTCCAGAAACTGATGAAAATTTTAGAATTGAGGAATTGAAAATAACTAAAAATGGATCCAACACCAATGAAAATTCAGAATTAATTAGAAAAATAATAGAATTGATTTTTTTTAGAATGAACGGAAGAAAAAATTCTAGAATTGATGAAAATTCGGAATTAATGCAAGAAGTAATTTAAGAATTGATGGAAGCCTCCAATAAGTTACCGTGAGTGCGGGGCCCGGTGCAACCGCACCTGCCGCACACATCTAAGGGTGGCTCTATACTTACAGAACCATAAATTCCGTTCGGGACCACAGAGTAATAATACTATTTATATCTTAAGTCTATGTTTGGGACGCATTATAGCCAGATTGCTTTTCAGGCAGAAATTTCGAGTGGTTTGACACGTAGACTGCTCAACACTAATTTTATTGCCAAAAAATTTTTAGTGATTTCAGGGTAATTTTGAGTGCTGATTCTATGTGTGAATCTGGCATTATTTTTTTTCAAACGCTCTAATTTTTAACATAAAGTGAAAACTAAATTTCAGTAGTACTACAAAAGCAGCACACAAATCGCATTTAAATCTGCGAGCAGTTTACATCACTAGAAAGCTTGAATCAATGGAATAAATCAATTTAATCATGAAAATCAATACATAAATCGGAAGATAAGTCAATACTGATGATACTAAGGACCGGACTTGGGCAAGTGTGAAGGTTGGCCGCAACCGGGGCGTTAAATGTTAGGGGCCGCAAAAACGCGATGAAAGAAAATACTTTGATTGCATTTTAATTTAAAAACTTCGTTTTCAACAAAGCGAATGCATTTAAACCTCGCTACAACGATACTCAATATAACGATAAATTACTCTATAACGATATTTTTTCAAGCCTTGTTTGAAAATGCCTATACTCTAATGTTAAATTGTTACCTCTCGACATAACGATATATAATCCCTACATAATCTACAACGACATTTTTTCTTGGTCTGCAGAGTCGTTGTATCGAGGTTTCGCTGTAGCTTAAAATTTTGTCTAAAATCTTTAAAATTCAGACATCGAACCCTATTCCTCTTGTCTAGGGTTTTCACAGAACCCCTTCCTCCAAGTCAACTAAAGGATGGAGGTGGATCTAGTGCTCCGGACGATGGGTTGCTAAATTATTCTTTTAAAATTTAAAAAATTACACAAGGCATACATAATGCATACTTGCCCGGCTGAAAGAGTATGAAGTTAAGGTCCTGGGTAGGCAATCGGTTCCATTTCCCCGACAGCTCTCCAACCTTTAAATGTCTGGAAGCAGCGGGCAATATCGTTTAAATTTATTGTCGAATAATTTTTTTCTCTGTGACCATGAAATAGTAGTTTGATGTTCATTCTGCCTATGTAAACCTGGCGTGCTCCAGGGTGTTCATGGTTACTCAGGGATTAGGAAACTCCGTTTTCGAGGGCCACTAAATGCTTAAGCCCGTCCTTGATAATAAAATAAAATAATGCGTATTTGTAAATCAATAAATGCACATCTTTAAAAACACTCCACTCAATTATCAGATTTCAATATGCAGGCAATGCACGTCACACGAAATTTGTGGTACATTTATGTTCAGAATAAAAGTAAAACAATATATGTATGTATAATATACATACATATACATTATACATATCGTGCATGCATTTATATATCGTATACGTTCACTACACGTACACGCACATTTCCGCAAGTACCGATTCGTTTGGGGTTCCGCGGGGGGGGGGGGAGGTGTGGTGTAGCAGTAGTAGGTAGGGCCTGCAAAAAATGGCTCAGGGATCCATGATGTTCTTAAGTCAGCCACGTCGTTGGGCAATTTGCCTGTCCTGGCGTTGTATTTGTATAATATATGGAATGAAAATAAGGGAATATACTTAGGATATCAGAATAGATCAATGCAGTAATGATATGTTCTATAATGTTGCATTTTGTCCACTAAAATGAACACAAAATGATATTAAATTAATTCAAGGAGAAGCACTTGCATGATTTTCTGTTATGGGTTTTGAATGTCTTTCATAGGAGGCTTCGGTAGAGTAATCAGCCATCATACGCGAAGCTCGAGCTTGCCTTGATAATTCTGTTCCATTACTTTCATATCTTGATGAAACCGCCTCTCTCGTCATTAAAATGACTCAGATTGTCTGTGAAATTGGACCAAGTAACTAAGAAGAAAATGCGCCTTTGTGCTCATATTAACAGCCTATTTTTCAAACGTTTGAAAATTTTTAAATTCAAATTACAAATTAATCGTATTTTACTGCAATTCTTCATCGTTCTCTGCTTTGTCAAAAAATTCTCAACAACCGATACGAAACATGATCAAACTGAAGATCGACCGGATTGGACGGATATTGATTAATATCCGTCAAAAATGCTGAAAATTTCGAATCTTTAAGAAATTTATGAATTTGAGAACTATCAAAAATCCCTCTGGCAGCTTTTCATTGTTCAGTCCAGGAAACGTTTTACAAATTAATTGGAAGCACTCGCCACTTTATTTATTGAGTACCTTTATCAAATTGCTTCACTAAGCCGAGTTTTATATGAAGTGTTGGGAGATGTATTTTGTTTATGAACCGCTGGCTCTCTAAAAATATTTTCTTTGTTGTCCCAGTAAGAGGTTCATCAGCTCAAGATCATGACAAATAACGAATGTCTGATGATGTAATACGTAAATTTTGCGCATAAAATTTCGAAATTTCGCAAAAATAAATTTTTCTAAATCGGAGATTTTGCATTTATTCGCAAAAATGAACAAAACAAACGATACATTTTTCCTTCAGGTTTCATTTTGAAGCGAAGTAATAAAGTACTTAATTAAAAGCTAATATTTCAGTAGTCTCTCCATATCTCCTTCTTTAATAGTACTTCCCTCTGTGAGTAGTAACGGCGTTGTAGGTACATAATACAGTCGACTCTCGGTTTACGAAGTTAATTCGTTCCTGAGGTAGGTTGGCAAACCGAAACACATTTGCCCATAGGAATTAATGTAAAAATAGATTCATTCGTTTCTAAGACCCCGAAGATTCCTACAGTGTAAATTTTTGCACTTTTTCACGCTCAAGTGAATAACTCGAAACCTATTGAAGTAATCATACTGACACTAAAAACACTTTTTTCCAGAGAAAATCCAGACTTTACGAGAAAACGGGCATGTATGCTATATATGGGTAGAGCTGTACCCATGTCTAGTCTGATTAATTTCATCTATTAATCTCAGTGTCAAAGCTCTCGAAATTTCTGCCTGCAAAGCAATCTGGCTACAATGCGTTCCAAACCGAATTCATGGTTTTATAAGTCACTTGTTGCCAAACATCATCAATAAGTTCTATGAGCAATGTGGAACATTAAAATGATGTTTCTAGAAATAGATAGTAGTAATTATATATGTGTCAGAGGTTATTGCAAAACGTGTTTCAAAAATTTCTTTGATGAAAACCGTCCCAAAATTAGAAATGACATGCTGATCTATGAGCTGGATAAAAGGAGTCGAATTCGGAGGAATGTATTTGAAAAAATCGAAATGCGGCCGTAGACACTTCAATTCCTCCATTATCATTTCGAATTTAGTCAAATATTTTCCTGCTTGCGTGTTCGTAAACCGAATCAATTTTTGTTGTTGGTAAACCGAATTTAACGCAAACCGAGACGTTCGTAAACCGAAGGTTGACTGTGTCAGCATTCTTGCTATTAGCGGGACTACGAAGACTTTGAATAACTGCCTTTGCAAAGTAGGTAGTAGAATTTCATGTGCATGGCCATCAACAGAAGTCTTTTAGATGACTACTGAAAGTAGTATGATTCTATTTATCAATGACTTCATACCATGCCATAACGTTGCAAAAAATATTATCTTGGAAAAGCTTCTTTCCAAAGTACAAAATTTGGGTGCAAAGTTGATGTAAGTGTTGTCACGGCGTCAGATAGGCCCAGCATAAAACCACTGTATATGCTGCAGAGGTTAATTTGTTGCGTCGAATATCGTGTAAAAAATAAATGTATTTAAACTCTTCTGTCAAACTTTTTTCTGTCTTTTCGAAAAAAATGGCTGTGACTTTTGCGTTCATGAGAAAATTAACTTGATGCGCAAAACGTGCGCGAATGGATATATAGTAGTTTGGTCCTTTTATAAATAGTCAATAACATCCATAATTTTCGGATAGAACTCAGAAACGGAAGGCAACTGAACTCTTAATTCCCGAGTTAGAATTCAAAAGCATTTTGCTCAGCAAAATCACTACCTATTTTCGCTTAAAATTGTAAATGTTCGAAATTTTGAGGAAAAGTTATAAAAATCAAAATTTTCGTATTTATTCATCTACATCGGCTAATTTCACTTTTATCGCATTTATTCCGTAAATATGAAAATTACGCTTCCTTAATGATATGAATGAAATAATATTGAGAATAAGTTAGGAAAATAAATAAAAAAACACAAAAGTAAAAATTTGCCGCAAAAAATAGTGATTACAGACTGCATTGGAATGTTGAGAATATGTACTATCTCAAAACTAGTCATTTCGTCAAAACCAACACCAGTTTTGGAATCAGCAGCCCACTAAAACCTTTACCCTAAAACCGTTGAAGTTTCTTTGGTAAACTGATTTTTGTTTTGTTTTGAGCAGTGTTATAGAGGATATTTTAACACTTCTAACGAAATTAGACATTGCCTGTGTCTGCCCCAGTCTGGCTGTCTCTCTCTAAGGGAATTCGCGCGTTTTTAGTTTATTCAAAGTTCTTTATGACTTTCTTCAAAAACGCTATAAGCGGGATCCGAATTGGACAAAAACCGAGACTGTCATGTAAAGCCAACAGATCTATCCACCCTATTTTGTAGGTTAACTATCATTCTCCTTCGACGAAGAAAAAGTTTACCCCCCCCCCCCCGCACGCACGAGAAAATCTTCCGTACACTACTGAATGGAATTTACTGCACACACAATGTACTTACAGTTCCCGTTTGAACTAGACTGGGACAGAAGGAGTCTTCTCCTGAACTGGGGTCTTCCGTGTACCTATAATAATTAGCTAAAATTTTTCACAAGCATCTTTATAGTTAATTTACTGTGCAATCAAACAAAAACTATAGCATTCATATATCTGCAAACCATGTCAGTCTCCCTTATAAAGATTTCATGGGTCTTCGCAGTCCTAATCTGTAACGAATTAAGTTATTGAATTAATAACAAAGCAGGGGAGATCCGAGTCAGTGCTGTGGGTTCTGAGCACCCATGGTAATTTTTGGCATGCATCCGACACCTGCAGAATCGACAGAAAGCAAATTTATTTGTTGAAAACAAAGATGAGTACCTACTGGTTCGAAACACTTCCGAAACTCCCGATCTTAGTCCTTGGTAATTTGAGGTAGTCTCGGTGCCATTCACCCCAGTTTTTCGACCAGTGACCCCAGTAATTTTTCTCGAACGGTTGAATATAAGCAAAGGTTGTCCGGCCTCCTCCTCCGGTCCATACACCTCTGGAGCATTTGAAATAAATTTCTTAGTATATGTAGTTATTCGTGCTCTTTACCCATTTTCGGACAAGTGTAACTAATGATGGTTCATCAATAAGAGCTGCAATGTGAATCAAGTTATCAAGCATAATCAAGAACAATAAAAAAATCCTGGACCACAAAACGGGTAAGTTTATTTAAACGTGGGACGTATAGTATAACTAAAATTCAATGTCAATCATTTGAGTTTACAAATAATTTTATTTACAATTAAAAACACCAATTTTATTTATGATTGTGTTGAATTTTAAGAAAATACATATTCGCCCGCCGAGTATTCGGTTATTCGCTCAAATCACTATTCGTCCCATCCTTAATAAGACAGTAATAGAATTTCAATTCTGAATCAATTAAGCATGAAGATCGCATGTATCTAATTGATATCTATCATTTCGATTCATTATGCTCAACTCAAAGATTTTTTAATAGACCACCTATTATATGCAAATGCATAAATATTAAATAATACAGTGGATCCCGCCTATAACGTTTTCCAAAAAACTGTCATGGAAAACGTTGTAAGCGAGAACCGCTTTAAATGGGGAAATCTTAATGAGAATTACAGTCGATCCTGCTTATATAGTTTTCCCGCTTAGTACGACTTATTCTGGAGTTTCCAACTCACTAATTCGCTCTAAGATTTTCCATTAAAAGCATTTCCCCGCTTACAATGTTTTTGTGACAGGTTTTTTGAAAAAATGTTATAAGCGGGATCCACTGTACTTAGAGTTGAAACCGCAGAAATAAGTCGAACTAAGCGGGAACGTTAAAAACGGGATTGACTGTAATCGGAATAAGTGTGTGTGTGTGCACAGTTTTAGACCACTTCATTAGAATAAAATCTTTTTTTAATGTTTCTGTCGAACTTGTTCACATGTTTTCTATATTATCATATTTCTATCCACGTGTGACATCTGTGAATTGCCGTGATTTTTATTGATTAAATTTAGTTCAGTTGATGTAGTTATTTTTCTTTTCCCACGATATATCTTGCATGTACGATCAATCGATATCGTTTATGTATATGATCGTATAAGTGCTCATTAACTTATGTATGATTTTACTAATTTTCCCTCTTATGAAACAATCAACTTCCATTGGTTTGACAATGCCGCAGTCCACGCACTGTGCTGATAATACTCAGGCGACATTAGTTGTAGAGACCCTTCCTAGAATAGAAATCCCTCGGGATAAGGACTTATGATCACCTCCGCGCCGAGCCCGATAATAATAATAATAGTTCTACTGAAGCTATATATTTATTATTATAGTGTTGGTTATGTCGGCGTTTTTTTTTTTTTTACGTGTAGCAATCCATCACTTGTCAGTGGTTCAAAGAGGACGGGTTTTTTTTTACTTGTTCTGGCGACTGGTAGACGACTCACGTCTTTCATTGTTCAAATTTCATCAAAAGTTTCTCTGCATGTCTTTATAATGTCCATCAAAGAGAAAATCGCCACTTAGCAGCTTGGTGGAAAAATTAGGGATAAACCGCCAACATCGCCGGCTCGGCAAAATTTGTCCGATTTTGACCCGGCTTCTTGTTGTATCCATTTTGTCGCCATTCAACAGGTTGGAGAAACAAATGGGAGATACAGCGCCAACATCGAGGGCGCGGTAAAATTTGTCCGATTTTGACCCTATTTCCATGTTGTCCGCATATGTCCCGTCCGATTTTGACTCGCTACCCAGGGAGGGTCATTTTCAAACAGTATTTCCCTAAGGGCACAAGCAGGAGGAGGGGTGAGAACAGCAGGTCCTAATGTCTGTCCGAAATGAAAATTGGAGTGAAGGCATAAACAGATGTCTGATTCCACAGTATTAAATGCTTTTATGGGCGCCGATAATACGACAGCTTTGGTGTAAGCTTTTGTATACAGTATAATGGATGGCAAGATGGCTATCGGCAAGCGGCGACATCGACAGGAAGAGACACTCGTACTAATTAAAATGAATGTAGTAGAGCTCTTATTGAGATTTTGTCTCCCACTTGTTTGAATGAAATACTATAAGCTGGTTCAAACAACATATACATTTGCAATCTATGACTGGAACCATACGACCATATGACAAAAAAAAAAGTGGGGTTTGAAATGAATGCTGAATAACATGCATTCTGAATCACGTGATTTTTCTGTTTCTCTTTTAACACTCCCTCCCCGGCTGAAAAAAATCAAGGGGGTTTCTTTTCCTTCTTTCTAAAAAAAAGAGCTACATTTTTAGATTGGTCAAGGAGGCTTGGGTAGACAACATCTTTGTGTCAGACCGAAAAGTGTTTATTGTTAATGTAATTGTAATGTGTGTTATTGTAATGAAAAAAATTTTCATGCCGATCCTCAAGATTTCCTTTAGGATTTAGATTGCAGAATCTCCAAAAATAACGGTAAGCAAAACTAAAAATATATAAATTATCTGATAAATTTTTATTTGAGCATTTCAATTCAACTACAGTAGTCTCTCGAGAATTCGGTCGTGCTCTAATCCAGCACGTCCAGTAGTCCAGGATATTTAGGTGGTGTGGTGTCACTTTTCTCCTGATGCCCTAACCCCTTAACACGTTCTAATATTTCTCAATTGCTGATCAAGTCCTGACTATGTCTTTGCACGAAATTTCATATATTATTTCAATGGGTTTCTTCAAAGTTAATCCAGCAATTTCGGTAAAATCTGGCACACCGTGGTCTAATACGTACCGGATTAGCGAGAGTCTACTGCAGGGGTCTTCAACCTTTGAGGCATAGCAGGCCATATTGAAACATTTTATAAAGTACGCGGGCCACAATGGGGGGAGGCATAATATAGAAGATTTTTATTCACTCTGAATACAAATAATACAAAGGCAAAGGCCACAACAGGCAGAGTGCCCAACGAGGTGGCTGAAAGAGAAAATAATAGTAATCAATATAATAATAGTAAAAATAAAATAGAATAAACAAACAAAAAATAATAATTTCTAAAAAAAAATTTTTAAATAATTTCTTTCATTGACAATAATTTTAATTCATTCTGAAATAATTTCTTTCATTAAATTTTATTCATTCTGAACTAATTTCTTCCATTAAAAATATAATTCTTATATTTACTCTGATATAATTTCTTCCCTCTATTCCCTCTATTGAAGAAATGTTTTTCTATTAAATATTATCAGTATCTTTTTTATCAAATCAAGTATATTATATTTGAGATATTATCAAATCTTTATTAATCAGTAATATTAAATTACTAAAACTATGACGGATCTCCATTTTTGCCGTGTGGCTGAAGGCACCAGGACGGACATCTTAGATTACTAAAAATATGATGAGGAATTTTACTGTGATTTTTTTTTTGTAATGGGAGTGTGATTATTTTTCATCTAGTACCAGAGAATATCATTATATTTCCTTATCTTATTTTTGTGTTTATGGTTTTGGTGATGCAAAAATAAAAAAAAAGTTATGATTTTCATAATATTGTTCATTTTAGTGAACCATCTCGTTCTTATTAGGGCCAAAAGGGTGCAGTGGTGGATAAACGCAAATTTGTGGGTGGGGGCGGTGGTTGTGACCATGTGTTCAATTTTTCAGGACGGTTCTGATTTTTTTTGGAAAAAATTCTGAATTTTCCCCCTTTTTTAAGCAAATTTATTTTTCTTGGTTTGTTATTCAGTCAAAAACGTAGAAAAAACGTTTTTTTCCATTTAATTTTTCTGCTCTCGGGGGGGGGGGGGTGACAGCCCCTACCTTTAATCTGCCCCTGATAGGGGGGCCTCCAGATCAGGTTGCGCCTGGGGCCTCCCAAAATCATGATCCGCCACTGCAGAGGAGATATACAATTCAAGAATGAAATGGTTTAGGATCCTGTACCAGGCCCTGCTGTCGATTGATGCGAGAGCATCACAGGATAACATGGTGAGTTTCATTTAATTCAACTTTCATTTAACTGTATATACTCTTGTGTAATAAACAGGGCTTGCCAAATAGATAAAAAATCTAGGCACCAACCAAATATTTCAGAAGCTAAGCTTAATTTCTTTTGCAAGAGATAGCAATTACACATGGAAATTTTTATGCACAAATATCAATTTTTTTAGTCACCGTGGTGACCTGGGATTTGTCAAGCCCTAGTAATAAGCCGAGTGTTTTTTGTTTTTTTTTGTGCAAAAATTTGTTCCTATATATCAATGTTTCTCAAAGTGTGCGTCGCGGCTCCTAGGAGCCTCGTGGTGAGCTGGAGGTAATTAATTTGTGCCTTATTTATATGAGAAAATATTGACCAAACTATTCCGGAGAGCTGCGGATGAAAAGTTTGAGAACCACTGCTCTGTAACGTGAATGTTTGTATCTATGTAATGCTTGTTATAGACCTGCCATCCACGTTGCGAACTATGAGCAGGGATTCTGTCTTAAGGGTGTCATGGGCCCCCGGGACAATTCATTTTTCTGAGGCTCTACCAAACAAATTCTCGAAAATTTCAACCAGATCTCATTTTTGTGAGGCCTTCTTCGCTTGCGGCATGGGCCCACCCGGGCATGCTCTCTGCGGCGAATCTTTATAACGGCGAGATCAGCTCTCATTCGCGGCTCGGAGTTTGGAACCACAGAAAACCAATTTCTGCTGACCAACACTGCAGTGATTAATAAGGAAGGAGGTGGGTCGGCTATTATGGGTCATTCCCAAAAAAATGTACATTTCACATTTTTGAAATGAAAAAAAAATGAATTTTCAAAATAAAATTCATCTCAAATTACAGCCGATGACTTTAATGACAATTACCAAAGTTTAATATTTTGCTTGAGTTTTTGGAAGATGCAACAGAGTGCACAAAAATTGGACTAATTTTTTAAAAAATTTAAATGATTAAATTATATTTTGAAGCATATTTTGAGCATTCTCCACTTACTATCACTTGCGGATATTGATGAAAAAAAAATTCAATATGAGAATGGCATAAGAGAGTAGACAATATCTACTAGACATTTCACTGTGAAAAATCTGGTACTAAAAAAACGTAACACGAATCTTAAGTCTTCAAAAGTTCAATTCAAAAAAAGCTGATCAAGCATTAAAAATGAACCTTTCAATGAGCTCAAAAGTGTTATCGGCTTTAATGCTGTATAAAATTATATGTATATCTCAAATGACCGTAACAGACCGGACATTTTAAGATGGGAAAAATTTCGGGACATGAACAAAAAAAAATAGATTTTTCATAAGGGAGTCATTCAAGTATTACGTCAGCATCGGGGGGGGGGGGGGTGAGGGGGGTTTCGGATTTGCTGACTTTTGCTGATAGGGAGGGGGTTTGAAGGTTGCTTACGTCATCAACCCCCCTTTTTGAAGATATGAAATATTCTAAGCTGCTGACGAAATTTTGCTGACAAGTGGGGGGGAGGGGGTCAAAAATGGCTAAAAATCTGCTTACGTAATACTTGAATGGCCCCTAAGAGAAAACATTTTTTTTCCTACATTTTAATTTTATTTTCAGTTTTATTAATCTCTGGCACATATGTAAAACGTGATTCCGAGTTCTTTGAAAAATAAAATTTCAGATCAAGCTGGGGCAGCCAGGTTTGAGGTTTTGCTACAAATAATGATTTAAAAAAAAAATTAACCACATGACAGAGAATTGAAGGAAGAACTATAACAAAAATTTAAATTACCGCCAAAGTACTTTGGAATTTTGTAAAAAAAATTATCAAGTCTCGGAAAGAGTTTCTGCACTTTTTTTGGGAATGACCCTTATACACGAATGTATACGATACGAAAATTTAATTCATGCACGTAAAATTCTGTAAAAGTCATCTGGCCAATTAATTTCCCTGTGTGCTGCTGTCTGCAGCCCTTAACTAGAATTTTTGTGGGGGAAGGGCAAACGTGATTCTCTCTGTCCCCACCACTGCAAAAGTAGATGATTTCAAAGGCGCAACTCTCCAGTTCTGACCCTGATGCATGGTCCCCCATATCTTGAAGCAGGGTCCCTTGGCCGGAATCTTTGGGAGCCGTTCTATAGTGAATTCATAGCTTGAAAAACAAAATAATGGAAATTGTCCCGGGCCCCAGGGCTGGAGACCTGTCAGCCCGATGCATGTGTGGGGTCATGGCCTGATGGTACCTGTAATGACATCCTAATACATGCGCACATGAATTATTTTTTATGGGTTTAAAGCTAACAAAATTTAATTATTTTTGTGAATACATTGGAAGTGGGTGGTTGTTATCAGTCACCTCGTTGGGCATTTTGCCTGTTGTGGCGTTGTATTTGTATTTGTGAGTCTAAAACAGCGGTTCTCAACTGGTGCCCTTGGGGCTCCTTGTGCAGTCTACAGGGGATCCGCGGCTGCTTAGAAAAATAAAAAAAACAGTAAAATTTTAAAAAATAATTATAAATATTTTTAAATAGCAAAAATAAATCAGTAACTTTGATGAATAATTGAAAAATTGGCCTACGGGGCTCCGCCATAGAAATTTTTTACTAAAGAGGACTCCGCGAGTCAATAAAGGTTGAGAACAACTGCTCTACTGGAATCTCGCTGCCGCCCCGAAATCTACATATCAATGATAAAATCCGTCTGGCACTCCTTCTCAAGATACCACTTCCCGAAGGGTAGGGTCAATTCCGAGAATCTGCACAGGGCGTTGGAAGCAACACCTGTGCATATAGGTGCCTCATTTATTTCTATCCACTGATTTGCTCATTTCTGAATAAAAGGTCCAACCCAATTCCCAGACTGTCTGGCGTCGTAAATAGAAATATATTCTAGAAGGCTTCATATTAGAATTTACCCAATCAACGGCTCAGAGGGTCGAACACAAAACGTCTTCAAAAAAAGCTGCTTATTTTCACAAAATCTCTTCAAAAAAAACCAGAGGTCACGTGATTTTAGAAAGCTTTCCCCCGTACGTAACAATGGGTAACTGGCATATATGATAACCCGTCGAGAGGGGGCTGAACCCAAGTGACAGGCTGGTAACGCCCGGTGATTGACCCTTTCTTCCCAGAAATGTATTTTCTCCTTTCATTCTTCAAAATTTTTTCTATTTTCCGAACTAAACAAAAAACATGTAAAAAAATGCGGGATATACTCAAAATTTTGAACGAAATTATTGTAGAGTGTTTATAGATGCTCAGCATTCTATGGCAAATAATTCTATTAATATAATTAGCTTTAACAGGCAATAAAATTTACTTGCTTTCGCTTGTGAAATATTGATATGATTAACTAAGTAACAGAATGTCAGAACGTAATAAGAAATTACTAATCCATCCGCCAGGTATTTGAAATGCCGCAATATTTTCAAGTTGAACATTCCAAATATTCTGAATCTCGAGAAGTATTCTATGCCTCTTCGTATTTTAATTATAGTTTTTGAATCTGCAAGTGTTCTCGTGATTTTGAAGTTCACCTAAAATGTGAATTTTTCTTTTTAAAATCGCAAAGCTTTTTCGTAAATAACGTGTGTTGATTAAATCAGCGTTGTTTGAATTTGCTACTATTCGAGGCAATGCATTACAACAACTGATAAATCTATCCGAGCAAAACTACAGCAACTTCCCAACTTAGGAATATCATCAAATAATTAATTTAACAAAACTTTTTTGGGGTATAAAACTGCTTCTCATTGCTTTAACCTCACCTCCTTTTTGAGTATTCGTTTCTTTTTTTTTTCATGATATCTTATGATCGTGGAGTTATTTTCAAAAATGAACGCAGGTTTAGTGAGATTGATATACCAATATTAGATATAGTCATTTGCATCGGAATATAATAAAATAATTTTTTGAAATATATAAATTTTTTTCATTAAATCATCTTACTAAAAAAGAAATACATGAAATACAAGTAACCTACAGAGCAAGTTTTTAAATACATAGGTACTCGAACTAAATAAAATGGAATTCAAAACGTGAAAGAATGTTATAACTACAGCCCGAATTACATGTGGTAAAAAAAAGTGGCAAAATATGCTCGAAATACGCTAAAAGATGCACTAAAATTTAAGATGTATCTTCATTTTTAAAAATGTCGAAATATACCATGAAATAAAAAATACCCGATCTTTTTCAAAAAATTAGAACACCCTAGAAATTTACGAGAGCATTTCATGATTCGTTCAAGTTGGAAAGCTCAAATTAAGGGTACGGTTGTAATTTACATTTTCATCTTTCCACCTATGTGAATTACTGCAGCATCGATATAGCTTCTTAGAAAGAGTAAAAATCTTGATGGAAAAAGCAATTTCCTTCTCCATGCAAGTCTTCAACTTCTGGAATCAAAAGGTCGAGAGCCTAACGTTCACACCTCCATCCAGAGATGTTTTCTAATCTATTGGCCTCTATTTTTTGTATCCAGCAACTGAAGACTTTATTTGAAGATGAAAAACGTACGTTTTGAAGATGAAAAACGTAGATCGTATCAAGAATTCATCAATGTGTATCAAACCTCATCGATACTTCGATGGTTTCGTGATATCTGATAATTGTATCTGATACCAATCTTATCAAGAGATTGTGGACTCGAGCTAAAATAAATAAATCACTATAAACTGATCGATTGTAAACCGCTATTGGCGGTTTTTTACGACGCATTTAATCTACTTTATGCAAATTTTTTGCTACCGATGTGCTCAAGATATGAAAGCTTATATGATATGCTCATAATAGAAAAGGAAAGTTCAAATTATTTACAACTGTACTTGTGCTTCAACCTCTAATTGCGCTTTCTAACTTGAACATTTCCTGAACTTCTCTCGTAAATTTCTGGGGTGTTTTAATTTTTTGAAATATATGCGAAAAATTGAAACAAATTCATCGAAAAATGCCGAATTATGGCATCAAAAATGAAACATTCACACAAAATTGAAAAAAAAGTTATATATGCATTTGAAAGTGAAAAAAAAAATGAAAAGTTATGCATTTTTTTGGAATGTTCCATCAAATCAAAAAAAAAAAGCGAAAATACGCATATAATGCAGAAATATGCATAAAATATAAAAATATATGCCTTAAAAATGCTTTAATATGCCATAAAGGCTTTGAATGTGTAGTATTGAAAAATATACGTATAATTAATATATATATATATATATATGTGTGTGTGCATTTAAAGAGCGGAAATTTCCCTAAATTTCCGGAAATTTCCAAACGAAAGACAATATACAGAGAAAAAAAAGAAAAAAATCAT